>NC_090888.1:18451378-18498878 GCF_036669925.1 Montipora capricornis | reverse complement strand
AGTCTTCGGCCTCTTTTTAACCTTCGGCGAGAGGACCCGAACAATTATATCGCGGACGGGGCTCATTCGTCTCTCGCGTTTAGTGTTTTGATTTTCATCTTTGTTTTCTTCAGCTTTTATCACTTCATCGTCACAGTGATCCAATGAGGTATCCATGCCTCCTTTTGAGAGTCGTCGTTTTCCTTCTTTACCTACGAAGTTAAATCTGCGTTTAGGGCGCTGTAGAGTACTTGCGTTAGATGGCGATTTGCTAGGAGCGATAGAAGACACCATGCTGGAAAGCGTTGAATTTCCGTCGTTGAGTTTCAAAAGCGTATTGGGAGAGTTCGGGGAAACGCTCGGGCATTCGCTGCTCAACCACGTGACATTTGTGTCGGAGGATATCGTACCGCACTCGCTGACGCCTTCGTCGGGCGCTCGGTTACATCTCGTGGACGTTGTTGGGGACGATGGAGGGGAGTGTAAAAGAACAGTGGCTTCTCCGTGGCTAGGATTGGTTGGAGATTTATTGGTGATAATAACGGCACCTTCGGCCTTTGTTAACTCAGAACCTCTCCGTTCCGTGGCTGCTGGACATTGATTGAGTTCCGTGCTTGATAAAACGTTCAAAGAATCGTCTGTCGTCTCAGGTGGTTTCACCGAAACCAGAGACAAAGACTCAGGAGATTTCTGTGTAGTTAACTGACCCATTTCTATGTCCTTTCTCATTTTTTCGCATTTCTCAGATTTCAAAGTTTTCTCTTTGTCCTCTTCCTGTCTACAAGACAAGGCGTTGTAAAGATTTGCCAAATGGTCGTTGTCGAACGCGTACAAGAAGGTATGCAAGCAAGCGTTTAGCGACAATGAAATAGCCATCGTCTGAGTTGCTATTTCTTCTGTAAAAATTCCAGAGACTCTCAATAAAAAGAGAATGTATGGAACTGCCCAGGTTAGAAACGTAGAGAGTACAAGAAGGAATGTCCGGATTGTGTTTCTATAATCGACAGCTTCGATCAGTTCGTGATCGTTTAGTTTCGTCCAACACAAGATAAATATGTGGAAGCATATTAACGTAAAGCAAATGCCCACTAAAGTGAGATTAATGCCTTTGCTAATGTCCGCAAAATATTTACTGCCGGAAAACGTGGAACAAAGGTATCCCCAATTACCGGCTTTGGTCCATAATACAACTGTGGCAATCGCTGCAAGTATCCAGCTTTCAAACACATAGCCAATTGCTCGACATGTATCTATGAGACGGGGCAATTTTAAAATGATAACAACGAATCTCTCGATGGTCAAAAGCGCAAGTGAAAGAACGACGACGATGAGCCCGATGTTTTTCACGATGAACAGCGGTACGCATAACTTGGCTTCCCAGCGTTCTTGGTGGCACTTAGAAGACTCCCCGTATGTGACTGTATCGGAGACCGTTACTATGACAATGTGAACGCCAATTAAAATATTCCCTAGGAGCAAATTCATGATGAAAATACAGAGTGCAGAGCGGCGAACTTGACTGTTGCAAATTAACGTAACCAAAACGAGGAGATTTGAAGTAACAGCGAGCAACCCAAACGTCCACAACGCTAGCTTCACGCCGGTGTTTTCACCAATCATTCCTGGCCAACAAGTGCTGTTCGCCATTGTCTTCGATGCGAGGCACACAACCTTGTGTTTCCTTTGCTTGTTTTCACAGCTCGCAAGAACACAGGAATGCTTAGGAAAGGGAGAATGTTTTATGAGGTCCTCCTTAATGTCCATAATTTCCGTGCAAATAGGGTAGGATAGTTCTGTGCATTCTTCTCGCGGTCTTTTGTAGAAGTCGCAATGCACGTTTTCCTTTCTTCTGTCAATGGATACATTAACAGTGTGTGTGCTGTTCAGCAGACCTTCAGGCAAGTTATCTGCAGTATTAGCATCCAAGCGCAGAGTCTTCAGGGAAGGAAGACTTTTGTCGAAATCTTCGCTCAACTTAAGTTGACCATTATTTTGAAGGTTCCTGCAGAGAAAAAGGCGCATACAAATGTCCACCTCACCACAAAATATTTTCGTTACCTGAAAGATTTATCTCAACACCTTGACACATTATACTTTGGCCCTCATTGTTAATAGTCCTCATAAATGACGTTAAGTTGAGGGGAAAAAATGACCGACATTTGTCCTACGGCCAAGCTAGAAAGAGAAATGGATCCGTCACGCCTTTGACATTGGCAATCTTCTTAGCATTCCTCTTTTCAAAACATTTATGTATTTTTACGACATCTTGGAAATAACTTGCTTGGAGTCAAGTGACTACCAGTTTTTTTTTTACGACAAATGAGAGGGGAATTTCAAAGAGAAATGCAAAATATTGGGCTTTTTTCTTTCAACAAAACATACGGTTGAAAAATTCTATTTGCTCAATAGGCCATTTCCGAGTTCCTCCTCTTCAAAGCGAGTTTAAATGCGAAGTTTTTGTGATGGTGATTAGTTCTACTTTACATATGAAAGAAAACTAATTATCATAAGAAAAAAACCTTCGGACCTAGACTCGATTTGAAGAGGAGACAGACATGAACTCGGAAATGGTCTATTGATCGGTACACTCCGGTTGGGTGGCAAACACGACCCAAGCCAGCGCGGTTGCATAATTGTCGAGCCAATAGGAGGGTGTAACGTGAGCTTGTTGTGAGCATGAGTCAAAAAGAGCAGCACTTTGGCCAAATTGAACATGACATTTTGGTTACAACAGTCAGGCCGGTCAAAGTGGAGAAGCTTCAACGATGGTTCCAAACATTGAAAAGCGCCCACTCCTTTACAAAAGCTAGAGGGGTCATTTTTAAATCGAGAGACATTCATGCAAGGGTGATAGCAAAGACTAAGAAAGTGAATGTTTACACTATGGTAGTTATAGCAGCAAAGACTCGGGACTAATGTAAGAAAATTCTCTACCTATTTCCATGGTCCTAGATTCTTTAACTCTCTTAGTTTTCAAATTCAAAGTGCAACAAGTATCGCCTCCTTAGTGAACTGAGAGCATTCCTCTTATCATAAATATTTCATCCTTACCCTATTTGTTTTACTTTTATTTTTTTTAACCTAATCTGTGCTTTATACAATTACTTAGTAGAAACAATACAACTTTCTTTTATTTACCAAACATGTTTCAACGGTACATCCGTCAACGTCAGTGTTACAAATTTGAAATCATCGTTGAATGTTACTATGTGTAACATCGCGCGCTCTTTAAATTCAACGATGATTTAAAACTTTGTAACACTGACGATGACGGATGTACCGTCGAAACATGTTTGGTTAATTTTCTTGTACATTTTAGTGTTTCCCTGTTCAGCAGTTCTGCCCATCATCTGACATGTATACTTCTGCTAATACTTCGTATGTTAATTGATGAAATGAGGCAGCCCCAATGGTTTCCTTTGTACTTCCTCGCTCTGTAATAAGGCTAAACAATAAACTTGAACTCTACGTTTCCCATGTAAATGAGCCTTAGTTTCGTTCGAGTGAAAAGATAAGTGGAGAGTCCTCAAGGCACAAAACGATCGATTAAATTGGGAGCGCTTTCCTTGCGGCCGAAATTTTGGAATATATCCGCGGGAAGCCCAATGTAACGGCAATGTATTTGTGAAAGTTGTCTCTTTTCATCGGATTAAATTGAAGTTGTTCCCATTGTTTCTTGTTCATAATAAACTCACGTAAATCTCCCTGGCTGGTGCTTAACACATACAAAAGAAAGGTGACTTTGGTCTGGTATGTACAACCGAAATTGAAATGTCCCATTCGGCACACCGAATTTCCCAGAAAAAAAAAATTCGCCCCTGCAAAAACACACGTTTTGTATTCTCTGCACGCTAAGCGTGCGTTGCACATTTTAAGTAATCCATCAAACCGAGACGGACAAAACTGTTTTCTGGATAAATATCTGGGAAATGGGGAAATGCACTACAAGTCGGTGGATCATACTTTCTGGAGTGCCGTTGAAGTATTAAGAGTTCCCCAGTTCTCTGGCATTAAGTATACAAGGTCGGCGACCCACAGTGGTGGAAATTTGACACTTCAGGACGTTGCCTACTATTGTTAGTGCGCATACGTTCTGCGCATCTCGAGATACTGGGGTTTCCTATGGGTAGTGCTTACTACTAATAGGGGAATCAGTTTGCACAGTTTATTAAAGTTATGCGAAGAAAGCAGAACATAGCAAGTGCTCTTGGTATCCAAAAAGAAAATTGAGGGTAAACATGAATTCCGAGATAATTAAGCACAATTTGAAAAAGAACGCCATAGATCGCTGAAAAATGCGTGGTTACTCCCAATCATCTTTTTGGATCTCAGTAACACTTGTTAAGATCTGCTTTTCTTGTATATTCAGAAACCGCGCAAATTTTAAAAATACCTTGAATCAGTGGGTACCGTCCTTAATAGAGATCCAGGAATGAGAAAATTACATGGAAATCCGGAAAGGTCAAATTAGTAAAGATCATGGATTGGGAAAATTACATTTGGAAATCTGGAGATTTCTGGTAATCAAAATAGGTTCGAGATGTTTCGGGCCTTCTGAGTACCGACCAAACGCCTTGCATGTGGTTAACCAAGGTCTCAAATAAGTTAATTGTACCGCGCAGCTTCAATTAAAACAACTCCGAACGCTAGGTTAAACGTTTTCATTTTCGGAGTAAAACAACCTGGCAAGGAAGCCTTTTTGTGCGTGTGTGTAGAGTGTTATACGGTTGTTAGATGTAGCGGTGAGGCTTGAGATACATACAGTTCTCGTAAGTTGTGAAGTCCTTTGAAGGAATGCCTCGGAAGAAATGCGATAGAGTTGTTTGCAAGGGACCTGAAAAGGACAAAGTTAACTTTACATTAGCAAAGACTGGTTTGGAGAGACCACTTGAAAGATTCGGCCATAATTCTAGAATTGATGTTGGTACGAATCGACTTACAGATATCGAAGTGAAGTGAAATTCTCAAAAGCTCCAGGTGGGATTTTGCGTATCCCTGCCGACGATAGATCACTGAAAGTAAAACAAAACAAAATAATTGTGTGAAACCAAAAGCCGAGCTTTTGAAGAAAATATGGAATCACGCGGCAGACACGTGTACCGGAGATAGTGAGGGGGCACCGCGAACATCGCACATAAAGGAAGCACCGAGCTGAAACTATTTTAAAGTGGCTGTGTCAAGGTAGCTATTGTACATTTGAATTTGTGTAGTTTTACCAGTTAGTCGCCCCGCTATGAGACTTAACGTCAACGCAGAAATTACGCTTGAACAACACAACTCAGACAAAGTTTCCTGACGAAAAAAAAAATGCCTGAGGAGCATGCAAATTTAAGTTACAAACAACAGAGATAAACTAACAAAAACCAAAAATAAAAACCGCAGTTGCAATCCATTTTTATCTTCTTCACTTTTTTCCATCCCTGCCTCAGTGTGCTTTCTTTTGTATTCAACCCTTCCTGCAATGTTTCAAGTAGTTACCTTTATGTTTCGTTTAATTTGGTTGCGTTTTCCCAGCAGCTTAATTTGGCCAAACTTCTTTACACAGCTTCTTTAAATTGTGTTTGCCCGACAACTGCAGAATGCAGACTGCCTACAAAAGCTCTGATAAACCGTATGTAAATCTAAACGCCCATTTCAAATAGCGCTGATAACAGTCTTTAACTCTTTTTCCACAGGGGGCCTCAAACGGATATGCACCTACATTATTTAAAACGGTTAGCTTTCAATAACTGTGATTTAAGGTTTGTCTGCAGTCTACGGTCTGTAGTCTGCAGTATGCAAGTGTCAAACACCGAAGGAGTACTGCATCCCACCCCTTCGCCATTGCTGTACGAGATCAAACAGCCAAAGTGAGCGATTGTCCTCTTTCCACCATTCCCCCGTCATAAAGTTTCTGTCAATGCCGCATGAATAGCGAAAAATGGAGAAAAAAATGGTAAAATATTTGTCAAAAATGGAAAGACTTCTCTGACCAACGAAAAATATTTGAGGTTAGGCTCACTCCCTGAAGTTTACATCCGCCCGATAAACCCGCAAAGGTTTCGTAAACAAGGTATTATTCTCAGAAAATCACTCGTCAAATGACGCGAACCTTCTTTCGGTTAGACTCATGTTGGTCGCTTATCAAAACGTTATCTAGCTTGCGAAAAACTTTGATACAACCGACCAACACAGCACAATTGCGGTGCGTTCTTAATTTAGAGTTACTAAAATAGCGTTATCAAATTTCTGGTCGACGGAAAGCGTTGTTGTCCATAATAATATACGCCTATATCAGTTCACGCATGGAGTGAATTTCCGTGGTAACTAAAACTTCGTGGGAAAAGTTGAATACGATACCGCCAAGGATAATACACATTATAAACAAAGTTATCGAAGAAAATACAACTTTGTAGCTCCTTTATAAACATCCATGTCACGGTTTTCGCTCATGATCTGTCAGTGTTTCGCGGAATTGTTGATTGAAGTGAAAAAAAGATTGATTAGTGCCTACAGCTGAGAGGTTGTGGTAGCGCTATTGGGGCATTTTCCGCTGTGTACGCGTACCATATGTCGGTTGCTTAAAGTTAACTGGATTAAAAAAGCCTAGGATGAGGTCATACTAGCCCACAGTTGTTTTACTCTATGTAGCTTAGCAAGTGGTTGTAGGTTCCTAGGTGGCAAGAAAGACTCCTCAATGGGTTTCCCTTAGTCTAATAGGCCCTGTTTATCAACTTAAAGGACACTGGCACGCTATGTTTAGTAACACAGGAAACTGAAAAAGATGGAAGCCGCAAAATATTGACAAAAAGCTATTTATACTAGTTTTGGGCGACGGATTGTGTGTTGGGGAAGAATCGTGTGCGAACTTGAAAAACTCGCAAAAGCGACAAAAAGTTACTTTCGCTGACACTCTTGTCGTAGATTGACTTACAATTGTGTAACAGGTGATGTAGAAACGATTTGAATGTAAACAAGGTGCTCAAAAGTGTCACAAGCTTTAGCAGTGCTTCGTATTACTGGTTTCTTTGTCGTTCACGGTTCCCAAAGACTGAGCAAACATGTTCTGTTGGAATAATACGTTGAACGAATGGCTACAGAGAAGAGGTCTTCCCAAGGGATGTCCTTGTTCCCTTTAAAAATTTGCTTGTGTTCCCTTGTTCCCGAAATTACTTCCAAACTTGTTCTCAGCTGTTTGATCCCCAAATAGTTTATGTTCCCTTGTTCCGTAGATATTTCGTCTTTGTTTCCCTGTTCCCCACTTCAACTTTTCCTTATTCCCCATGCAAAACCCCTAAGAGGGCCTCACAGACACTTGCACAACGAAATACGGCCCTGGTTACTCGAAATCTCTTGCGAGAACATTGTAAAGCAGAGAGAATCGAGCCGGCAGGGCGCTAAATTAAAATGCAGCTGATGCTTAGCGTTTCATCTTGAAACTTTTTTTTTCGATGGTCTTGAAGTGACCTCTATAGCGCTTTGAAAACTGCCAACTGCTTGCACCGGCAGTTTTTAATCCTATTTCTTCCTAAGAGTGGCACATACAGATTTTACCCTAATGCCAGAAGATTTTTGTCGTCAATCCCCATCCCATCCCGGGGAGGGGGGCAAATGGTTAACAACATGTTACCTCTTAGGGTGACACTCGAAGATTTCACTCTGTCCAGAACCAAATGACTTGGTTGTCAATGGGGAATCCCATATATAAGAGCAATTTCAATGATTAATGTCCCCAGGCTGTTTATGTGATTGTTAATTTCTACACACAGCCCACGAGCAATAAGCTCTAAACAGTGAAACTCGGTACATATTACAAATATACGTTATTCCATTTTATGGTATTTAACTTTGTTATAACATCGGCATGGGTATTTTGCAGATAGCCGAAGGCCGAATATCAAACGCCGAACGTTATAAAATCGGTATTTGACGGTAATAAGTGTACATATACGCAACGATAACTAAAAGATAACCATTTTAGAAATCGGCGCTTAGACTTCATTATTGCAGACACGCACTACCGTAATTGAAAGCTAACCATTCGGCCTTGCGTTGTCCCTAATTATGGAAGGTAAAAATTACGTTAAAGCTGTTATTGCAACAGTTTGGCAAATTTTTCCAAAATGAAATGGCGTATCAAAAGGCCGTAGACTTGAGTTCAAGTTAGTCGTCGTCCATTTACAATTCGCTTCAATGTCATGCAAAGCTTAACAGGCGGATTTCCTGATTTTAACACTGATTTCGTTACCGCAAGGTTGTCGTTATAAGCATGAATCTTAGCAACAGCAAATGGGTATTAAAAATCAAAACGTCATTGACGATACTAGGAATAAATTGATGTGGAATTAAGTTTACTTACAGACGTGTGATGTTCGTCGGTAAGATTCTCTTCAAAATCGCTAGGTTGCGTAGGCTGCACTGAACTGTCTTTCCACACTTGCACTGCTTCGGACAGTCGTATGCTACACAACAGACCGCTGTAATCATCCATAGGACCACCACCAGATGTATTTTCATTTTGCTTCCTTGCTAAGTGGGCGAAAAGGCTGTTTGGATAAAAAACGATCAACAAGGTCGTAAAAAAAACAGTGCTAAAAACTTGCGTGCGATTTAGAAAGATAACGAGGGTATAAAAATGCCCTTGATAACCAATATCAGCCTGACAGACACTTGATAAGCAGAATTAGACTTCAAGGTAAATAATGACGATAGCTAGACGCCAGAGAAGGAGCCTCCTTGATTGGCCTCTAGCAGCTTTGAAATGACATTTCAGATTAATTATGGAAGAATATTCGGTCATTTAATTGTTTCTCAGAGTTTGGAGGTCTTAATCCTGAAGAGTGGAGCGGACAGGACCTTATGGTTAAAGGCGACGCCAACGTAATGTACAAATGACGTGATGGTTCAAGTTTATTCTACTTCTACTAACTATTTTAACCGCTCAGCCACTAATTCGGAAGAAGTGGTGTCCTGATTAAAGAAAAGGCAACATTTTCTTCTAAATGTGATCAAGAATTCCAGAGCGAAAAAAAGTTAACTACAGTATTACTTGTCGAAGATTTTCAGGAAATGGGCTGAGAAATTTACCAATCAGCAAATCGCACGCGGAGAACTCTTTTTGGATGATGGTCCCTAAATGAATCGGCGACTAAATTCAATTTGATCCCAGTTCGTAAAAATTACATGAGGCTGACCTATCGGGAACAATCAATAAATAAGTTGAGTAGGAAAAAAATAACCATTTCTCCAGCTGTCAACTTGACACCCTCTCGTTCATGCAGGATTAGCATTTCAGTAAGGACTAACTAATACGCATATATTGCATTGATAGCTTAGGGGAATAAGGGATTTTTATGTGTCTTATGTTATAGTATGATAGGCACCTCCCAAAAGCACAAGGTTTGCAGCCGCGAATTAGGCGCATGGTCAATGCAAAATGTCGTTCAGATGGTAGGGAACTTTATATAATAAGAAATACAACGCAAGTAGACGAACTTAAGCCTGGTTTCCATATGATTTGCAACGTTCTGTGACACGATCGGAAGCTGTCTGCTTCGGTCTTATCGCAGACGATCGTAAACATCTCTGGCAAATGTTTCCATTTAAAACTGAAGTGATCGCAAGCAAGCGTGCCACCAACCTCTGCGAAGCGAGGAGAAAAATGGGCGCTCGAGGATTTCCAGCAGAATGGCGACAAGCACTTACCTCAAGTCTGATTGGACATGACACGTGTTTCAAGGCGAACAATATTGTGTCGCCGATAGAACACAGACACACATTTCCATTAAAAATTGTCTAAGTCGGAAGAGTCTTAATAGTCGGAAAAGTAAAACTAGATTCAACTTTCACGATCATCCAGACCGTGTGCTGCAGATCGCCGCAGACGCCGGAGACAAATATTTCCGCATGTCTGCGACGTGGCGGAGACCTATCGGCGATCGTGTCACAGACCGATCGCAGACCATTGCAGATCATATGGAAACCAGGCTTTAGATCACAACTTATGGTGAATGTCGCAAAAAGCAAACATCCATTACGAGCTGATAGAAACACCTGCCTTAGGATTTATTACCTAATATCAGTACCACCTTGACGTATGTCATAAAAGACAGAAAAATTTAAGTCCAAACTTCATTTTAAACTTGGAGTCAATCTCTCCGAAACATAACCCATCGATAGCCGAAAATGAGCTCGCCTCTTTCGTTTTAGTTTTGGTCAAGACCTGATCAAATTTTTCTCTTCTGAGAAAATGTCCGACAGGCTTAAGGAGGTATAAGCCAAGAGATCATAGACATATGAAAATATGAGAAGTCTTAATCGATTATTCAGTCCAACTTAACGATATTGTCTACGTTGACTGATAACATGTTGAGGACACCCCAATTTTACCGGGGGGGGGGGGGGGATAGCTGTAAAAGATAACAGTATACCAGCTGACTTCAAAAGATAAAGCGATAATTTAATCACAAGTATTGACCACAATTTATACCGAAAGAGTTTGAAATCGAAATGATGACCATGAGCAGGCGGATGAGCCCGTAAAAAGGCATTTCCGGTCGTTTGTCTCTGCCGCGTGGTTTTTGCAAAGATATACGTAAATAATAGCGAAGTTTATTTTAGGAAATTTGTTTATGGATCGTTTTCACGTGACGTCATCATTTTCTAAAATCCAAAACTAAAGAGCCACGAAAGTTTTTATCCTCATCAGGCATAAGAGGCGGTAAATTTATAACCATTTGCAATTTTAAAGCTCAATAGGGTGCTTCGTTTGGAAACCAGAGCATTTTGAATTTCTGAGTTATAGCGGTGCGTGACACGAGGCGACGATCGAGTTTATTGAGAAATATATATTTATTTCATGGTTTTGAGCCTTTTTAGAAGTTAAGGCATTAGGAAAAGTGCTTAGGTAAATAGCTGTTTGTACAGTACAGATGATCACTCGCCTAAATAGCCAAAGTAAGTAACAGATGTTGACACTATTAGCCGGCCGCCATATTGGTGCACCACAGATGTACACCAACATGGCGTTTTCATACTGGGCTCTGTAAATTTCTGCGAAACATTTCGACGAATATCTGAAGTTTGGGGAAACGCACAGGCCTAAAACTCGGAGAAGCGTCTTCTTCATTTATCTTCTACAACATCACGAATTCTTGACTTTTTCCACTGGATGGTTTTCGATTTATTGTTTTATTGCGTGACAGTGAAAACGATCTATTCCAGCAATTTCTACTGTACGATCATGGTTGAATATGTTGATTTGTGTCCGCTTGTGATTCCTATCCTTGATGTCTGTTCTTCTCAATGAATTCGTCAAAGTCCATTTTCGATAAATTAAGCCTTAACATTACTAAAATAGTATTCACTATAGCACATTTTAAAGGAAGACACAAAACTGAGGTATAATGGCCAGTGTTGGAAGACGGCGAAGTCAACGGGAACGTCAATTCCAATCTCAAGTGTTAAATTTATATATTTACGGGACAATTTAGTAAATTAACTAGAGAAAGTTAAAATTCATCGCTGTGTTTTCGTGTTTTCCTTGAAACATAATGATGTGGTCATTTCACGTTGCAGATTTGCTAACCTTGCTTAGACACTGTTTTGCTCATGAAGCATCATTGTTTAGTATCGGCCAGGTAGATCGTTGGCTCTCTACTTTTCTTTCAACACAAGTCGGACGCAGTACGCATTGCGTGCCTACGAAAATTTATCACAAGCTATTTACCCATAATGCTGCCAGATGAACTCATCGTCTGTCAACTATTATCTTATCTGAAAGTTCACGACTCACAAAATTAATTCACTTAGCCAATACCAATAAGTATTGTTAAATCTCTTTGTAGTCCAGTCACGTATGCTTGATACAGGAATAATCGCATCAAAGACAACACCTTAGTTCAGAAGCGCAAAACGATCCTAAACAGCTTATTATTAATTAACAGCTGTTTTTCACCTGCAAATGAAAATAGCACGCTACAGTAGTCGAGGATGAGAGGTCGTGAGAATATAATGCTGTCTTTTAAACAAGTTATAACTTCATCCTTTTGGCCCAATAATCTCCATTAAGATGTATTTGAATCTAAGCGCTTTGATTACCATATAGAAGTTGGTTGCTCAAGCAAAGCATATCGTTTCCTCTTTGCAAACCTAGAAACCCTTACAGATTATCTTGCGTTAAACGTTAATAGCTACATCATAAAGGTTTACTCCTCTATAACTATCATGAAGACACGATTGGTTGTCCTCTAAAGAGACCGATCGGCAGTTAACTGTTTAAAGTCTTTTATAGGATGCTTAAGTTGTTAAGCAACTACAATATCGGCGAGAACGCTAACAGCGAAAACAAATACAGGCTCAATATTCCAGAACAGTTCCAGGCTCAGAGCGTGCGGTTTTTAATTTTGGGTGTGTCTGCCGTTTTCTTCCTAATAATTGAACTAGAGGACGCGAGAACCAACCATTCAACTATTTAATTTCTCTCTAAACTTTCGAGTCATTCGCCGTGCACTCTTTCAGTCTTTACATGTCGAACAACATGAAATAATCGCGAACTAATTGCAACTATGGCCTTCGTTGTCTTCGGCCTTGGTTAAATTTCCTAAAGTGGGCCCACTTGAGTGGCGCTAGAACTACGACGAACAGTATGTTTCAGTCGGAAAGGCGTCAAGTGTGTGGTTTGGATAATGGCCGGTGTCTTCTTGACATTGTTTTCGTGCGGTGTCTGACACTTGCATACTGCAGACAGCAGAATGCAGACTAACCCTAACTCGCAGTTATTTTAAAAGCTAACCGTTTCAAAATGGGTGCTTAGACGTAAATACTGTTTATCAGCGCTATTTGTAAGCAGCCTGCAGTCTGCGGCCTGCAGTTGTCATGCACCGTCTGTTTTCGTGTATTGTATGTTGGAAAATGGCACTTCTGACTTTACGATCTACGACGATGAGGTCACCGGCGACGAAAATGTCACCTCACAATATAACTTTGCACATTTGTAAGTCTTTGGACGACTGAAGTAAGCGGTCTCAGACTAAGAATAGAGAATAAAAAAATCAAATTTGTACGCTTTCGTTGGCGTCAAAACCCGCTCAAATGAGATGATTTCACGTCGTTGCTCGTGTGCATATCACCACAAAGAAATGGACTGAAATCCGTGCCACACGAACAGCATGATTCTTTACCCCCCTTTAACCAATGATATTACTGTTTTGTGGTGTCTTCGTCGATTTCACCCTCTTAGATTTAAAGTCCGTGATGCTGTAAAGTTTTTCTGTCCCATGCTTTCGATCTTAGACTTTCGTGCTGATGTTGTCGTATTAAACGCCATCACTTCAACTGCCTCTCCGCTAATCTATGATTCGTATCAGTTATAACAACAAAACTTCGAACTGTCTGCACCAAACCGCACGCGATGAATTCTAGTTTTCGCTAGTCAACTGGGATTTCCTAGAAAAGGCATTTGAATGAGAATTTTCACCAGTTTCGACGAACTGGATGCGTTGGAAAGAAATTGCCCCGTCTACCGCAAAGTAACTGTTCGAGTGAGAGTGTCAGATTAGGGAACTGGTAATTACGTCAATTAAGTCAAAATCTGTGCTTAAATGAAACGTAACTCTGAGACAATTTATAATGCACTTGTATGTTGATTATCCTTCCTCCCTAGCCTTGATAAGTAAGCTACAAAACGTAAGGCTAAATATAGCCGGAAATGAAGACACTACAACATGGTGCATTCCTATTTGGAGAAAGATTTCAAACAGGTTGCTTTTACAAATATTCGGCGTTTAGATTTGAATATTTTTAAAACGAAATTCTCAGTGTGCTTATTAAAATAATCACACTGAGAATTACGTTTGCCGATTTGAACTTATCTCGAGGAAAGCTCGAATGCACCCAAACACTGAGCTTTATGATCTGCACCTCAGTTATAGTTACTGACCATAGCATTTCATCTCGGCACAAAACAAAATATGGCAGAATTCTTTGCTATTCCCTACCTCTTGCTGTCCACAAAACCAAATTGTACATTGCTATTCAAGGAAGATACCTCTAGTGATGCCGAGGTGGCAGCGCAACTCAGTCTTAGGGCCGCTTAACCACGCTTTGTATGAAACTAATTACTTTTCTCCCGCTAGATGGGTTTCCTATAAAGTGTTGTAGATAATTGACCAATTACTTTCCATACAGGGCCTCACAGACAGAAACCTTGTAATGATGCTGACCGTGAATAAATATAGGTTCCTTTCTGCGTCATACTTTTTTGCGAGCCTTTCTCCTCTTCAAAATATCTTTTTTTTATGACACCCGAAAAACATACTCCCCAAATGAGATTCGGATGT
Source organism: Montipora capricornis (assembly GCF_036669925.1). Classification (NCBI taxonomy): domain Eukaryota; kingdom Metazoa; phylum Cnidaria; class Anthozoa; order Scleractinia; family Acroporidae; genus Montipora; species Montipora capricornis. The sequence continues at coordinate 18,484,581 of NC_090888.1, read as the reverse complement.
GAAAGTGATAGTTTATCTTAACACACAGAGAGCCACATCCAGGTCTCTTCGCAACCTTTTTGTTTTTACAGCAGCGATACAAACACTCCAAATTTTTTTTGGGTCAATGACACCAAAGTTAATTAATCACATCTCAGTTTTCACATGACAGAATAAATCGCTTACTGTTCTTTTTTTTTTTTTTTTTTTTTTTTTAAGTCTTTGTGACTTTGATTCATCGCAGCCCAAAAGTTCAGCATTCCTTCATTGATTTCATTTTAGACAAGCTGTCCGACTTCTCCCATGTCATTAATTTTGTGGATATTTAACAACAGTCTTGATTGCATCGTTTTGCTTCGCTTGTAAACAAAGATATGGAGGTACCTTGGACAACGTGCCATATTTTTTGTCACTAAAGTGACCTAAGATATGACCCCCAAATAGAAAACAGGTACAATTGAAATTCCTAATAGCACGCAACGTGAGTTTCCTTCCTTCTTTTTCTCCCTTGAAATATGTGAAAACTGTAACTGCTACATCAACAAAGTAACAACACGGAAGGGTTGATCCTTCTGGATCCTTCCGTCTTTTACAAAAGATCAATCGAAAATACTTCCCTTTAAATGTCGATGTTTAGAATTATGCATCAACAGCTGAAAATGTAAGAAACAGGCAAAAACGATCAAAACTAACCGTTGTTCGTTATTTTTCAGGCAGAGACGAAACCTCAACCGAGCTATAGATTTCCTTGAATATTGCTCATTGCGTTTGTTTAGCTGTTGCTTGTTGTCTCGTACAAAGGGTTACAGTTTGGACGAGCCCCCCACGTCCTAATAAACATTTTGCTCCTAGGTGTGCACTACATATACGGGAAATGTTTGAAAACACTCACATAGAAACCAACCAAAATCAAGATTTACGAAGCGTGCATGACGTCATTGGGCGTCCCACTAACGAACTTAAACACTAAAAAATGATTACTTGATAAGAACACATAAGCGTTTAAGCTGTGAAAAGCAATTCAAAGGTGTTATATGAGTTAATCGTCTAAATCTCAGTGTGAGTTTAAACTTAGCTCAGTTACTGCACTGCTTTGCTACTTGATCCACCTACGCAGATAATCGGAGTTAAAAATGTTTGCAAAATTTCAAAAACGAGCGAAGACTGAAATCCACTCAATCCCGTGTTTTCAGATAGCATCAAGTCGAGGTCGTTATACGCACACTGTCATGTCATGAGTACCCATTTGCTCAACAGAAAAGAAAACTTGACTGTGCTTTGTAATCTGTTGCCAATCACACATTCCTCCTGTCGCTTTACTTCTAGAAAAGTTTCTTGGGGCTTAAATTCTTTTATGGTTATATCTAAAGACCACTTGGGTCCACTTTTGTTTTCAGAAAATCCCAACAAACTACTTTGACCTCTGCATTGTTCGATATTATTGTCTTAAGCGATACGGCTCAGTAAAACTCAGTTACACTAGTAAATCTCATGAGGCGGTCCAACACAGTTTTGAGTTCCCAGATCGAAGAACCTCCTTTCATCCTTGAACAACGCGCGCAATAGACAAAAGCGGATAGCACGAAAACGAAACTACATCGTTTATTTTTGGCAATTGTCTTCTTTTCCCTGACAATGATATCTACTTGTCATTTAACCTCAGCAATTTGAACAAAGCCTTTTATACCGAAAGATCCGAGGTTACACGATGGAAAAACTCATTTTGGCCGGTTTCCCTCTTTTTCGCTTGACACGGAAATCGAGTACTGTTACGTTTCCTTTTTGAGCCACAATATGGTTTTGCTACGATCAGGATTTTTCTCACTTTCTTGCTATAAAATGTAATGCAATTGCGTCTCTCTAATCGAGGCCGATGGCCCCAACTGTGCGTATAACGGCCCGTTAGGTTTCTTTTTTTAATTTCTTAACTTCTTTCCGTCATGTTGTATGTATTAGTTTAATTTTCGGTGGTTAGTGGACAACTCGAAGCCTCAGAGCTGCTATAACCATTTCACTCTGTAACCTCCCTACATGACGGCTATTTAGATTTCCACTCTCAGTTATAGAACCGTAAATCACGTGATTATATAACTTCATGCAAAAAGAACAGAAGTCCCAGCCGTCTTTTGGGCAACATCACCATAAAGTTCAAAGATGAGGGTAATATTGCAAAATCTTGTGATCTATCTGATGAAAGGGATAGCAGTTTGCTTCACAAGGTTGGAGAAAGTCTAATGTAGGCGATGTTCAATAAAAATTATAATAACTAGCAGTAATCTGCAGCCGACAGATGATGATGATGATGATTAATCAAGGATTAGTGAGGTCTGTTCGATCCTATTTTGTCATTGACGAGGTTCCTTTCTAGCATTTATTATCGTGTTTCTGATTGGCCAACAACGAATGCCTAAATAGGTTTTAGAGTGCAGAAAGAGGTTACAGAGTACAATGCGGAAGTTGTTATGGAAACAAAGCAGGGGATTTTGTTGAGTATATAATAAACTTACTCCTGCATTTCGTGATTTATGGTCACTCGTGATGGATTGAAACTTCTCAAGTTGCAGTCGACTATGGCTCGTGCAAATTTGAGAAATTTCAAAACATCACTCATGCAAATAAATCATGAAATGCACTCGCGTTCCGATGAACGTTCCGATGATACGATTTCCTATACTTATTCAGTAATGAAGGTATTGCACTATAAGTATTTTGACTATTATCTTGTTGCTAATAATTTTAATTGAAAATAGTTATGGAATACATGGAGATTCTTGCCAGAACAAGATGGCGGCTGAAATTGTGTGCCATCACGATCGAGATCCGAGGGACATCCCCGCAGAACAGACAAGATTAGAATGTGCATGTTCTCCTCGAACGCAATAAGGGTTGAAAAACAAAAAGCAATTATTGCCAGTTTGGTATGGCACTTTTTCAGAGTTATTCTTACAAAATCAAATCAATATTAACTGAGTAAATTAAGAAGTATTAAAGACTAATCGAATGAAAACTGATCGAATTGATTGAATAAGTTACCTTGTATTTTAATCAACTTGTACATCATAAGCTTAATTGTTCTAATGGAATGAAAACTAATATGTACTTAGATAGAAACTACTTTCGTTGATTAACTTCCACACCATAAGCTTGTTCAAAAGACATGTTATCGGTCTTAATTTAAAAATTTTACATTGCTGAACGAAAGTGATTGCCATCTACAATTTCTATGAACAATTCGTTCCAAAGCCTTCAGTGATGCTCTGAAGAAGCTTACAGTTGTTATGTCTCTTAGAACATAGGGCCTTACTTTTCAGACAATAAGCGAAAGCTCCTCGCGTGTTCATAATCGCATAACATATGTTGAAAAAATCTGGAGGCCAAATTATGTGCTCTCTGAAAATTTAACCTTTAGTTCCGACTCTCTAGTTTATTAAACATAGGAGAATTAATTTACACCTCAAGTGTGAAACATTCTTCATATTTTCTGAAGCAAAGTGGAATCAGGACTCTTGGTGATGTCCAAACATCACTTACATGTATAGTTTACTTGAGAGTGAGGCAATTACTACACTACTGACTCCACAAAAACACAATTGTGTAGATAGATGGAATGGAAGTTCATAAATAGCCTGTTCATTGCAGTACTCCTGTAAACCAATCTGGGTACTGATTTGAATAGAGCCGGTACAGGTTAAGTCACTTCAAGAGAGATATGGTAGCTCAATCAGTCTTATATAGTGTAATGGGAATCTTAATTTATGGACATATCCTCTTAAGAGTTATTAGTTTGTCACGAGAAAGCGCAAAACGGTTCTGTCCGAAATACTTAAAACTGTGTCTGTTGGAACCGTGCGAAAGACTCAGTAACTCGTCGCCGGCAGCAATATTAGATTGAATCTTCTCTGGCTATACATATCCCAAGGTCGACCAAGACCCTACCAGTCGATCACGCGTGCATGATCTTTTTTCACAAACTGCATTAATTCCAGTTGAGGTATCAAACTTTCGGTTGATCGCGTTAAGTAGATTTTCATGTTGTGATACTTCTTAAATTCTTCAGGATAATAATAAACTTTATTTAAGTGTCAAGTGTATTTAGCACGGAGGTGAACATGGTACATAAATTAAATCAAATCAACTCATCGGGCTGGTTTTTGAGGAGAAGGGAAAATCGGAGTACCCAGGAAAAAAACCTCTCGGAGCAGAGTCGAGAACCAACAAATTGGACCCACGTGAAACTCCGAGTCTGGGACTGCGCCATTCCTGCTCTCATGTGCCTTCCCTTTTAAGTTGTGTTGACCACATTATTCTCTTTAGTTTTTAAGTGTATTATTCTTATCGTTTCCTCGGGTGAGCCATAACTTTCATACTTTGAACAACCAATGATAAGGGAAGTTTGCATGGAAAATGTCCCTTGGTATAATTAATCAATTAATTAATTAAAAACATGTAATTTCAAACTAACAATATACATACGGCGAGTACTCCTTAAATATGGGAGGCAAAGAGGTCAGCACTTTTGAAACTGAACGAAAGGACTGTGGCTTGTGGCTCGAGACAGGTTGATTGTCACAAAGTATTTGCTTATTTATTTATTTAGCTGCTTGTTTCCACTGTGGCTATTATATTTCCTGTTTGTTTATTCGAGCAATTTAAAGAAGGACCATTTACACTACAGACAAAACTGGCTCCGGACCGATTAAAAATGTGGTTCGGACCATATTTTTTTACCGTTTACACAGCCAACAATTTGGTTTTGCTCATCATAAAACTGGCCTTAAGGCCCCGTTCCTGGCACTCTGTTTCGGAGATCGGACCAGATTTTTGAGTTGGAGCGGAGACACGTTTACACAGCTCTCTTGATCCGGATTCGGTTTTTTTTCGGTATAGGCTATGGCCCCAAAACCCCAAAAAAGCTGGTCAGGACCCATTCATAAAATTATGGAACGGATAGTTTACACGGCAAAGATATATCGTTCATACCTACCTTTTAATGGGTTCGGGCCCAGTTTTTTCTATACTGTAAATGGACATTTAGTTTTCTTAGCAACATCGTTTCGACGACCGAAGTTCAGAAAGAGATCGGGCAGTGATAAACTGCCGGTTACTAAAGTTCTTAACGAGCAAAGTTTAGGTTTCAGCAAGTATGCAGAAAACAGCTTATTTAGCTGAGAGAATTATCTTAATTAATCAAGTGAAGCTATGATCCTCGCAGTTATGAACGCAATTTTTGCAAATGCCGCGTAGAGAAACCTGAAAAATTCAATACTTCAATGGGGTTTGAACCCGTGACCTCGCGATACCGGTGCGACACTCTAATCAACTGAGCTATGAAGCCACTAACGTTGGGAGCTGGTCATTTGTGGGTTCTTATGTTCCCCTGAGGAAAAAATCATCGATGAAATGACATATGAAATGGATCATGTGTGAACTGCGGATATGAAATCAAGTGAAGCTATGATCCTCGCAATTTTGAACGCAATTCGGCACATAATTCATAACTGCGAGGATCATAGCTTCACTTGATTTCATGTCCGCAGTTCAATATATGATCTATCTCACATATCACTATATCGTTAAAATTACCTTGCACATGGTTCCTGATTTAAAGACAAAGCCTCGCGCATTTCCTTTACTACAAAAGTTTAATTAAATGTCTTTGCCAGCGCCGCTATAGCACTAATTCGGCACACGACGGAAACAGAAATCGAAGTAAATTACACATGGCTGTTTTCTTTGGGAGGGGTGGGCGGGGAGGGAGAGATGAAGGCCGGATTTGCCGAAGCGAAAATTTCGCAGAGCAGAGTAGAGAACCAACGACCCGTATGTAACACTGAAATGAAGAGATCAACCTTGCTCCGTAGTTGATCATGTGGCAGGGTATTCTCAGGGTTCCCACTCTACCATGAAAACAAAATTCCCGAACTTTCCCTGATTTTTCCCTGACCAAAGGCAATTTTCCCTGATATGTAATCTTTTAGGATTTTCTAGTAATCCGAGGACAAGCAGAAAATTATGCATTTTTGAGGCCAACGTCACATACAAAGCACATTGATAGCAAGGAAATATCTTTTGAGTGGTTTTATATCAAAATAATTTTTCCAGATGAGAGAAATAAAATTTCCCTGACTTTTCCCTGCATTTGAAAAATGTTCAGATTTCCCTGACTTTTCAAGGTGAATGGAAACCCTGATTCTCGGGTACCAAAGTCTGCACCCTCTCGAATCCCGATGCGACAAATGATGAAGAGGAACGAAAACGACAGGAAAGAGAGCGAATCGACTTCGGCTTTTCACTTGTCCATTTACTTTTATCCTGTGCTGAGCGAAAGGCAACTTTAATTGATACAGGCGTGCAAATGGTTCATTCTCAATCTCTACTGAAATCCGTTCATACAAATCCAATTTTTTAGGACGCATCGCTCATGTTGTAAAACAAGAACGAGATGGAATAATCATGAAAAAGTTATAAACGCGCAAAGCTACATTTTGAAGCTGTCGAATTTTAACTCCCAAAAAATGCGGATGGCATTTGAGGGATTTCGAATACATTTCTATCGACTCGATTTCATTGAAAAAAATCTGTCTCTGCGCGGTTGGTATTAAAGATTTCAATATTGTCTTCATTTCCGGAAGCTTTGATTCAAGTGCATGTGTAAGCTGATTAGTGTTGAGGTTAGTTTAGCTATGGTTTACAACTTTCAACACTTTGTCTGCTGTCGGTAACTATTCTTGTGGTCTCATCGATCAGTAGTCTATTTAGAAGATTCGTTCTACTTGACCACTCATGCTGAATAAGTCAAATAAAGTCCCGCTTCTCCAGACTAATATAGCTGAGATGTGGGCCTACGGTTTGTAGTTCTTATCCGAGAAGACTTGAAAGTGTCACCATTTGTAGATGAAATTATTACTTTCGTCTGCACTACCCGTAACCTCGCGCAACCAGTCTGCGGTTTACGCATAAAAAAATATGCGTTCCAGTCTGTTGTGACACCGAGGTAACGTTGATATTTTAATAACTGATGTGCAGGTGAAAACGTGGCGTGGTACAACTACAGAGCCACGTAAGAGCTAGAGGAAAATTGTGTCATAAAGGCCTAGTTGCCGTCAGTTCAACATAATCCCTTTCCCTTTTTTAACCGATAATATTATTATTGAGAAATGAAATGATGGTAGAACCAACTGGGAACTCGGAAAAAATCCGAGCCCCAGATGGAATTCGAACCCACGACCCTCCGTGATCTAGTCGGATAGTTTTCGTCGCCGTGGAGGTCGTCCTTATGTAGCATTCATCGAGAAAAGATGAGAAAAATAGACTCGGGTCTGAGCCGGCATTTAAGGATTTTGCAAGTTGTTCTTCTCTTTCGACTTGACATGCAGCGTTTTTTTCCCTTCGAGCCACGATGCTTCACTTATCCTCTTAAGGAGTTTGGGTTTGCTTTCATTAACGTTCTTGACCTAAATTGTCGTAAAAAAATATGAAACTCCAAGATACTTTCACCGAGACGCTCTTAACCCGTCTGGAACAAACTGAAGTGTGCCACTCGAGTATGTAGTTGAAACACGGGCGAGCGCATACTGGATTATGCCTCTTCACAAGTATCTTTCTTTCGTATTTTGTGCATCTTGCAGATGAGACGCTCTTTTTTACAATTTCAAGACAGCTTCCCCAAATTCGAATCAAAACGGCTGATAATGAGTGCTTGTTTCTTTCTTAGTTGTTTCTATGCTTCGAGTAAAGGCAAATATAAACTGATCAGACAAAAAGACGGCGGTTACCACACAGTTTCTTCAGTAATTCTTCAGTAAAGAAACTTCATGGTTACTCCGAATGGATTTATATTCACCACATTGTTATGTGATTACCTTACGTTTCTCGTGAAGAAGAATCGTCCGTTTGGACCTCGTCGAAATATTTCCCGATCTGCCTTCGAGTGTTTGCAGTGTCTTCCTGAGGTCAACAACGGGGCAATAAATGTTCTTGAAAAGCAGTTATCCCCTTTATTCTCTTCTTAAAGTTCATTGCTAGTTGCCAATGTGAATAGGGTAGGATGTTTGAAAAAATTCTTTTCGTTTAGCTCACAGCACAGGAAATGCAATGCCGAAAAATATGATTTTCATTTCCTCTCGAACCGCAACCCAACTCTGTATATCGCCTCCTTTCCGCCTTGATTGTTCATCCCAAAATTATAAGCTGTTTGAACCGCCGAAAATCCATTGCACAGAAAAACAGTACAATTTGGATCAAACTTTGTGTTACACACCGGAAATAAAATATTCGGAGCACTTTAAAACTACTTGTAGCATTTTGCACTTTTATAAACCATTTCCAATCCGAACTTTAAATCACACATCTTGCTGTCGTTTCTAACGGTTTTACAATTTCGCCCACTTAAACTAAAAAAAGTAGTTGCATCAATGAAGAAAAAAGCTAAAACGCCACAGTTTCATCACAAGAACAGTATTCAGTGAAATTGAATTTTATTTTGTCCGTTTGCAACGAAGGATGGAGGAAGAAATTTTTTTTTTCAGCACAGCTTCAGTAAACTCCGTATTTGCGAAAAGTCAACAAAACGTTAATATGAATGATCTAACTATCCTGTTTAAGTTCATTTCACATGTTCTACTTACAGGAATGCCAAGTAAATCCGTGTGAGCTGAAGTAATGTGTTATGATTTTTTCCCGACAATGAGTAAATGAGCTTTGTAAATTTTGGCGAAATGTCTAATTCTAGAAGATTCTAAATGTCTAACTTACGAATTTTGGTGTAAGGTGCTCGGTACTTGATGCAACAAAAAATTGCACGCTTTCTTCCCATCGAAGGATAAGAATTGGAAAGAAAAACGCCAAAGGTAGACCGCACAACTAAAATGTCTAGGCATGCGCAGTTGGAAACCACGCTTCCTTGACCTCATCTCATGTTACTAAATGCCCAAATTGTAGAGTGCTGAACGATGATATAAAACGAAGCTGAACGAAGGCAAAGAGGAGACACATTTCGTTCAACGAATTGCTAATTTTTCAATGGCGTTGTTCAAACCGCGTTTTTCATTGCCATAGAGCTGATAACTCTGGGTAGATTGTTCTCATGAAAGTTCAATTCGGCCAGTAGGAGCCCTGCATGGGAACATGAACCGACAGAAATTTTTGCAAAAAATATTTCGGTGAGGCTAGGTGCCGAAAGCCAGTCTGATTATCGGGGCCGTATGTGTTCAATTGTTCAATTAGACTATCTTTGAAGCCTTTGTTTTATCATTTTCAGGTATCACGTCCAGAATTAATACTGTACAATATTTGCAATTGCTTCCTAAAACAACAAGACTTAAACATCATTTACTTTTAAACAAACCTGCAATACCCTTGTTTATGGTATCCTCACCTTTTAATGCAACTTATCAGAAATCTTGAGATAACTGTTTTTTTGAAAAGCTCTAGGTTTGTACCCCGCTGTTATGGGCGTGACAAACTGTGGAATTGGTGAATTCAAGGTCGTTGATATAAAGCTAGATAACTAATGATTGTGATGGATTGTGTTCGAGAGAGCCCCGACAGGTCTAATGCAAGTTTGAAAACGATGAGATTAGTTACTAAAACTGCAAGCCAAAAAACTCCAGATGTCAACTTTTAGCTTTGGGCAACGGTAGGAGACAGCGTGAATTGATAATTTTAACAGGTTTCCATTCAGATATTCGGTCAAGGTGGAACACTAACACAAAAGGAAAGTACTATAATTGATTTGAGGTATTCAATGGAAAAGTTAGATGGAATTTTTTAAGAGCCTTTCCTCTGAAGTCTACCGAGAACATCGCAAAGTTCTTTGAAGTTAGTCAACGAATTTACGAGGAAATATAACCGGAAGTTGTGTGGTTATAAAATTCAATTTGGTATCCCTGATAACCGCCCTTGTGGATCTATTTATGTCCCAAACAACTCATAGATCACTGTATGACCGGTCCGAAAACATAGAAAAAAAAGAGTACTTAAATAAATATTTTCGTCTTTTGGTGTATTAAGAGTAAAGATATATCAAAACAAATACCTTTGGGTACTTAGTAAGAATTTCTTAACTCTACGAGCATTCCCCTCTCACATGTTATGTTAGCTTATATCAAGAAAAAAGTCGACCTTGCCATGCTCTGGCTTTTTCGCTTAGGTTGCAGCGAAGATGTGGAAAATGGACTTTTTTTAATTTCGCCTCGCGTAAATGACGGGCGTTTTCCCAGATCGGAATGCTTAAAGATTTAACCGCTTTTATCTGTCAACACATAAGGCTTAGCTTAAGTACCTAGACTGCATGGATACCTCGTTGGGTGAGCTTTTCTAGCATCTGAAAGTAGCAAACCTATTTTTTTTTAACAAGAAAGTGCCTGCCCATTCGCGGTTAAAAATAAATTCAGTTGATTGTTTGCAATGAGGGGTGTTTTAACTGCGCGAAGACTTCCCCCAAGTGTTATCGCAATTGGAAATATGCTTTCGATAGTTTTGGTGTCCGCTGGTTTCAATTGTTGGCTCCTGGAACATTCGACTCATGCTTTGTGTTAATATTACATCAGGAAAAAAAATTATATATCACTGAGGACATCTGTGGTTGAATGAATTTATATCAAAATCATGGAATGAATCTAAACTCCAAAAAAAAAAATCTAAAAAAAACTACTGAAAAATTAATCGTCAATAAAACGTGAATATTCATGAACTCAACAAAGAAACTTGAAATTAGATAACTAATCCACGATACGATAAATGTTCTTTCGAAAATGGAGTAGAAACGTTTTGAAGGCAGCCCTTTTCGGTTTGAGCGAAACTCGAAAACTTTGCTTTTGCTACTCGGAAATCGAACGATGCTTAGCAAGAGTCGTTTGTCTTATTAGTACTTTGTCATTTTTAGTAATACTCCGCATCAATAGAACAATTTCATTCGTGCTGTGTTTCGTGAATAACATACACTACGAAAATAATGAATTGTTTTAAAGTTTACAACCGAAATAATTCACGAATTTAAGTTCTAGTTTACGCTTGACGTAGCGAAAGTCCTTTTCCTTATAGTTAGCGTGTCGATGTCACACGCGTCAAACCATGTATTTTTTTATGGCACTCACCAATACTTCAAACTGCAAACCTCACAATCTGTTCAGTTTACGGCGATTCGTTCCTCCTGAAAGAGATTTCCAAGGTCCAGTACAGTGTAGAATGCATTCAACGTTTCCTGGCAAAGAAACAAGATAACATCTGGGGTTTTAAAAGCCATGGAAATCTAAACGCTTGACCGCAATGTCATTATTTAAAGCGAGCGAAATCTGACTCTGTCAACTGGCAGATGTTTTTCAAAGGTTTGCCCCAATCGCGTCATGGGTCAAATGAAATAATCGTCGATTACAAGTTTCATTCTACTGAAACCTCAACGCAAGAGTTACAAAGGGAGGAAATCACTTTTAACAAAATCTGCTCTGTCACCCTGACGTGCGCAATTTCAAAATCAGTTTGTACCTTTGGTCTTAGGATTTCGGACCAAACGCAAGAATCTACAGAGAGTCGAGCTAACGCTCTGCTCTTGCAAAGCGTCTATACCACTAGTGAACACGTTGCATTAGCTATGCAAAAATAGTCACAGATTGATTGAAGGCCGACTAGGCGCCACTTCTTGGGGAAGCAAGTGTTTGCTAATTGTCAACAATCTATTGTTGTTGATGTATAAGCACATGATTGTATTTCGCGGTAAAAAGCAAACAGAAAGGGCTAAAATGGACGAAAAGGCAGTTAGAGTTTACTTTACAAAGTGCACAATTTAATTACGTTCAGATTGTGTTAATTGGAGACAGAAAGAAACCTCATTTGGTTATTTCAGTTGTTTTGTGATTAAGTTATTTCGAGGAAATTCCACTGTATCTTTCTATCTTCGATCTTTCTATTTAATTTGCTCCTTGCAAGATTAATTACGTTATGAATCGATTTCTAAAACAATCCATTAACACAGAACTGTTTATCGCAAATAATTGAATACTGTTTTCTATAAAGCACAAGAAAGGCAACAACAAACTGGACATTCATGTAAACTGGCAAAACTTGGTGTAATTCAAAAATGGCAGAAATTCAGTTTTGTAAAATCTGAGTCAAGATATAGATCTATAAAAGCTGGAGTACATTGCGTATGATTTGGATTTGCCAATTACTTAAGACTCTAGTGATAACTTCTACTAGCATACTAGCGTAGTCTAAGCGAGGTTGAGGCCTTCAAATTGAATAGGACACAAATAGGGGTGCCGAATGGTAAATTCCAACTCGAAGACTCACCGAGACGCCGAGACCCTAGTTAAAAATCCGAGCTCGAGACTCCTTGGTAAAAAGTTTCGAGACTCAAAAAAAGTAAAAACAAACCATGCGAAAACGAGACTTCGAGACGCTTTCGAGATTTAGAGATCCTGCACGTTTTTCGAGGTACCATTTGCCACCCCTACATATGTACATTTGTACCTGAGTGAAGCGGAGCAACATCGTTCCATGGGCAAATGCAATCAACAACAAATTCGAAGTTCGCGTTTTCTCGGTTAGTTTTTAAAATCTTGCATTCTCATAATTAAAACAGAAATAACTGCAGATGCTTGATACTGTTTCGGGTTTAGAAGTCAGAGAAATGTAATCGATTGTAGGCTGCTTGTCGTCTCGGAGACCAAAACATTTTACCACACCGGAAAAGCGTCTCTTTCACTTTGTAAACAAGTCCACTTATCGCTCTCAGAGGCGGCCCCTTTTGGCACTTGGGGCTGTATCTTTCTATGATTTCCCGACGTATTTCCTGTTTTTGGCCAAATAAATTCGAACAAGGTGTATCCTTGACAATTTCCAGTGCCAGACGGGCGAAAATGAAAATAATCCGTGTGGTTTTGACTATAATCTTCGCACATAGGTAATTTTGAAAGATACTAAAATAAACTAACAGTTTTGAAAACTTTTGTCACGTAAATGTCGCAGCAAATCGTCATAAATCGAAACAATTAAGTATTGAAATATTGCGTCCTCGAAAAAATCCTGTTCCGGTATAATAGTATTTGTTTGCTGGCTTCCAAGAAGGCAATTTTACTTTTGCTGGTTCATAAATGCCATAAATTATGAAGTTCACTGAATTATGTATAACAATATCCACGTTCTGTTTGAGGAAAAACATGAGCGTCAGAGTCACATTATTCCACGGACTGAAAAACGTTTTTTTATCAGTAAAGGAAAGAAAGTTACGCAAAGACTGAACTATGTAAGCACACTGAGGGTCACAATTTTTTTTTTTTTTTTTGGGACTAACAACTACGGATGAAGAGAGTGCTAATGGCTAATCTTAAAAAAAAGGCTGGCAAACTTTTTTCAAGATGGAACTCAAAAAGTGTGAGATATAGAACTACGTTTTGTAATAAACCCAGACAGTATCGATCAAAATAAATGCGCAGTGAAATAAAAAGGCTTAAAAGTGCCCTAGCTTAAGACCCACCCAACGACGACAACTTGGGAATTAAAAGCATCTTGGTGTCCATTTGACGATCTATGAGCTACCAACACGTGTGGCAGAAGATTATACCTGGAGGTAACACGTCGTAAATTGAAAAACATCGGATTTCTTCAAATTTTAAGGCTCGCCGGTCTACACAGTCCTAACGTTGTTTGGCAAAGCATGTCCAACACATTCATCTGACAAGAAAGTATGGCAAACACACCATCTAGCATGCATGCATGCATGCCTCACAAACTAAAATAGTTTTGTTCACGATCTGATTTGTTTTAATCACTTAAATCTTTTATAACAATGATGGCAGAACTTGTGCCCATGGCTTAGATCCTGGGTTTCCAAGGAAAATCGAAAGGAAGACGAATGCCCGATAATGGGACAACAAAACGACAGGCCATTCCAAATAAAGCGGCCTCGTGGCTACGCAGATATGTTTCGCAACCTCTCGAGCTTAGCACTGAAAAAAATGCAAAATATGCAAAGACAAAGCTGAAAAGAAACGTATCGTTTCTAAAAGTGCAAGGGTTATGTAGCAAATTTTCAATAAGAGGCGAAGATGCCTTCTTGTATGCACGTCAACTTGGTATTTTTTTCTTTCAGTGGAAAGTTTTTTTCTTTTTTTATTATTATGAATTTAACAGCATTAAGGGGCAACTTCCGAGAGTCAATGACGAGGTACAGACACAGGGATTAAGTAATCTTGACAACTGTAAAATTGTACGTAAAAGCAGGAAACATGTTTTCCTATCCGGGAGATTGAAATAACACAGTTTAAGGGCGAAAAGGTACGGTCGAACAATACTCGATAAATTACAAGAGAAAAATAGCAAGATTAAACGAATCATGGCGATTATGGGTATCGTTAGTCCTTGCAAATACGCGTTCAGCTGTTAAAGCAGGTGCAGAGAAGAAAGAAATTAACAAGCTAGGTGAAATATATCAATTGTTATTCAAACGGAACGTTGAACAGTGCTACCTAAAGAACTGCCACTTCCAACAGCAACGGAAAATGTACAGTTCAAGCTAAAAGCCGGAAACTGAACAATTAACCCCCGTGCCAAAAAAAGCAGACTTTGTTTCGTTTTGTTTTTCCTTTGTTCTTTGCAAGGGTTTCGTCTGACAAATGCCAGACGATGGAGGCCTGCTGTAGCTTTTTCGTATTACAAAACTAATGCCCTCCACGCCCGTTTAAGCGTACTTCAAAGTGACTTATATATCTTTGCTTCGTCTCAGGCGCGTGTCTTTTACTTTATTTTGTTCGTATTGTTCAGCTTTGTACGCAAGCGAAAAAGCGCCTCTTTTAAACTCAGTGTGAACAATATACTTTATTTCTAAAGTTGAAATTCACACTTTGCAACCAGACATAGTTTGAGTGCTAGTCTGTTTTGGAAAAATGTGAATTAAGCTTACAAACTGTTACAATTGAAAGATCCAAGGTTTCCACACTCCAGTCTGGTGTCTTCATCGTTTGTCTCTACTCAGTTAGACTGTTTTTGCCACTGATTCCGCTGCGGTGATGAATTATCTTGCCTTGATTTTTTTTCTGCCGAAAAGCAGCGAGAATGCGTTCATGGAAATTTAAATGAGGTTGATAGCGTGACCTTGAATGGAAAAGACTTACTCGTTTTTTCTTTACTGTGCTAAGCGATTGGATTAAAAGTCTTGCCCTAAACTATCAGCCATTCAGAGGTACTGATACTGAACCATTCAAATTGCCTGTTATTTTTTCCCGCGTCCAAGCGCGGCTGCAGGTGTGTATGTTAAACCTTAGTTAATAGAGGGGAATGTTTGTGAAATCCGACATATTTCTTTGTTGTAGGTTTTTGTTCTCTTTTTTGGCCTTGACCGTGCACAAAACACAATGGTTGTTTACTCCGTACTCAGGAACTAACCAATAGAAACGTGTTGGTTACGTAATTCATGCATATTGTATGAGTGCAAACAAAAGATTGTGCACGGCCGTGGACTTCACAACCTAAATCTTGGCATCTTTGTTTGCTCCTTTGATGTTTGCCGAGTTTCAAAACCAGTCGCCTCTATTAACTATGGTTAAACTGGGCAACTTGCAACAACGATTTTTCGCGCAACACGGCGTCAACTTTTCGTGGTATGTGACACGACTCAACTTTTCACGCAACATCTTTCAAAATATGTAATCGGCAACATACAGGAGCACAACATCCAGGATCGACTTGCAACATTTGACTTGTGTCTCGGTGTGAACAGTACTCTGGGAAGGTGTTGGGCGAAAAGTTGATGGCGACTATGTTACACGAGTCGATTTTCTAAAAACTCTGCATCTTGCGCTGCAAGTTTTTAACCCAATTAAAAAACTTGCAATATGTTGCCGAGTCAAAAGTTGCATGGAAAATCGTCCCCGTGACCATGTTACACGGTGTTCGCACAACATTGTTGCACGAAAAATCGTTGTTGCAAGTTGACCCGTGTAACCCCGCCTTGTTGAGTGGCTCGTTTGATTGTCTCAACTTCTGTTGTGATTGCCCAAAGATAGCAGTTCGGTTTTACTTTCATTGCCCCCAATGAGCCTTATTCGCCCGGCTGCCAAATTGGCTATAGACATTAGATTTCGTACCCCGAGCCTCGAGTTGAAATGTTTGCATGGGAACGAGTTTCGGTGGAGCAAACCAAAGTTTTCAACCCCTCGGTCATTTAGCAAAAACAGCTTAGGTGATTCAAGATTATCGCGTAATGATCACCCCAAGTGCAACTAATCAGAGCAGAGAATTTTTAACAATCACCTATGTAATTATACTAAAGGTTGAATAACCACAGAGGAAATATTGAATGGTCTCCTCTACTCGTTTGCTTTATCTTTAATCTTTAATCAGTATACTTCTAAAACAGTAAAACCTATATTAGTTCAAAGCAAATTTTTGTTTTCCATTCTGGTCACATCCCGTGCAGTAATTTCCCTTGGCAGGACTAAGTTCCATACAGCTGAAGGTGTTTAATTAAAGGACATGCCATAGCATTCTGGTTTGAATAACTTAGAGCCTCAATCCCGGAAGAAAAAGGAAATGATATCATGGAGTATTTTCCTAATAATGACGACGGAGGGTAGTGGCAGAGTCGATCAGAGGAAGGACTGAGTAGGCTCCAGATGGAAATACTGCTGACTCAACTGATTCATTTAGAATCAATTGCGAATGGAAAAGCGCAGATCACGAATCCGTAAATCTGGACTTGGATTATTTGGATTTCAAATCCAGCAACCCTTTTTGAAAAAGAATTCACCAGATCAAAACTCCGGATTTCGATTCATCGGAAAGGAACGCGAAATCCTCTTTAAGATGGAAAATCCGTTTTTGGACACACCCTAAGAAAGATGACACTCCAAGTCGAAACATTCAAAGACCCACAGAAATCTAGTTCATTTTCAGTCAAGCGTGTACCGTGCGAAGTTCATGATAAGCAGAATTTGCAGAAGGCTTCACACTTAACGCTTCAATTCGCAGACAGTTGAAGTATCCACGTGCTTTTTAAGTATATAATTGCTCTGAAATGACTCGAGCGCATTAAGCTCTTAAAAATGCAGCAATGAACTTTCAGCAAATACAATATCTCGCAATATCTGTGCACGTGTTGTTTTCGATTTCAGTAGCGTTTTGGTACCAACACGGCGCGTTCCATGGTAAGCCGTAAACTTCAACTTGTCGAAAGGAAATGGAAGAGGTCGTCATAAAAGAAGGAAACAAACCGAGAGCCATCGAAAATACGCAGATTAGCGTAATTTCCGAAGGTGATATCGACATCAAAGGCAATATTTTATTTACTGTTTCAAAAACTCATTACATATGAAACCTCCTTTTGGCAAAGTGGAAGAGTGCATGGCCATATCTCATATTTTTTATCCGAATGAGCACTGGTTTTTATAGTTGCCAGTTCTTCTTAGCTG
Organism: Montipora capricornis; assembly: GCF_036669925.1. Classification (NCBI taxonomy): domain Eukaryota; kingdom Metazoa; phylum Cnidaria; class Anthozoa; order Scleractinia; family Acroporidae; genus Montipora; species Montipora capricornis. The sequence goes on along the minus strand of NC_090888.1, from coordinate 18,467,197 downwards.
GGTGAGAAAGTGGACAGAATTCAACGAACTATGAAAGGTTTATTGAAAAATAAAGTTCATTTTGACTGTATGATTTCCTTAAGAACGCACAAAATGCGCTTTTATCAAAGCTGTCTTGGTTATATTCTACGCCAGCTTGTCGCCCGGCAATATCATCCCCAATATTGCTATAAAGATTTTTATAGGAAACCGAAATTCGCTTAAGTTCATCAGGACAGCTATAATTTCGGTGGCGTATTCGCATTGTCATTTGATGGGGTATAAAGAATGACTAAAATTGGGGAACTTTTGTGTCTGACCAGAGCATACTATGACAAAAAAGAAATCGGATCTCAGATGTTTTTTCCAAGGAGCAATAGGAGATTTGTGGAAGGGGTTATTTCTTATTTATGTGACTGAAAACTCACTATGTCCTTCTAGTATTCTCAACTCGCCTTTTAAATTAGGACACATTTTTAGTGTTTACACAAATTGTGTATTGGACTTGTAGCTTCTCCTTTTGAGGTCATTTTACGCATTGAGATTATACTAAGTCTGCTTCATGTTCATAACAGCGTTAATTAAGTAACCGAGAAGAGTTTGATGCTGAAAGGAATAAAACTACAATTGTATATATTTTGCCTTAAATGTCCTTGGGTGAAAAGACAAATGATGTCCACATAATTCTTACAATAGTAAAACAAACTTTCAAAATCGTAGTCTTCAGCTCTTGGACAAAGTTATTATGAGGTTAATCTGTTGAAAGTAGTGAAAGTCTTCTACGTTGCTTAATTAATGCGACAAGATCGGCTTAATTCAAACTTAACGATGATGTTTGGTGCCTTCTGATGCAGAGCGTTTTGATCACAGGCTACTGCGCATATTTGTTCAATGACTCCCATTGTGTTTTTTATGGTTTTATGCTTCGCTGGCTTTTAAGCGCACTCAACCTCAAATTATTTACGTTTAGGTTATTGTTTTATTTCCTTTTGAGATTGAAAAGGAAAAAAAAGTCTCATCATTTTCGATTATTTTTCGGGGTTGGAGGCGAAGCGAACGTAACTTAAGTTCATTAGAGAAGTTAAGAATCCCTGGGTAATTCTCAGCGAGGAAGCTTTAATCAAGAAACAACAGTAAATTCGAGCTGAAACAGGGAAATATACTTAACTAACTGGTCTGAAAGAGCCCTGCACTTACATAATGGCGAATACACGAGAGATCTGTAAAAATCGGCCTGGCTTCAAAAATACGTTTCTGCATTGTTTGTCGGCCGATAGCGGTGATCAGGGCCCTTGAAGTCGAGGAACATTGCGACTGGGAAAATCTGTAATCTACGAATCGTTTTATTAGAATCAGCATGATTCTTTACACACTATTGATGGCTAAAAAGGATTGTTACAAGTCCGATGCAAGCACAGAATTGTAGAGGAAGTTGTCGTTAGGAAAACTTACTTACAGGTCTAAATGAATAATACGTTGGGGACAACATGATCAAAATGGCACGCAAACCAGGTGTCTGTATTAAGTTAAATGGAAAATGTTACTATACCTTTCGAGTTCAAATGTGCTTCCCTTTGGTGACCAATATATTTCAGCTTTTGGGGTTGTTTTTGCACTTTCAAATTTCCGTGAAATTTGTGTTGATCGAGTTGAACTCCCTTGTTGACGTTTCACTTGAACTTTCAAAGACAAGTTTTTGTTTTTCTGTGTTTTCGCCCAAAGCGTGGTGTAATTGTTTTCTTCGTTTCTACGGCAGACAAAGACACGAGTACGGTTTAACTTATGCAGGTTGCTTCGCTCATTATGATCTCGATTTCACCAGAGCTGTCAGAATACAATAGTGTTGGCTTTATCCACGACGCGGATCAAAGTCTTTTTGAGATTCGCTCGGTTGAACACAAAATAGCCTTCGCATTTAAATGAAGAGCCGTTAAAACGTGGTTATTCAATGGGTTGACCGCGAGTCGTTGAATTTGAGTGCATTTAGTTATGCTCTACAGTCACGCAGCGATTTGGGCGTTCCTTGTTCGTGTGACGTGGCCACTCGGTTGCGATCATTGAAAAACAAAAATCTAGAAAAATGGAAAAAAATACCTAAAGTGCAATATCAAACATATGATTTCCCCGACTACATAATGAAAATAAAATAGAAAATACGTGGTTATGATTAAAAGAAACTCATTAGACTTATATAGTGAAACGTAACGGAAAGCTAAATATGCATAGCTAGGCGGTCACTGTTCGCAAAAAAGCTGAGAGCATGAACGATGTATCTGACAAAGCCAACGAAGGAATTTTAATTTCCCTTATGTCATCAAAAATAAACTAAAACCCCATTGTATTTTATTTTGCAGCGAAAAACCTAGGCGAAGTTCGAGTTTTTTTAAAAAAGGTTGTTCCACCTGTCGTGGACACTTTCGTGTTATATGCCGATAAATAGCGAAAGAAATCCTGTGAATATTATTTCCACTTTGATCACACCAAAAGGGTTTCGAAAACTGAAATCTACAAAAAGAGTCAACAAAGACATCTTTGCGAAAGGTCATTTAAAATCGGCTCTTTTTTTAGTTAACTCTACAATTTCCTCTTTCAAAGTTCCATTTTTTTGTAAAGCCGCAAAAGACAGGATTTCAAGCGTTATTGAAACTGATATCATAATATCAGTCAAAACTACCACTCGGCTCTTTATCACCTGGAAAAAAACGATAAAACTTGTTTCCTTGCTTTTAAAAATTCCATTTATTCATTCGTAAAGTTTTGCGTTTCTATTGAAATCCATTGCAGTGTGCGTCACTAAAGCGCTCTCTGTTGGCTTACCGCGCACTTCGCAGCCAGTTAAAATACTGTTCCACCGCACGTGTAAATGCAATTCTCGTGCCATACAACTTCTCCACCTCTCAACAAGGACCTAATGACTTTTTGTCTGTTAATTGAATCGACGAGTTTCATGCAGCATGATTTATTGCTAAAAAATTGCGTGTAAACTGGGGAGTCTCCAAATTTTCATGCTCTGCTTTTAAACCGTCCTTTTAACATAAACTGAAACCAAAGGTGCAGCATTGAATTCTTTAATATTTCCACGCGAGGTCAATAGCTTATTTGTTTCCTTCTTCCAGCCGGGTTTCTAATGACGCCGATATGGTGATTAATTAAAAGTATTTCCCTTTCTTAAGAACACAAGTTTCACCAACGTTAAGAGATCCCTTTATTAGAAAAAAACTAGAGTTATTTACGGGAATTTCTTTTGGCATCAGTGTAGTGAAAGTACATGGTCAGCGGTGATATCTTTTTTTTTAAGAAACCGAAATCATTTATTTCACTGATCCTTTTCACGAAGCTTCAGAGATCGCCCCTTTACTTGCGACGCAAATTTGTCTGTCCGGCTTCGAAATGCAGACATTACTTTCATTACTCGCAAATCTACTATCAGTAATAAACTTTGAACTTACACAACTACAATACTAGAGAACTTTCTAGACTTTTCCCGTTTTTCGAACTTTTAGACTGCACAATGAATAGCAGACCAAAATGCCCCACTCCCCCCACCCCACAGTACACAATGTTGTTCAGGAAGATGCGCAAATCACCCACGATAAGAAATGACAAGAATTCCTTCATGAAAAAAGTTAGTTTTGTTAGACATGTAGAAAAGGAAGTTATAAGTGTCTTCGACCCTGTCTACTGTAGCCTCTACACTGAAATATTAATGAAGTGGACACTACACCTACTTATAATTCATCCATTTTTCGGAATTTGGATACAGTTTCAGTTCATCGTTTTGACGAACTCATACAGCTTCACTTTGGTTTCACCTTTAGGTAGATTTTTTAAAGTTTAGAAAGATCATAGCTCTGGTATCACTGACAACTTACTGCTGAAAGTCTAGATCTGTCCAAGCTGTGAGCGGCTTCTTCTGCGGAGTTCTAATGGAGCTTAAACAGTTTAATGCTTCAGCGAATAGATAATCTCAGTCTGTATCGGCACGGACCCAAAAATATCTTTAAAGGTTTCATGCATAAGGTCTATTTATCGGTTGAAACTATAGCTACCATGATCGACCAATATTTAACGAATGGTCACTGACTAGAAAAAGAACACGAGCCAATTGTGGACTGAAGAAAGAGTGTACTGGTGCAGCTAACGTTTTGAAAACAACCTCGGTTTTAATCCTAATCGACAATTAGTAACTGTAGGATTGGCTATATTGTAGTCGTGTTCTTTTCATGGCGTAGGTTGAGCATGGTTCAATTCGGAGCAGAGGTTAGAAACCTCTCATTCCATGCAGGTTGGTCCGAGATCGGTTCTCGGACTTCAACAGGGGTTGGGCATAGTTTTCTTCACGACCCTACTCCGTGAAGTAGCTCAGTTGTTCCGCGGAAACTATGGTTTTCCCCACTTGTCAAAAACCCGTATGTTCACTTGCCTTGGTCTGCTTTCGATTTGAATTTTCTCCCAACATAACTAAAAACCTCTGTGCTCAGCTGCGACTCAAATAATGGAATTATTATCATCATTGTTATAACATTATGATCCGATTTTGACAAGACAGATTGTCACGATTAAATATCAAAAGGTAGATCGAGTTGGTGTATGATGCCTGTGACGCTGTTTGTAGAAAGAAACAATTCATCTAGAGATAGCACGGTTTGAAAAATGAACGGGAAGGAAACAAGCCTTTGGCTGTTCAGAATAACGTTCACCGAATATGTTGTTCCTTGATACTGATAGGAATGCAAGACATCAAGTATTTGGTTATGAAAGAGAAAAAAAATCTAAACCCAATTCTAGGAATGGTCTCACTCTGGTCGAACGTCGTTGAAGTAAGACTATTGCAGTATTTGATTTCTTGTTTCTCTTTCTTATTTTTCCCGGTGATTGTCTCCATTCTCATTTTAAAAACTGATTAATTTATGACGCAGTACTGAATTGCGAAACTTGTTGTCGATTGTTGTATTGGCGAAACTCGAGCCAAATATCAACACCTTTTTGTCTACTCGCCTTTTCAATCTATCATGGCCTTTCAGCGTACTAAGTTAATTACGGGAACAGACAAAACCCGTAAACGCATCGAGCAAAAATTATTTTTCCGAATCTCCACTGAGTGTTGATGCTTCAATATTTCAAGTTGTGGTTTTCTTTCTGGCTTGCGTGGACGTCACCTCTCTGGTGTCAGATCATTTAAAACTCACAGCGAGCTGAGCTGATAACCGTCTGTCTGATTAAGTACTGAAACACGATTAGTATTGGTAAACTTTTGGGTGCTACTCGCTTTGAAGATAAAGGCGAAACACTTCTGCATCAAAACCTTGAAGAGTTTCAGAAAAAGGCATTAAGCTAAGTGACAGCGATAACCGAAGTTATGGGAAAGCAATCACCCCAATATCCATCTGCTCTCGGGGCCCATTCGACACATTCTCTTCATATATTCCAAGGCCAACACAGAGGCCCTCTAAAGGACTTTTGGCCACAGGGGCCCCGGTCCTATCAATTACAGCCGAGTTTGTCAGTCGAAGCTATTCAGCAGGTCTCACTATACTCTAAATAGTTTTTATTTCACGATAATTAATTAGAGATATAGGATATGGTGCCGATATTTCCACGTTTTTTGATACAGTTTTAAGTATTGTTAAGTATCCCAAAATATCAACGAGGTTCCAGCTGGTTAGCCCGACATACTACCACAAAAAAAATATCATTCATTGTAATCCGAATTGTAAATATTTGGTAATTTTTGTAACGCTGTAAAATGTAGCCATAATTCAAACATGGAGTGCAATCGCTACAGCTGAACTCAAAAGTAATTTTTTTAAAAATTCAATTAACAATGGTCAGAATTTTCCCTTTTCCAAAGAGTTGCAAATGACTTTTACTTCGTGTGCTACAGAGCTTGGCGAGCTCTTCAATTAGTGTTGAGGGGAGTGCACTTTGGAAAAGAGCGGCCCAAGACCTTAACATTGTTTCACTGACAATGACATTGCAGTCGACCGCCAGAAATGACAATTGTCCTTAAAACCACTGAGATAATTTCGATTTTTGTTTGAATTGGATCAACTAATTGAGTTCTTTGATTAGCATTTAGCAGTCAAGAGAGACAATGGGAGAGAATCCGTTTCTGCAGGAATTCCTTGCGTCGACGTTCTTTCCTTTGCATTTCTTATGTCAGTGGCACACAGATCCAATGTAACGAAAGTCTCGGTGTGTACTTTTTTAAACAGCGATATTACGTCGTATGTTTGAGATAATGCTCCTTCACACCATGCTTTGGGTTTCTTCAACAAGACTTTTAGTCATCAGCTGCAGAATCATTGAGTTACAAAGAAACGATTACGGAGACAACGCACAGCGGATGTTGTCAGTTCATTTCACAAATGCGCCCATTTGGCTGTACGACGTTAAAGCCCTCTTTACACTAGCACGATAATCTGGCACGGCACTCCCAAATTTCGGTACCGTACTATGTTTTTCGGGCGCGGCACGGTAAATTTTTCTTGCGTAAACAGAACAAACAGAAGGCATACTAGGTACCCGTGCCAGAAATTATAGGGTTGGAGATGTGCTCGACACTGCAAATATTGGTGTCGTGCCACTATTTTGGAGTGCCGCGCTAATTTTGTGCGTGTGTAAAAGGGGTTTAAATCTCACGTTATTTCGACTCGACTTCGATGATTAGTCTCACCTTGTTTTCAGTTCGCTTTTTCTTGACAAATGCTTTGTATTCAGAGTTGAACAAACGCGCGACGAATTGGTCTTCGCGCAAATACGAACACGTCCGCCGGCAAGCTGTTATTTTCGCCGGCTCTCCTTCACAAAAGATTAAATTAATGTTTGAATTTCAAAAGTGATTCAGTCAAACAATATCGACTAAAAGGCTAAAGAAAACAGAAGACAAAACCACCGTTTTAATACCAACAATTCCAAAGAAGTTTGAAAATGGGCTCTAAAGGCCAAATTTGAATAACCGTTTCCAAGAAGTCTCGATCGTCTAAATTAAATATTAAGCTTTTCGCTTCCTTATGGTCTTTTGTCTGTCTTTAACATTAAAAGCCTTAATCTTCTTTTAGCTTGCGGTCTCGTCTTTTTCCAAATAGCCACAATTCCTTGATGCGACCTCGAACAGGTTAATTAGCTTGATTTGGTCATTCAAATATAGCCACGTGTTTCTTTGTCAAACCCTTTCAGAGGCTCAGGTGGCACTATTGTTTTGTTACCATCTGTCGTACTCGATCTGTGTTGACCCAATCCAGTTTTCTGAGCCTTAGAAATCAATATACGTAGCCGTAAAAGCCAATTTACACTTGGAATTTCTCGGCTGCCTTGCCAAGAGCATAATAACATTGTCTGGGAGCATGCACGCGCGACTGCCGCTTTTTTAAGCAGCCACGAGCACATCCCAGAAAAGAATACGCGTGTTACCGGTTTCCAATTCACCGGCCGTTAGAATACTCCGATCTCTTACGTTCAATTGCTTGATGAGGCTCAAACATTAAATCCTGGCGAAGCTTTTTCACTTAACCGTAGATAAGAAGTAACATTTTTGGAGAGGTGTCTTATGCAAAATACGGCGAAATACTGATTGCAAATTAATTCATGAAATGGCGCGTCGCTCTATTTTTCTGAGTATCATGATACAATTTATGATTGTATTGTGCGAAGCACGTCGAACGTCGACGCCCTTTTGTTTTCACAGGTAAACCTTACGAATTTATGTTGTTCAGGGAGAACAATGGTCACAAAGAATCACACGGACGTCTGTGTTGTTTAGTGCGTGTATCAAGTTACCGGCGTCGCAGTTTGTTTATTTGAGGAACGACGAACCCGTACAGCGCAAATCTTGTCTTTCCCACGGCCTGTTGATACTTCGAACAAATAATCAACCACGCGACCATTGTTTGAAAGTTCGATTGTGTTTTCGAACACTCGATCACTTTATGCTATACACGTGTGTTTGCCTCTCCAACACGTGGCAATGATTGAAGTGTTTTTTGACGTGTTAAGATGTTTTGTTCAACACAATGCTGATTATCAGGTGCGTCATATTGACTAGTCAATTCCCACGGTCCATTGGGGTTTTTCTCAGTCCATGCTACACTTGAAAAGAAAATGAAACACCTGTTAAACTCAGCCTTTTCACAGCATCCGCATTGCCCGAAGTCCCTATTGTAAAGTAAATGCGATGTTTAGAAAAAAAAAACTATTCTTGATAAAAGCAACGATCGAAACTCGTACACTAAACCTATATTTTACGTTAGAGGGTGGGCACTATTGCTATCGCGGTGTGCACATCTTCGATCCCGGCCCAGGAATAGACGAGGTCATCCTCTTGAGTGCATCATGGGTAATCAGAGAAAGATGGAGAGAAATTCAAAGATTTGTGTGGAAGTTCAAAACGATGAAAAGTATTCATGATATGCAATTTTGGTTTTTTTTTTATTTTCTGAAAACAGAAGACATGCGCTCAAAGGTGCGGCAGAAGAAACTTGGCGAGAATGGCTATTGTATAAATTATTTTATTAAACAAAGTTTCTGCCATACATTTCCTGTAATTCCAAAGGCACAAAATTACAGAGAATATATGATGACAAAAAAGCAATATTTAGAAATTACAAAGAATAGTCCAGTTCATCTCAGTTGTGAGCTTGGATGTATTTGTTTGGTTTATGAAGGCGAAAGTCTATAAAGTACAGTCATGTACGGTTTATTTTGCTTTGAATTTCCCTACCGGCAAACCTTTGAATTTCCCGCCATGTTGCCCTCTACTGATACTCAAATGTATTCCCGGAAAGGGTTTCGAACCCAGAGCGCTGGGATCCACAGCCGAGTGAGTCCACAACAAATTTTGACCACTGTGATAACGCCTATCGTTGTCGATAAGAGTACAGACAACGCTGAACCACTTTCGATTTGTTTTATATCACTATTCAACGCCAAAGAAAGTGTTTATTTCAGAGCGTGACCGAAATCATGGCACAAAGAAAGAGCAAGCGTTGTCTATGCCTATGTTTGTAACTTTCTCGCAATATGATTGGTTTAATTCCCAAAATGAGCGTTCCTGATTGGCTATTACATTGCGTGACAAATTGACGCAAGCATGACGCAGCGTTGTCTAGACTCCTAACGACAACGGCAAAAATTAGCCAATCAGATTGCGAGATTACATGTGACAAGCAATTGTGGTTATGATCAAATTTTGACCAAAACACGAGAATGCGACAATGAACCATTGTTTTATCTTTACTTTAAAACCGTTCCTATCCATTCAGTTACAGGATCGTAGTTCACCTGTATGGTAGAACCCGAACAAGACGAAATAATCGCGAATTTCTGACGACAGCGCTAAGTTTTTCTTTTGGAGTGACTACGGTTTCGTTAATGATGCCGTTGTACGTGCTTCAACACGAATGCTGAGGAGGAGGCAGTGCAGGCCAGTGGTTAACGCGCTTGCCTTGAGGTCCGCCTGGTGTGACTGTGCAACCCGTTTCTTGAGATCCCGGGTTCAAGACATGTTCTGAACACTCGTTGAATTTGTTCCAGGTAGTACCTGGTTCAACTTCCTGGCTGCGCTTGTAAATAGCCAACTGGTTTGCCTCCGGGCAGTTGGGATTCTTAAGGTCGTTCTGCTCAATGCTTGGAGATGTTACCTACTATAGCTACTCTCAAAATCCGAGGGTAAATAATGATACTTAGTACTTTACTTAGTTACGAAGACGCACTGTGAAAGGGATCGCTTCACGCTCTGCTTTTGTTTCAATTCATTCAAGCACAACCGATTATCTAAAATGGCGATCACAAAACAGCAGCCAAAAGACGGAACCCCTAAAAGATATTTCCAAAGCGAGACTGAAAAAAAGGGACCGGGTACTATACAAAAGAATGACAGATAACATGTCATAACATATTGCATACACATTTCCATTAGGGGCTATTTTATTGCACAAATTATTATGGAGCTTGATTGGTCTGCATCCACGGTTGATTGGCAAATCATCCGCCTTTGCTTATGGTATCACGCCTTTTATAGTGCGACGCTATCTCTCTGCTGTCCATTGCGGGCAAAGTGTTGGCCAAAATCATTTTAAACAGGAAAAAGACCATCTCAGAAGAAGTCCTTCCGGAATGTCAGTGTGGTTTCCGAGGTGGCAGATCCGCCACAGACATGATATTTCGCCTGAGACAGTTCCGGGAAAAGGCAGTTAAGCAACAGAAAGCCCTCTGTTCCGTATTCATCGATTTTTCAAAGGCCTACGACACTGTGGACAGGGAGACCATTTGGAAAGTGTTGGAAGCATATGGATGTCCAGACAGAGTCATCATTTTCATCAGACTTTTCCATGATGGAATGATGGGAAAAGAGGTAATCGGAGGGGATATCAGTGACGCATTTGACAACAAGCACGGCATGAAGCAAGGATGTGTCCTGGCTCTGACACTTTTCACGCTTCATCTCGCTGCAGTCCTGGAAACCATGGGAAACACCTTAACCAGAGGTGTGTACCTCAGGACCTGGACAGACAGAAAGCTGTTCAACCTTACTCGGCTAAAGGCGTGCAACAAAACCCGAGAAGTGTGTGTTCGGGAACTTCTGTGTGCAGATGACTCAGCATTGGTTGCCTTTGACCCAGAAGATATGCAAAAAATTGTTGACCGTTTCTCTGCAGCCGCTGCTGACTTTGGGTTGAAAATCAACTTAGCCAAGACATAACTCCTCTGCCAGCCCCCACCTGATGAGAGGAGTGCTGAAGACGCTCAGGCGAACCTACTGGTCAATGGAGTGGTGCTGAAAAACACCGAATCCTTTACCTACTTTGGCAGTACAGTAACTGCCACAAATTCATTAGACCTGAAGGTGGACTGAAGGAGCCAAGCAGCCACAAAAGCCTATGGTGCTCTGTCCAAGCGTTTCTGGTCACGCCCTGACATCCGGCTCTCAACGAAGATCAAAGTTGCGGTTCTCCCATGTCTGCTGTACTCTGCTGATTGTATGAGCCTCTACCGGAAACACACCAGAAAGCTCACCAGGATCCAGTCTCGACACCTCAGGCAACTGCTGCATATTAAGGACGGTGTCTACTAATTAAAGATATTTTTGCCCCGGTTTATGATTGTGCGGGAACTGTAGATCTTAACAAGTGTTATTGAAATCCAAAAAGAAAATTGGGGGTAACCACGCATTTTTCAAAGATAATTCATGAATAATATTGGTAAAAAGCTTTAAAATACAAAGCAATGTATGGCGTTCTTTCTCAAATTGAAGCTTAATTATCTCTCAAAAATGCATGGTTACCCTCAATTTTCGCTTTGAATACCGAGAGTACTTACTAAGATCTACTTTCTCCGGATAGTTTTTAACCGCGCAAAAATATCCCTGTATTAGTAAGCATCACCGATAGGAAATCCGAGTGTCTCGAGATGCGCAGAACGTATGCGCAATAACAAATAGTAGGCACCGTCCTTAAGCTGCAGGATAAAGTGCAAGACGCTCAGTTACAATGGGCAGGAGACGTGAAGGAGGATGCCAGATGAGCGCATACCCTAACTGCTGCTCTATGGAGGGCTGCAATAGGGAAAAAGGAAACCTGGGGGACAAAAACTGAGATACAAGGATGTATTAAAACGCCATCTGAAGATGAGTGGGGTGGACGTTGCCCACTGGGACGAACAGGCCCTGGACCGACATAAATGGTGAACTGTGGCGCGCCACTCGTGTTACCAGAGTGAAAGAGTGCAGACGAAGTGACTACGAAAAGGCACACATAAGAAGACACTGTGTTCCGGACCACGATTATCATAACTTTCCTTGCAAAAAGCTGTGGTCCCGCTGCCGCTTAAAGGCGGGCCTATAATGGCCCACAAACGAGCCTGCCGAACATAACGGCCAAATGTAGCTAACTACTCACATCTACAAGTCATCATCGATAAATCGATGGACTACCGATATTTACCAGACTACAAGCGGCTAACCATCCAATGCCACATACTCATTAGGGTTTAGTCGTCCGTTCTTTGTGGGGCAAAGGCCATTGACAACGCTTTTTCATCGGACTAGTGAAGACCTCTCTGCTTCTCACCAGTTGGATTCCATTCCCTTCAGCTCAATTTTGCTGCTCTTCCTGGGCCACCCTTCCCTCGGTAAAGAATCAAACCGGAGGATTTCAGGCTCATGCTTTTGAACGTCACCCTATAGAAAACAAAGCATTGTACGTCGAAACTTATTTCTGGGCTTTAGCATTATGCTCGGATTGTAGCCGGATGCATTTAACCTTCCATGCCATATCCTTCGCCGTTCTAAAGTAAACTATTCTTCGCTTGCACTGCGTTGCAGTTTCTTCTGGATCAAATCGACCAACGGCTAATCCTGATCACATGAAAGTGCCGAGCCGTAGGAACCTGGCATATCAAGTTCGATTTTAGATATGGCAACCATGCCTCACAACTTGACCACCGAGACGAAATTTAGGAAGTTTTTTGCAAAAAGGCTAAGAAGTTAATACGTAGACTACGGGGCATCGTGCTAAAAATTGCTAATTATCATGATGCCTGTATTGAGCTCATTTATCTTGCTAAAGTATTATGTAAAAATTATGCCGCCCATAATATTTCAACCCTGTCCTTCGATTTGGGGTCCCATATCAGAGCCAGCGACTCGTTTCTTGAACTCGGATTTCTCGGGCCCGAAACTAGCCTCCTGCCCTTGGGTCAACCCGAGGCTCTGGTGACGAGACTGGAGGTTAGCCCGAAACCTCCATCTGCTTGTTTCAAAAAGATGCAGTTGCAACTGCGAGGATCATAGCTTCACTTGATTTCATACGCGCAGTTCATATATATGATCCATTTCATATATCATTTCATCGTAGAACTATTACTGTTAAAAAATGTCAACTGGCCGGAGGCAAACCAGTTGGCTATTTAGTACAAGTGCAGCCCCGAAGTTGAGCCAGGTACTGACATGACCAATCTGAAGGAATCTTTGAAGCGGGATCTCCGGATCTCAAGCCAAACTAATCTCGTCCCCAGAGTCCACTTCCAATTTCTGCGCAGTCGTAGTGAAGGTTCCTTTTTGTGACCGTTGACAACCACTGTTGTTTCAAATTTCTAAGCGTGCGTAGACGAGCCGGAAGTCCGTGATTTGCGGACTTCCTGCCTTGGAAAAGGCCAGAGTCCGTGTTCTTGATGCTGACCAAAAGAAAGGCGGACTCTGGGGAGGAGATTGAAGACAAACGCCCTTACGACTGGATTGCGTGACATCTGTGCACCGGTAGCCCTGTTGGTTAAGGCTGCCATGCGGAAGGTCGTGAGTTCGACTCCAATCCAACACTCAGGGTCTTAAAACAACTGAGGAGAAAGTGCTGTATTTTTAATGACATCTGCAAATGGTTAGACTCCATAGTCTTTTGGGATAAGGATGATAAACCGTAGGCCATGTCTCACAACCCTTCAATGTTCGTATGTTCGTAAACCTGTAGGACGTAAAACGGCGAACCCACACACTATTTGCAAAGAGTAGGGCATGGAGTTCCCGGTATTGAGATGTCTTCTGTGGTGCACGTGTATCATAGCTGGGAGGGTAAATGCTCGGAGATAAATGATTGGACAAACGTCATTCCACATGGGATGCCGCTAAATGGCATTTACCCAGAAAAATTGGACACCGAATGAAATAATTTAGCATTTTTATTCTTTATTGTGACACAATTTTACTGTTCGTTGACTTAAAAATATGGGGACTGCATGATGTAAAACGACTACCATTCTTATTCACAACCTATTAAAAATACGAAAATTGTAAATTGGTTTTAAATAATTTCCCCGCGTTTCTATGTACGCACATAAATACAAAAAACCCTACTTTTTAAAAAAAAGTAAACATACATACAGCCCTCCTCATCTAAAAAAATAGACACGTAACATTCACTCAGTTTAATTCAAATGAACGTCATTAAAAATTATTAAATCCGTTTACTGCTCTTTGAAATCATTCTGAAATCATTTCACAAAAAGACTGGGTCGAGTTTTCAATCAGGGAAAATGTGATCAAGATTCATACTTTGGTTTTAAATGAGAAACTTAAATGCCCAACTGCTCCCCCATCCCCCGAGAAGCTAGTTACATGGAATTCCCGTTTTATGAACAGAACTGTTTGACACCGCAAATGGAGCTTCGGGTAGTTCCGCTTCAAATTCTTCGAATTCCAAGTCATTTAAAACGACATCTCGCCGTTGCGCGGCGTTTTTTTGTTGAAAAGCTCGACTGTATTTTAACGAGCTCGCAAACGATGACCTGTGCTCAAGTTCCGGTCTTGAAATGGGGTCTTCGTTCAAGGGAACAACTTCCGGTGCATCATCAATCGAGTTCATATCCGTACGACTCATGCGGCTCATTCTGCTTTCATTCAAACCATCTCTAGGCAAAGCCCTAGTTTTTCGTGCAATGTCTGTTGTATTCAAATCACCTCTCACGTGCGCAGACCGAGGAGGAAGAGTTGACCGCGAAGTACTCTCAGAATCATCGACTGCAGTTTCAAGTCGTCTGACTTGGTCTCCAGAAACTTCTGTTGCAGTATTTTGATATCTTAAATTTGCCTTGCCCTTTACAAGTTTTAACTCTCTTTTTATCAGTTTCTTCGGTCCACTCAGTTTCTTGTACCTCCGAGGTTCATTAGTGGCAAATACACCGTCACCTCCCAGGCTAGAGCGTGGAAACGTGTGTGACGAAGCTGATGTAGATTCAATATTGGGCATGGACATTGACATAATCGGGTCGTTCCAAGCCATGCTTTTCCTGTTGGCCTTTCCACCTGCGAAAAAGAAAGACCAGCGAATGGTAAGTAATGCTTGAGATCTTCTAAATGCATGTGGTACAATAAAAAAACAAAGCCATCTCTGGCATCCCGCGACAATTACGACTTTCTCAGGGTTAACTGTGCGGTCCATATAATGTTGGTGCTCCCGTATTGACCCCATAAATCCCTTTGCCAGTAATATTCGGGGAAGTGTAAAATACAGACTGCGGACCAGGGGTAAAATGCAGACTAAGCTTATAACGTAACTGTTGAAAAAGCCCAAACCCAGTTAAGCCTACATGTAAATATTGTTTTATGCCGAATGGACCATATTACATTTCTGTACTCAGTTACCAAGCCTTTGAATACAGGCGAGGCTGGAGTTGACCTTGCTTTGATACAAACCTCACTACTTTTCTTATTTACATTGAAATTCATTAGCATTACAACAACATGATTTACATAAGAAAAGCAATGAGGTTTGTATCAAAGCAAGGTCAACTCCAGCCTCACCTGTATTCAAAGGCCTGGTAACTGAGCACAGAACTGTAAAATGGTCTATTAGGCCTAAGATTAGCACTTCTAAAGGGTTTGGGCTTTTTCAGCAGCATTTCACACTGACTGGTGATATTCTAAAAGCTGGAAACCTAAGACACCTATCAAACTACTCACTTCCCTTGTAGGATGGCATAAAAAGGCTATAATACATTCCAACCAAAAACAGGCTAACAAGAGAATTCTATAAATGCAAGGTCCCAACAACTCGTTCTCATGTTTGATCTCGCACTCGTAATCATGCACTCAAAGCCAAAACTCAAATCTCAAACTAGCATCCTAAACTGAAGGTCCAGCACCCTTTTTTAAAATTCAGTTGCATTATGATCAAAATCATACTACGAAAATCACCGAACTGTGGAATGGGCTCAAATTTTTATATCGTCGCCACACCCACTTTTTGTTGCTGCCCCGCCCAATTTCGTCAAAGAATTAAGTTGGTATGTGAGACGGATGGCGCACATTACTAGTAAGGTGCACCATCTGTTTCTGCACATTCCACAGTTCGG
>NC_090888.1:18431378-18443878 GCF_036669925.1 Montipora capricornis | reverse complement strand
AAGGGGATCCGGAGATTCTGGCTCTCCTCAATTCTGCAGTAGACGACAGTTTCTTGTAAGTCGAATTAAGCTTAAGTTTCTAATACATTGTAGGTTCGAGACATAAAGCCTTGGTTAAGTCTGAATAGGATGCCTTCAAAGAACAAAGAGTGCGAACAAAGAAAAGATGATTGCAAATGCTTTGATGAAAGCTAACTACTAAACTACAGAATACAGGGCCACTTTTAAGCATGCACCAAACGAGCCGGCTCGTTTGGCTCGTTTGCTCTTTGCTCTTTGCGCTGACGAAGTTAATTGTCTGGCTCGTTTGCTCGGCAGTGGATCTCAGTGATGTGTGTTTCTATTTTTTCTACGTACAAGATAAATATAAGCTTATGCAATTGTCGTTGTAAAGTTTGAACATCTAAAGAAGAAAGTAGAAAGCGTTCAACTCCATGTAATTTTCCCATCGTGTGTTTACCGTACTACACTTTTCACGAGATAATGTGAAGAATAAAGCACTCGTTTACTGATTAAGCCTCAGCGCTCGTTGCAGTGATTAGGCCTAAGAACTTTCGTAAAATTTTAGCTTTCATTTTGCGGTTCGGTCAACTACACTTTTCACGAGATCATGTGAAGAATAAAGCACTCCTTTACTGATTAAGCCTCAGCGCTCGTTGCAGTGATTAGGCCTAAGAACTCTCGTAAAATTTTAGTAGAAAGCGTTCAACTCCATGTAATTTTCCCATCGTGTGTTTACCGTACTACACTTTTCACGAGATAATGTGAAGAATGAAGCACTCGTTTACTGATTAAGCCTCAGCGCTCGTTGCAGTGATTAGGCCTAAGAACTCTCGTAAAATTTTAGCTTTCATTTTGCGGTTCGGTCAACTACACTTTTCACGAGATTTTGTGAAGAATAAAGCACTCGTTTACTGATTAAGCTTCAGCGCTCGTTGCAGTGATTAGGCCTATAAAGAACTCTCGTAAAATTTTAGCTTTTCATTTTGCGGTTCGGTCAACTACATCTCGTTTTTAATTACTATACTAGTTCAGCATTAGGATCACAATTGATCATAAGTTTACTCGAAATTATGACATCCCGTTTACCCTTATGGTTACTGCAGTTTCATTATTAACGATTGATTAAACTGATAATAGTACAGAATTTGTGAACTTATTTCAGCAAATTATATCACACGAGAATTGCACGCATAACAATTATTCCAAGTTCTTTGATCCACTGCCGAGCCAAACGAGCCGCTAAATATAATAACTCAACAATTAAGCCAAACAGCTTATTGCTCGTTCTTACATCCACAGCCGAGCCAGACGAGCCAAACGAGCCGCTACATATATGAACCCCACACTTAACAAAAACAACTTATACTTCGTTCTTTGATCCACTGCCGAGCCAGACGAGCCAAAAGAGCCGCTAAATATATGAACCCAACACTTAACGCAATACAAATTATTCCTCGTTCTTAGATGCACTGGCGAGCCAGACGAGCCAAACGAGCCGCTACATATATGAACCCAACACTTAACGCAATACAAATTATTCCTCGTTCTTAGATGCACTGGCGAGCCAGACGAGCCGCTACATATATGAACCCAACACTTAACGCAATACAAATTATTCCTCGTTCTTAGATGCACTGGAGAGCCAGACGAGCCAAACGAGCCGCTACATATATCAACTCCACACTTAACGCTCATATATAAAATCAACACTTAATGTTCCTAATTTTTCCCACTACCGAGCCAAACGAGCCGGCTCGTTTGGCCCATGGTTAAAAGTGGCCCTGTATTCTGTAGTTGCTCCAAACAGCGTACAATGATGTCATCAATTTCCACCATCTCAAACAAAAGAGATTGATGTTTCAAGTGGTTGCGATTTGTGGCTACGTACATTTTACCAAACCTGCGGAATTTCTCATTGCGATATGTGTTGCTAGGTAAAACTAAAATTATTGTTTACTTATGACTTTAAGGGCCCACTGACGTATTTTTTGGGGTGCGTTGCTAAGGATGTAATAGTTAATTAATTTGAGAGAATTTGGCATTATTTTGGTCAGTTTCTAACTTTTGTAAACCAATAACCCTAAAGATGACGTCATCAAGCCACGCCCATGGTCACGTGACCAATAAAAGAAAACTCTAAATTTGTCTACGTGCTACACAATTTGGGTATTTAATCAGTGGTTTCATAATTTGTATTCCTTTTTGCATCCAGCCAAGCATGGTTTTCTTTTTATTATGAAAAATGTTAATTTTAGAGAGATAAATGATCCTGAAATATCCATAAAATTTTCAAAAAAGATGATTTGAAAAAATCAATGCTTACCTATATTCTGTATTTGGAGGTGAAACGTGCCACATAAAAAAAAATTAATTCAATTTAAAGACCGACGGAAAGTTAGGTTTTTTCTCAAACTGGAAGTCAGTTCGTTTACGCATGCGCAATTGATCTGAGAACGAGCGCGAGAAAGGACGAGGAAAAATCTTGGATGGAAACAACAGTTTCGTGCGGTGATTTTTGCTTGTGGGTGAGTTTTCTGGTCAGCTCACTATATGATGACGTCAGTCACTTCCCTAGCAACGCTCCAAAAATCTGTCCGTGGGCTCTTAATCACGTTCTCCCCAGGGGATTGATTTTCTTTCTTGTAATAAAATGCATGTAATATGTAGTATATGTAAGGTTAATCAAATTATGATGAGCGAAATTAGGAATTGTTTCACATATGCTTAATAAAACCCAAATAGTTTTGAAAAAATGCTAATTGTTTTCAAGGCTCAGCTGTCAGACTGAGTGCCCACATTAGCCCGATTCACCTAATCCGCACGGATTACTGAAAACTTTAATTGCAGTTAATTTTCTGATTAAAGAAAGGTTTCCATAATATTATGGACTTTTCCAAGGTTAAGACTTTTGATGGATAAAATCCACATCTGGGTGATGGTGGTATTTATTGTGGTTTAGTGTCAGTCGCCTTTTGAACAGCTGGGCCCAGGCAATTATCAGATCAATTTTCTTGACAAGAAGTGGATGCTTAAAAACTTTCTTTCTGCTGCGATTTGATCTTGAGAGTGGTGAGCTGTTCCACTAAGTTGATTCTGGGTCTAATGAATCTCAAATGGTTAATGGTTCATCATATTTGAAAGCAATAATTGACAGAAAATTCATGTATAGCCTCTTCCTTGTCATTCAAGGATTACTCTTGTCTGTCTATAGAAAGTTGTGCACTCCCTTGTGCAGTATCTTTTATGTAGGTTACAATTTAACAACCAAACAAAACTTAAGAGGGTTAGGTTCCTGGAGGCCTTGAATTTCGGCAAATGTAATTTTTGCAAGTAACTTAATGATACAATTTGCATGTAGAAAATGACCACCATGAATCAAAGTATGTGTCTGAGCGTTTTTTTCATAGCTGTTGGTGTTGTTGCAGTTAAGAGCAATTTTGCCTTCCACCGTGAATGTGGCCTGGGATCAATTCCCAGACTCCATGCCTCATTGGGGTTGAGTTTGTTCTCTATTTTTCTTCGTGAAAATTTTCTCGGAGTTCTCTAGTTTTCCCTCTCACAAAGATTGATTGTTAATAGCAGAGCTTCGGTGGCCAGATGGGCGGCCAAGCAGACCACCTGATACTCATAGGAAGACAAGACAAGATGAACTCAGCTTAGTTTCACATAATATGAAAAAATTATTGGTAAAATTTACATAGGCAACAAAAGAGAGTACAGCTAAGGTGTAATATAAATAACAAAATAGGGATCGAGTTGGGATCATCCAAACAGTGGATGACCCCTACAATAAAATACAATTATTACAGACAGAATTAAAAATATATTTTTTTCTAAAAATGTATTTCTTCATGCGCTAAGGTAGATAATTAATTAGAATAACAATGAAGCATAGAGTTCTTAAGGGTTTTATGAAATATTCTAAGAGAATTTGAATTAGTTATATAGGGTCCTCCCTAGTTTTCAGCACAACAGGTAAGGGACCTTTTCAAACCGGTAAAGCATTTGGTTAACGTTGGACGCTCTGCAAAGGATAAGCGACTTCTGAGCATTTGCAGGTGGTAAGAAGTGCTCTTACAAGCGGTAAATTTTACCGGTTACCACCTGATAAGGAGAACCCTGGTTATACTTGCAGGCAAGGAGTTCCAAAGACGAGGACCAGTAAATGTTAGGGAGCGTGAGCCATATTGAGTGGTATTAACTGAGGCTACATGAAGATTTCTATTACATGATTGCATGGAACCTGTGAGTTAATGCTTTTCTCATGGTAATCATGGGAAGCAGTATTGCTCGTGGGCGCATACACACAAGTTGCACAATAATTAATAATATTCTTGTAATAATAATGATGATGATAATAATAATAATAATAATAATAATAATAATAATAATAATAATAATAATCAATACTTCAACACATACTTGTGCCCAACATGGTGCCATTCATTATATTTATTAAATACTCCAGCTAGTTCACAGGGTAAATGTTTTTGATATAATTTGGACATCCACGTAATAGTCAATAATACCTGTGAAAACAAGGTATCCACTGACCAGTATCACGTGACCATATCATGGGCTCAAGTTTAGAGCTCATTGAGGTCAGCTGTTTTTTTGGAGCTGACTGCTGACTAGGTACTGGTTTTCACTTAGATCGCAGGCTCAAGCCAGGTTAACAAATAACCTGGGAGCTCTGCTTTTAGGCTTGGATAGATCTATATATTGTTATAAGAATGCCAAGGGCTGTTTTGTGTTTGTGTATTCTGCTAAGTAGTCATTTACCTTGTGGTTTCAAAAAGGGCTGACAGCATTGAAAATCACAGTCTACTTCACCCAGAGAAGTCAACTACTTTTTTCCCTAAATTGAAGTAATTTACAAGCCACAGTGGACCATGTCTTAGACTAGTTACTAAGGCCAACAAATTCAACCTGAACTCACTTAAGTGTAAGGAACTCCATATAAATTTCCACAGAAACGTAAACATAGACATTCCTGCACTTGAGGTCAATACTACATGTAACACCTTTGAAACTGTTAAATCAGCTAAAGTACTAGGCATTACACTATTAAAATAAAGAGATGATCTAAAGTGGAATCATCATGTAGATAATATCACTGCGAAAGCATCTCAGCATATCTATTTGCTCAAACAACTTAAGCACGCCTGTATTGACCATGTATCTCTCATTCAATTTTACTGTGCATGACTATACGCTCTGTCTTAGAATATGCCTCGCAAGCATTTCATGCTAGTCTGCTATCTATCTAAAGTATCTATCTATCTATCTATCTATTTATTAAGGGCAGATTCTTGCAAACTTAAGATTAAATTCAGTTTGATAATGACAAAATGAAGTCGTCTTAAATGTGATCATTAACTTTGCTTGATGCTCACTCCCATGCAGACGTTGTAAGGGCCTCGTCATGTGTCCCTCCCCCACTAACGTCTGCTGAAATGAAAAAACAATTCCGTTTGTGGATTATGGACCAATCCAAGCCTGTTTTCCACTTTTGGGTAAACTCATGTTTTGTATGGCATTCTTTTGCAGCATGTGATTGGCTATGCAAAACACAATTAGTCAATGCTGATTGGTTTCTTCAAATTGTGGGCAAACAGTCATTGAACAGAAGTGGTTTTTCGTTTCTGAAGACGTTAGTGAGGGAGGAACGTGTGATGAAGCCTTAAGAACATCTGCGAGGGAGGCTAGACATTGGGTGGTGTTCTTTAAAATTGGCATTCCCCAGACACCCCTAGAAAAAGGGGCCCCTTTAAATAGGTGACTCGAATTAGGGCCTATTTGTTTCAGTAAAAGTTGATCCGAATGTGATGAAGCCAGCCGTTCTCGTTATAAGACTCCGTTTTATTCTGAAAGAAAATAATACTTATTACAAATGAGCAATAGCTACATGGGTTAAATAAGTTACAAAATTTTAATGATCAATGAAATTAACACCAAAACAAAATACAATAATAAATGAACCTCAACATTCCTTACCGAGTATTGACGGATAATGGAAAATGTTCAAGGAAACAAAATTCAGTTTACAAAAGGTTGAAAAGGCTGCTTTAACTCGAAAGGCAAGAGAATTGTTGTCTGAGGATTTTCTCTTTGTTTTAAATGGCGCGAAAAACGGCAAGACCCGTATGCAAATTAAGGAGACTGCTGACACGAACTAATGGTTGAGTGCAGGCCTCAACACCCTTGTTGATACAGTTGGGTAGACTGTACTCTTCTCAAACCAGCCACCAACTTTAAATTTTATTGAAACCCCAAGTGATTCCAAATTTATCAAATTTAGGTCAGTCCGTACTGTAAGTAAAATTATAATTTCTTAACTATTGTATAAGTTATTTTGTATCAATCAACAGGGAGCCAGTTATTGAGTTTGAATTGTATCTGCATGGCAACAAAAGGAATGAACGCAATGAAATGTACAGGAGAAGACTCACTGATGAGGTATAGGGGATTAATGGCAAAGTTAGCCCTGAATTTGTCTTATAAATGTAGGGTTTAACTCACAAGATATATTTGTTGCTTTCCCCTTAAGGATGCTTCAATCTTGTACCAGACATTAAGAGCAAACACATTTATCATTGGGGTGGATCTGGGTTACAATACTATTGGAGATGACGGTGCCATGATTTTAGGTCAGCTTCTTCAGGTAATTAGAGGGCAGATATTTTCAGGATTGTGTACCTAATTGGATGATTGCAGATTTTCGGCTAACTTTCTTGAAAATAATACCAGAGCTTATGTTCACTGGATGAATGAAATGAATGTATAATATTTAAAGTGCAGCTTATAGACAAGAGGTCTGGAAGTGTGAGGATCATTTGGATTGCTGTGAATTACACATAGTTGACGCTTAGACTTAATGGGACACTTCTTGCCGCTTATCAAAACCTGTGTGCTTTTAATTAGGTGCAATACTGGACCTAAGTTTTAGAGGGATAATATGGTTGCAAATACATTGAGTGATTACAGTCAACAGACCTGTTTGACCTATAGTTAGGTTAATGGCCTTAAGGGCCCACTGACGTATTTTTTGGGGTGCGTTGCTAAGGATGTAAATGGTTAAGTAATTTGAGAGAATTTGGCATTATTTTGGTCAGTTTCTAACCAACGACCCTAAATATCATCATACCACGCCCATGGTCACGTGACCAATAAAAGAAAACTCTAAATTTGTCTCCGGGCTACGCAATTTGGGGATTTAATCAATGGTTTGATAATTTATATTCGTTTTTGCATTCTAGCCAAGCGTGGTTTTCTTTTTATTTTAAAGACATAAATGATCCTGAAATACCCATAACTTTTTCAAAAAAGATGATTTAAAAAAAGCAATGCTTAGCTATATTCTGTATTTGGGGGTGAAACATGCCATGTAAAAAAAAAATTAATTCAATTTAAAACCGCCAGAAATTTAGCTTTTTTCTCAAACCGGAAGTCAGTTCGTTTACGCATGCGCAGTTGATCTGAGAACAAGCGCGAGGAAGGGCGAGGAAAAACCTTCGATGGAAACAACAGTTTGTGTGGTGACTTTTGCTTGTGAGTGGGTTTTCTTGTCAGTTACCGGAAGTCATTTCACTTCCTTAGCAACGCGCGAAGAATCCGTCTGTGGGCCCATAAGCTGCCATGACTCTCCTGTACACTAGCTAAAGTGGTAAAGCATCTGAACTAAGTAATCAAAAGGTATTTAAGGTTCCACTCCTGCCAACAAGCGCTCTCATTATTTCCAAGTATTCTTGAGTCACCATCGCTAAAATACTATTCATCTCTTTGAACAGACCTATACCCTTGTTTCACAAACAGAAGTATTGGGGTGAAATTCACAAATCAATCTTCACAATAAATTATTATTTTTAACATAAACACAATGAGCATCATGGCTAATGTGACAGTAGCCTGCAATAACGCAACTGGTAGATGCAGTGTTGTTGTCGCCATGTGGAACATCAAGTAGATGCCATTATAATAGAATGGCGTATGAGACAGGTCTGTGTTTAATGGTTTAAATAACAACAGCGTCAATCTACCACCTGCAACTGGGCTAATTTGACCGGACAGACGAACCAATAACATTCTTACTGTCCTATTAGGAAACCGTCTGCCTACAGTGGTTAGTGTTAAGTTACAATGATATCGGACCTGCTGGTGGCCAGGCAATTGCAAAAGGATTGCAGGTACATTGTATGAGTTATTGCACAGCAGGATTAACTGCTTACTAGGTTAATTATAAGCTCCCCTTAATCAGCACCATGTGTTTTAATCACTTACCCAATCCCCATTAACCCTTTTGACACCCAAACTGGCCTTAACTGGCCAGACTTATTATTTTTAATTACTCTGTCTAACGCCAGACGATTTTACTCATCAATGGGTTAATTCCATGGGAGACAATTACTCACTGGAGCTTTAATTAACATGACTCAGACCAGTTTCAACAATTTGGAGGGTATGTGTTGATTGAAGGATTAACTCTGCAACACTGTTTCACAATAAGGCAATGTTATGGTACCAAATGAAACTCCAATGATAATTGCTTGACAAGATGCACTCATAAATTATGTGAAGTAATCTAAAAACACCCTATATTTTGTCTTTAAACACTTACATTCAAAAAACGAACTCAGGTGTCTCCCAGTTTTCTTGAGTGTATCATTGTAGTTTGTCTTTGTGAGTTACTGTAGGCACCCTCTTTTATCGTCATCATCGCTCTCTCCATTTCTTGATACCAGGTAAACGAAACCCTGAACAAGCTGAGGTTGAATGGGAACAAAATCAAGAATAAAGGGGGTCTGGAACTGGCAGGAGCTCTTCAAGTAAACACCATGTTAGAGGAACTGGACCTGGCTGAAACAGATCTGGTAATTAATATGAAGTTACGATGCCAATGTCTTGAAATGTGTTTTGCTTATGTAATACGGCAATAAAGATTTTTGCATGTTGCTTTGAACCGCACAACATGAATAAGTACTTTTATTATTCCACTATTACGCCTTTTTACCATATTTAGTCAAGAGAACGCTCAAACTATGAGACGGTAGTACACTGTAGTGTCCTGGTTTGACCGGTTTAGAACAGAGCAAATACGGATGCAGTTTTTTTTAGAAACACTCAAATTGAATCAAAATAACACCTTTTTGTAGTGGTCGGAATAATAAACCTCTTATTCGATGGTTTAACATATAATACTCATAGACATTTTGCTCATTGCTCGTACTACGCAACTCGCAAAATATCTGCACGTATTATATGTTAAACCATCGAATAAGATGTACACTGTATGTAATGCAGAAAAAGACCGGAAACAAAAATTTAATGAAACATCAAGACCTACATTTGAAAGAAAAAACATAGTGGTTATATGATTGAAGTGCCCAATCTTAATCCATTGACTCCTAGAAAAGGGACTTAATTAACCGGTAATAGATTTTACTCTGTCTAACGCCAGACGATTTTACTCAACATTTACAGCAGTCATCAGTAACATGCACCCCTTAACAACATTTTTCATATTCGAAAATAAAATTTTAAATGGACGTCAATCAAATGTTTCCATTACTGCTGCCAAGAGAACTGGAGTATCGTCATGGAAACATTTGATTGACGTCCACCTAAATTTTACTTTTGAAATGTGAAAGAAAGTCGTTGAGGGGCGCGTGTAACTGATGACTGCTGTAAATGATGAGTACAATCGTCTGGCGTTAGACAGAGTAAAATCTTTTCCCACTAAGTCCCACTTTAATGTCGCCATTTAATAGTAGTGGAAATGACCTTCAGCTTGATGTTGCAAAGTTGCCATAAATGTACTGTACATGCTCAAAGAGAATTAAACAATATTATTTTACTATTTAACTAGTTTTAAAAACTTATACACAGCACTTATAGAAAGTTGAAGCGTACGAGAGAAGGAGCCGAAAGCTTGTACGCTTCAACTTTCTATAAGTACTGTGTATAAGTTTTTAAAACTAGTTTAATAGTATGTTTTCACCAGTACAGTGTAACATTCATAAAAGTAATATTATTTTAAAATACCAGTAAATTTGTTTAAAGGGATAGGATAACGTTTTGTTGTTAAAAGTTGAAGCTTCATGTATATTTCTTATGATATTTTCGTTAAATTATTAATATTATCAATAATAATAAAAACAGTATTTAAGAAATACGAGTCTCATCATCATCATTACATGCATTATAATTAATTTGCAAAGGCCATTATCAATGTCAATGTTCTGTTTTGTAGGAGATTGAAAGCATACTTGCTATGGCCACAGTTCTGAACAATAACAGCACACTAAAATCAATTAATCTGAACAGACCAATTCTGTTTACTCGTCAGGTGAGTTGAGACTTTTAATCACTTGTGTTCGTAAAGGTATTTAAATGAATGTTGTGTATGCTCAATTTGGATGAATTTCACAAAGTGTTCGTTTCAGTCCAAAGGTGAACAACCAATTTAAAACAGAGTAAAATCAACAAGTAAAGTAAAGGAAAGGAAAGGAATTTTATTCAAGTGTCTAGTCTTCTGGCGCTGGAGCGCTAATTAGGGACACTGTAAACTGAAATCAACATATTAAATAAATGCGAATCAAATCAATAATGTTGGTTTTTGAGAAGGGAAAACCGGAGTACTCGGAGAAAAAGCTCAACAAACTCAACCCCACGTAGGACGCAAAGCCTGGGAATTGAATCCGAGCCACATTGGTGGGAGGCGAGTGCTCTCACCACTGCACCATCCCTGCACCTCTTGACAAGTGTCACTCCTAAGAGGCGAACTGTTATTCGTGATTCACAGACTTCCTTCTTTGGCTGTGGCCAGAGTCCGTTTTCTTGGCGCTGTGCAAAAGAAAGGAGGACTCTGGGGACGAGAATGTCTTAGGAGGCAATCGAAGTTAAGTGATTAGCTTTGCCATGTGTGGACAAGGTGACTTTGGCATAGCCATATCATCGGGATAGTGTAGATGCTATGGACAGCTGTTTCAGCCTTGTTAAACCTCATGAGCATATCTTAGGTCTCAAACTCCATACGATGTGTGCGTGTGCGCAATGTAGGTGCTGGCCAGACGCCAGAGTCGATGTAAGAGTGTGTACACCTTGCTTTTGAGTATATGAATAATATCGTAAGTCTTTTGAGGATATGTCCAGGTTTGACCCTAATTAGATGCACGCAGATTTCAATAAGCGTCACGAAGTGTCCCCTTGCTCTTCTAGCCAACTTCAACATCACTTCTGTCTCAGAATACAGACAATTTATGTCACAAAGTGTCCCCCAAATGCTGCTCTTTAAGTGAAGATTAACTGCTGCATTTACCCAAAGCTAAAAATAACGCTAACCTTTACCCTTACCTTATTGTTGAAAAGGTAGGAAATGCTTAGACTTAAAGGGACACTTTGTGTTGGATGTCAAAATTGGGCGTGCATCTAATTAGGGTCAAACCTGGACATAAGTGAGTCTTTTGGGATAAAAAATGCTGGGGCAAGTCTTCTATTTATCGAAACAGTACTGTGACCAACACGAAAGCTTCGGCTTCTTTCAATTGGTTACTATGCACAGATCAATTATATTTGTATAATTATGTAGCTTAGCCTGTCTTTTTTCTCTACTTTGTAGCTTGTCTTAACTGTATTTCTTTGACTAGTGCGTGTATATACACCTAACCTCGTTTTCAAGGTCCGTACTATTAGTTACGGACCGGGTGGCCATAAATTAACGAGAAGACGAGGATCAGTAACTTACAGTACTGACCTAGAAAACGAGGGTAGTAAGATATTTATTATAGCTCTGCGGTAATCAGGAGTGCGTGCAGGAAAGGAAGCTAGTTGAATTCAAGCGGAAGGTTTAACTACCACAAGAATTGGGCGTCAAAATCCGAATATTTATTTATTTATTTATTTATTTGCGATGTTTATACAGGCAATCCAATTCAGCAACGCTGGTTTAAACGGAGGCCTGTTTACATATTAGCATTGTACACACAGTTTACACATTACATACAGTTGACTTGAAGAGGAATAGAGTAAATCTTCTTGGGTTTTTGAAATAGTTGCTTTCAAGATTGAAACCGCTTTCAAGTTTACGTGACATAAACGTCATGAAAAACTCGCTCAAATTTAGCATACCATACAGCGGGCCGTACTGTAGAATACAGCCTGCCAATCACAGCGCGCGTACTATCTGAGAGATTAAAAAAAAAATTGGAGTTGACTTGACGTACATCAGCTGACACTGTCGATGGGGCGTTGAACTGAGCCCACACGTTGTGTTAAAGTAGAGCTGCATCCTGTCCACTCGAAGTCTAACATATGTTTGTACAGCTCTCTGCTGGCCGAATGTACAACCTCAGTCACTTTTCTTTTTGTTGTTGCGCATCGAAATTAATAAACTGTGTTCCTTTTTTCTGTTTTTTTTAGGAGGAGACCACAGTTCACATGGCCAAAATGTTAAAAGTTAACGTACGATTACGTGAAATCCATCTGGCACACTATGACAT
>NC_090888.1:18426378-18428878 GCF_036669925.1 Montipora capricornis | reverse complement strand
CCGACTCATCCAAAAGCAAATATGGCGCCATGTTGGAAAAAGCGCTTCCTTACGTGACTGTCATAAAACTTCCTAATTGGTGGTGGCTCTCGCGATCCCCGACATTTTGTCTTGGTCCACTAGCCGACATGGCCCGACAAGGCATTTTTAGATCTAGCGCTGTCAGATATCGTCCGACAAGCCCCGATCTTGTCGCAGACTTGTCTGAACTCACCACACACTAGCCGATAAGTCAAGATTTTTCGCCGCCCGCCAAAACATCGGTTAGTGTGCGGCGGCCTTAATACGCTAATAGGGAGCTTAAGCACGCGCGTTTTTGAGACGTGGATGGCAACCGGAAGAGAAAATTTCGTGTGCCAGGACAGTGGTGTCTCCCAGATTTTTGTATTGATCATCTCTAATGGAGAAAAGATACATAGCAATGTAAATGTGATTGTGTGAAAGCAAGTTAAAAGGGAAAATAACTCACTTCCGGTTGCCGTCCGCGTCTCAAAAACGTGCGTGCTTAAGCTCCCTAATGCCAAATGAGAGAGATCGACACTTTTGGGTTACGGGCTTCTAGTCCTGCCAGCTTCTTGTCCTGCCTATTAATCGGTGTTAATAGGCTAGTTCCGCGTTCATGTCAGCCTCCTCTTCAAAGCGAGCCTAAATGCGAAGTTTTTGTTATGAAAACTAGTTTTCATTCCTATGTAAAGTAGAACTAGTTACCGTCACAAAAACTTCGCACTTGAACCCACATTGAAGAGGAGGCAGACACGAACTCTGAAATGGCCCATGAAAGGCATTGTAACAGCGTTTATTTTTCTTTTCAAACCCAGTAACAATATTACAAGAGACGGTGCAAAACAATTAGCGATTTTATTAAGGAGAAATACACCACTTGAACTGTTGAACCTGGCGTACAATAGAATAGAAGATGATGGAGCTGTCGCATTGGCTGAGGCCTTAGCCTCTTACAATACAAACCTTACTTCGTAAGTACTGCTCTTTGAGCTTTTTTTCCTCTTTTCTCAAATTGCTTCGTCGGAGCAAAATCATCCATTACAAGCGAGTTTAAGCCACGACTGTCCAGAACGTTGTCGGATTAAAGGCAGCGCCAGCAGAAAACGTCACTTCAAAATAAATTATAACTTTACACTATCACAAGTCTTTAGCCGTTCGTCCACGAGATGGCGTTCTTTTTGTGCAACAATTTCGAAGTAATACTGTCTTTTATCCGGATTGGTTCGAAGTCAGTAAACAGTCTTATAGTAGAGACAGACAACGAACGATTCAATTTTAAAGAAGTTGTTGTTTACAGAAAACTGCAAAATGTATGTGCTAAGCAATGACCAATGGGTCCATTCCTCTATCGTTGCAAGATTTGTTCTTAGGCATGACAACATTTTGTTTGTCCCTTACCTCCTGAATAGACCACATTCGTATTCTTGGTATTGGACTGGAACTAGCCTGCAATGGAGGCTAATGCGGGGAAATCTTTTCAAATTCAATATATTCCCCTGCTTTAGCCTCCATTGCAACCTAGTACTAAAGATACGAATATGGTCTCTAATGATGATCATAATGATAATAATAAACTTGTATAGCGTCGATATCAATATAGCTATTTTATTCTAACTTCTTATTTGCTGCTGAGATTTATAAATGGCATTACTGAAAAGCTCAAACTCTGCCCAATATAATAAACTGGCTAGGAGGACGAAGTGAAAGTTACATTTGTACCAAGAACGTTTAACGAAAAAGGGGGTGCTTCTATCACCTGCTGTAGTTTGAGGGAAAAAGATGCTGTATAATCCATCTTGTGCGTTGGGATGTTTCTGTACTGGTATTGTTTTCGTACATGTTATAGTACTATACGCTCACTCTTTTCCGTATTTTGACTTTGAACGTCCCCCGCAAGGCCGTGGGCAATGGTATACGCAGGGGTTATGGGGTCGACAGCCCTCTGAACTTCGAGGCTTTGCCATCCCGTTCCCACCGTTCATAATTTTCGGTACAGTGGATTAACGCAGTTACAGTGCAACGCGTCTTACCGTGGCCACCTGACAAAGTTTTTTTACAAAGGGTGTGTGAATTTGATTGACAGTTACGCCTCCTTGCAAAGTTCGCAGAGTTGGAAGTTGAACACCGTTGCATGGGTTGTTGAGTTGACGTATTTACACGTAGGTGTCAAATGTGAAAGTTTGTTGGGTGGCCACGGTAAGGCGCGTTGCACTGTAATATTGTGCCATTTCTACGTTGCTACGTTTTTTCTTCTCTGCTTGTGGCAGGTTAGTTATTTGCAGCAACAACATAGCGAGTGAAGGTCTTTGTTCAGTTGCCAGAGCAATGCGATCCAACGGCTCACTGCGTGCCATTTATATCTGGGGAAATAAACTTGAAGAACCAGCGTGCCGGGTATGTACCAACGACATACGGTCGATCATGGCGTACTTTTGTTGTTCTCAATTGCTCGGTATTTACCGGGGACAGCTAAATTCTTAGAGTTATTTTCATAGAG
>NC_090888.1:18408878-18418878 GCF_036669925.1 Montipora capricornis | reverse complement strand
TTCGCGTTGCATGACTTTCGACGCCATTGCAGGCTAAGTTGATGATTCTACTGTGTCCACCAGAGAAATCTACGCAGTTCCACTACCCTCTCGATCCTAAGAAAATACCCGCAAAAGGCTCTATACACAAAGGCAACACTTACCAGGGGAGTGACAGGCAAGACTTTTACCGACACGGAAAAAAAAAAAACAAAAACAAAAAAAAAAAAAAAAAAAAAAGAAAACAAACAAACTAAACGCAGACCTCGACTGGGTTTGCCCATAGGCAACCCAGTAAAAAACCAATTAAATGTAAACGTGACTTTTAAGAAACAAAGCTGTAAGTTGTTAATAGTGTTATTATCGTATCGTTCATACCCATACATATCCCAAAGAAAGTTCCAGAGAGACTGACACCATTACGTCATCGGAGATTTCACAACGGCTACGACTGATGATGGTGCAATCGGAGTTTTCACAACGGCTATAAAATGTAAAATGATTTGCTTCATTTTAACGGTAGAGGACAGAACGGAGGCGACGCTTGCAAGCCATATCTGGGAATGGACCGAGGAAGGAACAGCATGCGCAATTGTCAGTGATTGATGGAAGGGCTTTATAAACTTAGAGAAATACGGGTATGGACCTAAAACAGTAAACCACTCAGTGGAATTTATGAACCCGGACGTTTACGATACGAATAAAATTGAGGGAAAATGGAGGCAAATGGGAGTCAGTCTGCCAACACGTGGCATAAGGGAGGAGAATTTATATGGCGTGAGGTTAACCGTGAGGAGGACCTGTTCCGAGCGTTTTTGAAGGATATGCAATTTTTGGAATTAGGAAACAAATGATTGTGACAAGAAAACGTTTCTTATCGTGGAGAATTGCATATGTAGCAGAATTGATCTATATAGACCTCTTTCATAATGGCGGCCAAATAAAATATTCTTTTGTTTCAATGCTAATAAGCCCTACTAACCTCGCTACGACTAGCAAATTTCAAAGAATATTTGTTTTAAAACGAGGGCAGTAGGTCTAATTAACATAAATACAAAAGAATGTAAAAGTGGTCTATAAAGTACGCAGATGTACTTCAATTAAAACGCAATGTTAATGGTGAAAAAGATATGGTTTATATGTTTTGCGAGTAATGTGGGGAGCGTACTAGTAAATGAATAAACCGAAAAATACCCTGCCAATCGAACTTCAGTCGTCCATATATGTGTCTTTAACAGGTTACGATTTTACTCTTCGAACTTATTAAAAATCGAGGAAGACACACATTCTTGTGTTTCTCGTTAAGACTCGAGTATGAGAATTACTCAGGCCTACGTCAATATTGAATTTATTCTTCGTAATTAATCCTTAAACTTGTACTTGAATTAAGGACGTTCGCGCCCATTGCTACTGCGCATCCTTACAGCGCACGCAAATTCACATGCCACGTCATGCATCGAGCGCGCGCGCTAGGTACTAAAATGAACAATGATAGGGCAGATGGCCATTGCTATAGCTTTGCTTGGATTTAACGAACCTGGATGTTCAGTGACCCCTACTTTTCTTTTCACAAACGAATTTTATTTACAATTATCTCCACATTGTCCAAAAATGAACAAAAAAGCAATGTGGGAAGTTAAAAAAATTTCAATTTTTCTGTCCTCGGAACTCGGCCATCTTGCAGGTGCAAGGCGCATGAAACTGTGGTTGCTAAATGCGAAATTGTTCTTTAAGGAACCTCAACAGTTAACTTAATTCACTTGATGGGTCCACGCAAACAAAGTTTGGTAGAGAACATTTCACTTCAAAGATGTAATTGCAATATTTTTGGGCTTACAGACACTGTGACCTTATCCGCAAAAGAAGCCGGATTTTTCAGATTTAGGGTGTTCTTCCGCAGTCGGTGACCCCCCCCCCCCCCCCCCCATTTTTTTTTTTACATTTCTGAAATCACTAACTCATCATCTTTCAATGGTAAAATTTGTTGAAAAAATCAATGTTAGAAAATTTTCAAGCTACGTGGAATTTAGTTCGAAGGGCTGAAAATCCGGAAGTTAAGAAGCAAGAGCTACACTATGAAAATGTCCTTCAAGAAATCACACTCCGTTCGCTATTTTGTTACCCGTCACTTTTGAGCTGCGACGGGAGACTGGTAACCAACAATGCAGCTAGTTTCACATTTCCAGATGTATCGCTCTGTGTAACGGATTGGAAAATTTGTCACCTTTGCAGAACAGGAGGAGAATAAAATTGTCAGCAGGTATAAAAGTCTTGATAACCCGTCGATTCGCCTTTCGAGAGTTATTCAAGGTGATCGAGTGGGGCTTATTGCATTGCACTTACTCTCATACAATTTTCGTTGCATTAGAATCGTACTTCGTTTTTAATTTTCATGGTTCCAGTGCATGTAAAATGAAATCATTAGGATGATTTTCTAACTGACAACACTACGTACACTTAGTTTGCTAGTGACACTGCCTCTACTGAAAGTGTTTAGTTCCACATAAATTGCCCTTAAGTTCTCTCTCTAAGGGTTTGGAGCAGGGATATTGTGAGTACCCCCCCCCCTCCCCCCCCAAAAAAAACATTTATTAGCCATTTTGTTTGTGAAAGATGGGGGAGGGACAAATTGCCTTATAAGCGAAAAATCCTAAACTACTCACCTCTAAACGATACAGACTGCATCCTCTTCTTTCTGATCAAATGTCCTACTCTCGGCACAGGTGGCCCAGAGTCGGAAGGTAAACAATTATAAGGATTTGTATGGGAATCTCGATAACAGACTGAAAAATATATTTACCCGCAAAAGTTCTCAATAAAAAAGCCGTACTTTATTGTCATGGTGAATTTCTTGCTTTTTGTGTGGTTTTTTGCCTGATTGAATGCGATTTAAGCGACTTCTCAAATTCCCGAGTCGTCACTCTTCCCTAAATAAAGGAAAGGCTGGCAACTCATTTCTAACTTACCTCAGATCTCGCCGAAAAAATTCACACTTCTCCGGTATCAGTCACGCTCAAACTCCGCCGATGGCTACACGGATAAATTTACTTCCCCTTGACCAAGTTTCAAGGTCCAGCGAGTATCCATTGCTGAGAAACTGCGAAAAATATTCGAATTTTCAAACTCCTTCGAGGCTCGCTAACAACCAATTTTGACACGGCTGGTCAACGGTTCACTGAGCCTCCATACGGTGAGCGCAAACCTACGCAAGTGTACCCATAGTTGGGCAGAGCAAAACAAATCCCAGACTCGTCCCCAAATACCTGCCTGGGGTCATGTTCGAGTTTCTAAATCGGCGAACGATATTAAAAGTTCCACACTGAAACCTTAAACACAGCTCCCATCGCCTTGGTTGCCCCACCGCATGTTATAAATCCGGATTTTCATCGAACTCCGTAAGTACTGAAGCTGTTTGAAGCCTCGCGCGTGCAAAAATCCCCTCGTCCGATGTCACTCGACACCACGGCT
The DNA here is from genome assembly GCF_036669925.1 of Montipora capricornis. NCBI lineage: Eukaryota > Metazoa > Cnidaria > Anthozoa > Scleractinia > Acroporidae > Montipora > Montipora capricornis. The sequence goes on along the minus strand of NC_090888.1, from coordinate 18,415,431 downwards.
GTTTTTTTGTTGTTGTTGGAAAAAGTATAGTTTTGTTAAGTGAATTGCTTTGAGCCAAAGAAATCACCGCACCGTAATTTCTACTGTCCAAAAAACAGACAAGCGAGATTGTAACTCGGATACCTTTCAGGTATTCCGAGTAATAATTGTTGGTTTTCGATCGATATCGCTTGATGCATGCAGCGCACCGGTGTGAGAAATAATTTTGAACATTTCAACGCAACGGGAAGCGCAAAAACAAAGCACAGATGATTTCAACGATGGCATTTTCCCTGGACTCTCAACAGAAAAATGTGTCCAAAAGGCTGAAAAGGTGCAGCGACCTTTTCAAATGAATTTCTTCTGCAGTCATGATAATGTGAGTTTTTGACGGATGAAAAATTAAACAGGATTGTGTTTCATACACTAGTAAATACCTTCGACTGCGTTTCAAACTCCATCCAAACAGCTTCAGTACTTACGGAGTTCGATGAAAATCCGGATTTATAACATGCGGTGGGGCAGCCAAAGCGATGGGAGCTGTGTTTAAGGTTTCAGTGGGGAACTTTCAATATCGTTCGCCGATTTAGAAACTCGAACATGACCCCAGGCAGGTATTTGGGGACGAGTCTGGGATTTGTTTTGCTCTGCCCAACTATGGGTACACTTGCGTAGGTTTGCGCTCACCGTATGGAGGCTCAGTGAACCGTTGACCAGCCGTGTCAAAATTGGTTGTTAGCGAGCCTCGAAGGAGTTTGAAAATTCGAATATTTTTCGCAGTTTCTCAGCAATGGATACTCGCTGGACCTTGAAACTTGGTCAAGGGGAAGTAAATTTATCCGTGTAGCCATCGGCGGAGTTTGAGCGTGACTGATACCGGAGAAGTGTGAATTTTTTCGGCGAGATCTGAGGTAAGTTAGAAATGAGTTGCCAGCCTTTCCTTTATTTAGGGAAGAGTGACGACTCGGGAATTTGAGAAGTCGCTTAAATCGCATTCAATCAGGCAAAAAACCACACAAAAAGCAAGAAATTCACCATGACAATAAAGTACGGCTTTTTTATTGAGAACTTTTGCGGGTAAATATATTTTTCAGTCTGTTATCGAGATTCCCATACAAATCCTTATAATTGTTTACCTTCCGACTCTGGGCCACCTGTGGATTGGCTACATTGAACAAACCCTCTACAATATTGTCCTCCATGTGGAGCTTTTTAAACATTCAAATCCAAAATACGTTACAAAACAAAGTTTGCATCAAAAGTACAATTGTGTTAGAGAGATCTTTGTATGTATCTGTGTAACCGTAACATAACCTAAACAAAATGAGCGTCATTTATCCTGCCCCTGAGTAATAACTATAGTCTTAAAGTGACAATCGTGTAACAGCCCCCCTTTGCCCCTTTGGTTGATCATGTGTACTTGGTGCACGAAATCAGAGGGGTAGCACACTTTACTACCAATTTGCGTCCATCCTTGAAGCGTCGGTATACCAGACTCCACGGTAGTAATTTATCTCATTTCAAACTTTTTTTTTGTGCCCATTACAAAACGAGCAAAGACGTTATTAGGGCGGTCATGCAAAACCCGAACGCTCTCACGAAAAACCTGAGAACTTTGAGAGCACGTGAACAAAACATGCTGGTATGCTGTCAAAAACGTTGTCAATTTCACAACATAGCCGCCAACGTTTCATTGGTCAAAAGTGATACATAACCGGACAAACCGTTAACGTTTGAAAAGTAAAACTTCGCGTAAAATTATTCACGCTTCAAGGATGGAAGCAAATAGAACTGCAAATGGTAGTACATGACAGACAATCATACTGTTGATTGGTAACCATCCCTTTCAGCCATCACCGTACTGAACTACATGATTCATGATTGTAAGGTCGGCACACTCTAGGAACAAGTTCCGGCAAAAATATATTGGGCGACCGACCCTATACCTTGTAATCCCCAATACGTGGCTGTTATAACCTAAAACAAATTTGATTTCCTAGTACTTAGCGCCCTGTTATTAGATCTTGGTCTATGAAAATTGAGTAAAAGGAAAAAGCAATGCAGCAGCTATCTAAAAAAAATATTACCCATCTAAAAGCATATAAGATCGAAAAGCCCCTTATCGAGGAACTTGAAAAGATACAAGTCAGATTAAATGCTATTATTAAATTCTCAACCTCGGATAATGCAATTCTCGCGCTCTGATTGGTTCACTCAATCTCGGTTATCAGCTCATATACCTTAGTTTGACCTTATATGGTAAATGATTGCGCTTAGCGTTGCTAAAGTAAAAACCTTTACGCCAGAAAGCGAAATTTCTTTCGGTAAAAAGCAAAAGAAAAACGTTTTTGCGGAAAGTTTGGATCACTTTCGAAGCTTAGAGATACGCGAAAAGGTAAGAAATGTTTTTGTGATGAGCCTGCGTCTGTCTGACCACGAGGTACTACACAACATCGCATCTTCATCAACTTTTTTCGATTTCGCTAAGATTTTCTCGCTTTTTTCGCTCACATTTCGTACTTCTAAACTTTTGGGCTTTAAAGAATTTAATGAAACAATTATTCCATTCGCGCTTGTTGGATATGACAGTGGTTATAGCCAACTCGGCGCTACGCGCCTCGTTGGCTATTTACCATCTCATATCCAACGCGCGCTCATGGAATAATTGTTAAATATACATCCCGGTGACTGTACTTGTACGTAGTATATACAACAATGATTGCAAGTAACTGACGTAAAAAGCCTGGTCCCGGTTGTTCAAAAGGCTATTAACGCTGATCCTAGATTAAAAATTAACCAAGGAGTTTACTCACATCAGAGAAAGTCAATCTTGAAAAACGAAAATAAACAAAAGAAACTTTTAGCAAAAAGTTGAAAACACGAAACCAAAGTTTACGCTAATCCTGGATTAAGTTAGCAGGCTTTCGAACAACTGGGCCCTGATTATTTGCCTCGGCCCCGTCGTAAACGCGCGTCAAATGATTGGGATATCTATATTCTGGGTCTCAGTGCAAATGATTTGTTTTCATCCCGACATTTATAATTCTCCACACATCTACCATCACGGACTTTGCACATTCTTGTAATGGTTACAGAGACCTACAGAATAGAGGTTTCACAACAACAGTATCAAAGATTGGTTATTCTCGCCAAGGTAATCAAAATACTGGTTCCGTTCCGATAAATCAATTTATTGATTAGTTTTAGCTTTTTTTCTGCTTAGGAAGCTACGTTCCATGTCAATAGAAACAGTTTTCTCAATTTCCACGGAAAATTGCTGTCTACAAAGTAACCTTTAAACTTCTGAATGGAAGACCACATAGCTCTACTTCGCGAATAGACGCACCGCAAGTGAAATCTTATAATACCACACCAGTATCACACCATGATCGAGTCAAACAAATTAGCGATCAAAGTATAATTTTATCCTCAGTGTATGTTCTGTTCAGCAATAAGCAGGAGAGGTCTTTTCTCTTGGTCTGTGTACCACGGAGAGCAACAGAACTTCCAGCAAAAGATTCTAAAATGCTCGAATAGAAAAAGCGCACACCTCGCCAGCTGAGAGAGAACAGCAAATGTCACCAACATGCACACTAACGCTGGGACAAATGCCAAGGCGCACACCTCAAACCACTCAAGAGCTTTCAGACTGGATTTGCTCGGCCCGTCAATTGTGATACCAAATGACAACAGGGCTGCTTTTGCCAGGTTGATGATAGCAATTAAAGATATGGTTACCAGCGACAAAGTTTCAGCTCTATTTGCCATGGGATATCGATAAGGATTGTTCCAAACATGATGGATTGTTATCAACAAGCATGCTGCTGCCTGGAAGACCATGCGTAACATAAGATTTGTGATGAACGCTTTACAAGCGAGGAGAATGAACCTTCGACCGATCATCACGCTCTCCCAGTAAAGTGTTCCGTTGTCATTATCATTTGGTGGACGAAAAGGACCATGGAGTATGGCCAAAATTTCTTTGTTGACTACATGCTGCTCAGCAGAATCCTGGCCTCTCCTTTTCAACATTTCTTTGACCAGCCAATACAAAAGAAATGGCAGTGGAATTATGCAAGCAGCGAGGAACTCACCTGCTGTAATAGAAGATCTGTATAATTTGGAAGATCCACAGTAGAGGACGACGATTAAAGGAACCAGGCAAAATGCAATGTAAGCAAGGAGAAGATACTGCCACCATTGCATGCATGGGATATTTGCATCGATAAAAAGCCTTCTTTCAGATCCGACAGAGACACAGTGCACTAGCCTAAAAGACGTTTCTGCAAGCCTCTCGTACCCAAGTAACAGCACTTCTATTACAACGGCCATATAACAAATGAGGGACGGCTTTCCCTTTCCCATTAAAACGTTGAAAACAGAATGCACAATATAAATGACCAAAACGTCAGTCATAGTCAAAAATACTGTAGACGAAAGGAGAGCCTGTTTTGTTGTTGCGGTAAGTCCTGCAAATGGACAGCCAAGGTCTTGATTGATCGATTGGACATGAAAATTATAAGCAGAAATTACAAAGTGGATAAAAGGAATCTTTCCAATAACTTCTTCTATAGGGACCACCATCACAGTCTCAGCTGCTTGATAAAAATAAAACGTTATTTTTAAATAGCCTGTATCGGAATGTTCAGCACTAGCAATGCCGTCTACTTCTTCTCCCGAGGGATTTTCTTCTCTTTTCTTAAACCACAACATTTGGTTTGTCAGGATGTGCAGTATCGGAGGTTTTTTCAAAAGATAAAGAGCAAATGTTATCGTTAACAATACGGTCACAACCCACACAGAATAGTCGTTGCATTTTGTCAACTTGCGACAATTACTTGAGAAGAGGGTCTCAGTAAACCCCTTTGCACATTGTCCACAGAGAGTACCGTTCCTGTTTCCTTGGCAACTGTTATAAACTGTTGAGACAGTTGAAGGACAGTAGTGTTCCGGACAGGCGATAAATTGTAGCTCCTGGGGACGGCTAGATGAAGAATAACCCCAGAAATTTGGTTTCGCAGCAATGTTACTTTCAATGCAGGTGGCTCCGAAGGGACATGTATGGCACACAGGAGTGGAGGTCACGGCTAAGCCTTCTGAAACCCCTGTTTGAAGGCTGTAATAACCAGGATAGCAGGCTTTACAAGAATACTTCAAAACTGTAGTGTTCAATATGCAAATACTGTTGTTTTTTTCTGTGTATACAAAGTGCGTGTTATTTTCCAATAAAAGCCCCTGTCCTTCGCTACACTGTATCTTCGATCTTTTATCCATGACAAAAAATCCCCCACTAGAGATATCAAAAACTGGAACAGTCCTCCTGCTAAATTTAATTGATATCATTGACGTGTTTTCAAGTCTTACAGGACCTCCGCTTCCAGAGTAAAGGAAGATACCTGCATTATACGAGCGGCCGGTTGAGGCTGTCATACTTCCCTTTGTCCTAAAAAACGAGCAATCTACAAAATCTACGCGGCCTGTTCCAAATGCAGAATAGACATGTCCAGTATGATGAATGCCAAAGTTGTCGCGAAAAGTACATCTTCTAAACGTGGTGTTACCATTGCTGATATAGACAGCTCCAACTTGATTTCCTACGTTTTCCACAAAAGTCGTATCCTCAAACAGTACATGGCTGTTGTAGTGCCATGAGGGGTGTGTCTCTCCAGTGTTGACACACCCAAAATTACGCGCTTTGTCTGGATTTAATAAAATAGAGATGGCGCCAGCTGATGTGTCGTAGAAGTAACCCGTTTTTTTATTTGTCCATGTTCGTCGATAAGCGAAGACACAATTACGAAAGAGAGAACGTCTGATTATCACATGCTTCGGCCCTTCAAATAAAAGAGCAAAGTAACTGGGTGGTCTGTGGTGGAATTCATTATTGTCAATTTCGATGACCGCCTTTGAGAAATTGATACGTTTGAGTGGTGGTATCATTAAGCGAATAGCATAACTATTGCGAGTTTCGTCCCATGTCACTGCTTCGTTGCTCGTGGTAAACCGGGTGTTTCTGATAGCTATGTGGACTGACGTTGGATCAAGTAAACTGACCAAAGTGTCATACGTATTATTAACAAAAGAACAATTATCAATGTAAATATCAACCGGAAAAGAGCCGTTTTTCCGACGTGATAATATTTGCAATCCATATCTAAAAGAGATGAGTGTAACGTTGAATATATTGATGCGATTATTGCGACATATGTACAGACCTACCCTTTTACTTACTTTACTCTCCAGGAAACTGTCAGAAACTGTTACCATCCCTGCGTTTCCATTTCCGGCCACTATTTCCACAATCCTTCCTTTCGTTGGGTTCAACGCATCTTCCTTGAAAATACATTTTGAAATTGTTACATTACTTTCGCTTCCGGTAGTAATTACACGAAAAGCTCCGGCCCCTCTTGTTCGCGTTTTCTTCGTAAACCTGGACTCTTCCAGTGTCACAATCCCACCATGTAGTAAAACGTCTACAGCTATGCATTTTTTTTTGTGTCGATGTCCTCTCCACTGTGTAATATTTACATTTCTGACGCCAAAATATAACCTGTGCGTACCCCACTGACTACCC
>NC_090888.1:18386378-18403878 GCF_036669925.1 Montipora capricornis | reverse complement strand
TTCATCGAACTGTCATTAGCGTTAATCATGATACCAAGTGCAGGTTTTTTCGTTTTGTTGTCTAGTTTCGCCGTTCAGAGAAAGGAATAATTTTATACTGTTAAGTTAAAAACACAAAATTGTATTGTATTTACAGATGTTTCAACACACAAAATTATATCTATCCTTTTCAAAATCTCAGCCTCGGCTTTATTCTTAAAATATTCTTAAAATTTCGCAAATTTCAGCCTTGATATTCTCATAAAATATATTCTTATTAAAAAAAAAGAGTGTATATCCTCGGCCTTAGCCGAGTGAAAAAGAAACCAGAAGAATGAAAAAATAAGGGACTGCAATTTTTACTGAATTATTTTATAATCATGAAAAAGTAAAAAAGAAAAAAAGAATCACCCACAGCACGAAGTTTTTATTTGGTCTCCAATCTGAGCACAAATCCTGCCCGACAGGGCTTAACCTCAGCTATGGGACGGGAGCCAGTGCTTTCTTTTGTGGTATCCTTCCCAGACGTTACAAGTAAAAAGTTTTGAAACTTGAGAAATGAGATTCCTGGTTTAAGTCCATCTCTTGAACAATTCGACACTTTTTTGCGAAAACTTTTTGTATGTGGCGCCTGTTGTTGTTGCTCGAAATCCAACTCGAAAATCCACCTCGAAATTCAATTTAAAAATTCAACTCGAAAATGCAACTCGAAAATCCAACTCGAGATCCAACTCAAAATCCTAACTCAGTAAAATAGGCAAAAGTATTGTTTCATAAAGATGATAGGCGAAAGTGATTATAGCGATATGAATTCAAAAACGATGGTGGGAGAAAAATATTCAGGTTATAAAAAATTACCTGAGTTTTTGCTGGACCATGCTAACATGAAGAAAGTCGCTATCAAAATTTCTTTATACGCCATTGCCGGTGACTAAAGTTTGGCCCACATGATTAATACTGACCTCCTCTCAGTAAAAGACTTCTGTGATTATGACTGGCCAATATGAACTGCTTCGAAACAAATCAACACAAGAAATAAAAGTTGGTTGGAAAGCGAAACGTGATTCTGTTTGCCTTATTAAGTATAGGAGGTTTTCACGTGACGTCATTGTCTCCATGTTGGTGGACGAAAATTACAAAAGATCTCTCATTAGCTTCTTTTTTTCGTCCACTAGAAGACGTACATTTCTCTATTGTTATTGGTGTCTCTAGAGGTTGGTTGAAAACCTCCTATTATCATAATGATTATTATTACAACATCCGTATTCCAGTTTAAATGCGGAGAATTTCCCCCCGCACTTTTTTCTTTCTTTGTAAACTTTGCAGAGGGTTTGATAAGTGGTGTTTTACCTCTTTAGTAATCATAAAAGTGACATTTAGAAGTCAACAATTCCTTTTGATTTTTATTTCCTAGCAGTCTCTCACTTAGTCTACCAAGCTAGTTATAATCACTCCTGACAAAGTCTTGACTGGCAGGTTTTCGCCACAGCTTTTGCAGCAGTTTCTCGGCATTTTGTGTCAGACACATGAATTTTTAGATTACAAAAAAAATATTTAATTCTCAACCTCGGTTAATGCATTTCTCGTGCTCTGATTGGTTTACTCAATCTCGGTTATCAATCAGCTCATAGTTTGACCTTATATGGCAAGCCTTGCTAAGCTAAAATTATTTTCGCCGGAAACCGAAATTTCTCTCTGAATAAAGCAAAAAAAAAAAACGTTTTTGTGGAAAGTTTGGATCAATTCCGACGTTTAGAAGTACGCGAAAAGGTAAGAAATGTGTTTGTGATGAGCCTGCTTTTGTCTTACCACCAAGGTATTACACAACATCTTTTTCGATCTCACACGGATTTTCTCGCTTTTTTCGCTCGTAATCGTACTTCCAAACATTTTGGGTTTAAGGAATTTAATAAAACAAGTATTCCACTCGCACTTGATGGATATGACACTGGTTAAAGCCAACTCGGCGCTACGCGCCTCGTTGGCTATTTACCATTTCATACCTAACGCGTGCTCGTGGAATAATTAACAATTATTCCATGAGGGCGCGTTGGATATGAGTTGGCTATAACGAGTCTCATATCCAACAAGCCACATTAAGAAGTGAAGTTCGGACTCGAAATTTCATTTCCTACTGGGACCCTTAGACCGGCAAGGAATGCGAAACTATTTTAAATATGGTTTAACTCGAGTCATCGTTGCGTATTCATTACCAAGCGGCCATCGAACGATTTGGAATAACACAGTGATTTATTATTTCAGTTTTGACCCCGTGTACAGTTTTCCATTACCCCCGACTCAATCGAACTCAATCGAACCCAATCCGTCGATTGAGTTCGATTGAGTTCGGCAATCGAACGAAATCAAACACCAAAATCTGTGTGAGTTTGATTTCCGAACCAATCGAACTCAATCGAACAAATCAAACCTTATCGTACTCAATCCATTAAATTGTGTTCGATTGAGTTCGGCAACCGAACACAGTCGAACTCAATCAATTGGCGTATAAGCCGCCCTCGCAGATAAGCCGTACCCCGAGTTATGCAACTTAAATTTTATTATTATTGAATATTTCGGTAAGAAAACTAGACTGTCCACGGCAGTGAAAATATCAGATAAGAACAAAGCAATCATTATCCCCGCGTGCTATTACTGTTTTCATTGTAATTTAACTTGCAATTGAAAGATGACAACTTGAAGTATTACTTTCACGAAAAAGTACAAATTAAAGAAAATTTCTAACCGCGACACAGGCAACGACATACAACAGCTGTATTATTACGAAAAATATCTGACTGATAATGTGCAGGATTTTTTTCAAATTCTTCAAACGCAATTAACAGTGACTTGGAGAGCAAAAGCTGTACAAGCCTCAGTGTATTGGACATCTGGGAATATCTCACTGTCACGATTGAAAGGATAAATGCAACAGTAAAACTATCTTTTTCTTCAGGTCAAAATCAAGGTAAACAAGCTGATCCTGCAGATTAATTTCCTGTGTGTCGATGATTATCTTTTCCCTTTCACTTAAAAGTTAACTGCTTGAGGATGATGAGGCCCCGGGGAAGGGAAGGGGGGCGGGGGGGGGGGGGGGGGTGGAGGAAGCAGCCAGGGTATGTTTTTCGGGATTTTTGTCTTGAACAGGGTATCGAATTTATCATTTTTTGTCTTAATCAGGGTATCGATTAATCAATTTTTGTCTTAAACTGGGTTAAATGTCTTAAACAGGGTATCAAAAATCGGAATTCTGTCTTAAAATGGGTAGGGAAATCAACGATATTTGTCTTAAACAGGGTCAGGGTATGAGGGGCCGCGCCGCACCTCCCCAACCAGGGATACATCCCCCCCCCCCCCCCCCCATCCGGGATGAGGCATTGTTGTTGACAAAGATAGAGCTCGATAAAAGCACGGCCCTTCTCTACTATTTTCTTTGATACTTTAAATTCTTCTCCCTCCTTGACATCAAATCGGCATTCTTGATATCCTTTAACAACGCATTTAACGTTTACAACCCACATAGCATCTGAAGCCATTTCTTCGAAATGTTTGCGGTTACAAAACACACACGTTTATACTGAAGCAACTCAAGCCTTCAAAAACCTGTTATTGATTTCAGCAACTCGAACACCAGTTCTTTTTTTTAAATCAAGAGTTCGGAAATGGAACGTTCGATTGGGTTCGATTGCCCATATTTTTTTTTTTGTGTGAGTACGATTTGGTTCGATTGCCGAACTCAATCGAACTCAATCCACGGATTGGGTTCGATTGTGTTCGATTGAGTTCGATTGGGTTCGATTTGCTACACCGGGATCATGACCACGAAAACCCATATTCCGAGTTTGACTTCAAGCGCGCTGCAAAGAAACGGAAATTGAAAGACTACATATTTTCCCTAAACCAGTCACAAACAAGCAGAAAAGTCGTTTTATTTGATACTAACTTTGAAAAAGTCATTTCCAACGTTACGGAACGCGCAAGATGATAGCATGCAACACAACTTTCTCTACCACGAAAACTTCGATTTCTATATTCAGAGTTTGACTTCGAGCGTGCTGCAAAAGAGAAGGAAATTGAAAGACTACATGTTTCTCCTAAACCAGTCCCAAACAAGCATAAATTCAACTTCTCTTTGGGAAAAAGAACAAGCAACAATAAATGAAAAAATCGTTTTATTTGATACTAACTTTGAAAAAGTCATTTGCAACATTACGGAACGCGCAAGATGATAGCATGGAACACAACTTTTAATTAAAATGATTTCGGATTAATAACGATGCTATGGAAGACATTTTAAATTGTCCTCAATTTTAATTTTTTCAGAACGTTCTGGATACATTTAGCATCACTGAGAAATTGCTCGAGGAATCAAATAAGGAACTCGATCATTGAAGAATTATCATATCACGGGAACAAAAATAGAAACTTGACATCCGTCGTCAGTGGTAACTTACACTTTCCACAACTCGAATTAAGTAAACAGTTTTTTTCTTAATTTACAATGAGCTGATGCCGTCTATTTCGTTAAAATAATTATTGAGCTATATGCAATTCTCTCTCCTTTTCCATCGTCTCTTTGCCATCAACCCCCGTGCTTCGCTCTTCGTTATCAAGTGTGATAAAGCATTTAATAGTTCTGAGACAGGCAGTAATGTGGGGTTTTGTTCAGCTTCTGCCGTGGCTTTTTCTTTTTCTTTTTTTTTTTTTTCAATGATGTGGAAGTTATCGCGAAAAGTGTACTCGATCCCCTATTTTTTTTTGAAAAAAAAAAAAAATTCTAGAGCAGGGAGGTTCTTCGACGTAATTAACAAACAGGCCCGGGTTGCTCGAGGCATGGTTAGCGCTAACCAGCGTTAAATGCCATGGAAACCTTTAGGTTTTGATACCTCTTAACCAATGGTTAGCGCTAACCGGTCCCAGAACGGAAAGGGCGTCTTCCGTTTATTTGACCAGAACCACAAAGGGAACGAAAGCAAACAGCCTTAGTTAATCAATGTTTCCAAACAGCTTAGTACCATTAAGTCTCCACATCAAGCAGTAATTTCATCCGATTGGCAGTGGTGTGCATCCCAATAAATCAAATACCAAGGTTTCAAAACGAAACTAGAATCACTTCGGCGTTGAACCCAAAAGCTAAAAGAAATTGTGTTGAGGTGGAAAAATTATAGACCCCTTTCGTAAATGGTGACCACCTTTATACATTCTTTTGTATTTATGTTAATTAGACCTACTGCCCTCATTTTGAAACAAATATTCTTATGCAGAGAGAGAGAGGGATGGGAGTTTCGAAGGGCGATATATTCAATCCAAATTTTCCCCCGCGTTACTAACTTGTCCATATATCTTTACGAATTCTGCAGAGACAATTTTCAGGCAATTGAAAACTCTTGTCACTAAAGCTGCAGTTCCTGTGACTTGACTTCCATTTTATACAGACTGATACAAACATTCCCATTTCTCTTGACTTCTTGGTTGAAAGATTTATTGAAATTCATCAACGACAGTTTTTATCTTTTTGCATCCGTCACGTTACTACATTAAATTGCCTATTTATATGTGAACACTTGGCTGCGATGATCATTTAAGCTACTTTTAATTATCAAATGTATAGTGAGCTAGAAAAGGATATTCCTCGATCTCTGAAGACATTTATTCATATGCTCTTTGCTCCAAACCACCTTGGTGCCTAGTTGTTGACGGCGTGGGATACACAACCTTGAAGTAGTCGTTGGAACACGTGATTTCAATAAATTGGCAAACATTAACCATATGTTTAAGGAGGGTTTTCATTAGTACAAGGCCATCTACGTCAAGGAACTTGTCTCCTAGGACCTTGCTGACGATGACACTTCCTTCAGTCAAACGAAATAAACTTTCCGCCATGCTATGTTGCAACAACCTTGGGATCATAGACCTTAGAACGTGACCAGCAAAGAAGAACCACTCAAAAACAAATTCCTTTGTTTAGTTATAAATTAAAACCAAAAAAAACCCGGGGAACTCTGTAAGGTCATTCCGAGAAGTTGTAATGTTCATCCTTTCTGCGCATAATTTTATGTGTGATTAGAGAGTGCAAAACAGTGGTCTTTCCCCTGCGGTTGGAGCTGGTCAGAGGGGTAAATCGTCATGTTTTCGCTTGGTTTGAGTACGGTCACCAATAATCTTTTTCGTGTTTAATTGAGCAACAGCTTTCTTCGTGTAAAACTTAAAGAGAGCACTTACCTGTGTAGATTAATAAAGAATGGTCGAAAACGTAAATTAAGGGATTGCTTGTGGACGTGATTACAAAGATTTTAATAAGCAATAGAGTAGGATTTCCATCGGTTTACCAACCAAATAACCCACGCGGAATGTTGAGAGAAATATTAAAGGTGTTTGGTATATCAAGGGCCAAAGGAAATTCATCAACAAGCTTTTCGAGTACACTCCAACATGTGAATTAGGTTATTACGCTGGTAAACGGATATGAAGCGCAATTTGTTTTTTGACTAATTGGAACGAAAGTGCTAACCCAGTAATTTTATAATCAGGAATTATTCATTATAGAGAACTGACGAGCTCCTTATCCGAAATGAGAACAGTAAAAACATAACCACGATAATTTTCTCAATTGTGATAAAATTTACATGAACTAGTCCCTGTTTTACAGAAAAATAGAGACACCTAAATGCAATAGAGTTGTCAGAAAAAATTGCGGTTAGAAAAACTAAACATAGGCACGCAATGCGTGCAAGAGTTATTTTTTTTTGGGGGGGGGGGGGGGTTGACGACAAAAGAAAGTTTAGGCTATTGGATATTGATTTTCAAGTAGTGGGAGAGAATGAGGGTGTTATCGAGAGTGTGAGATATTAATTTTGAAAATACTGCGAAACACTGTAACATGATACTTTTGGTTTTCTCCTTAATACGACCTGGCCCGGGTTGCTCGAAGCACGGTTAGCGCTGACCAGCATTAAATACCATGGTAACCTATAGGTTTTGATACCTCTTAACCAACGGATAGCGCTAACCAGGCTTCGAGCACCCGGCCCCTGGTTAATTGTTACAGTAAAATTCCTCTTCCTACACACATGAGGGGAATTATCCCTGCGACTACTTTCCTCGTGTAAACTCTTCAAGGGAACACTGTCGGTGAGGTAGCGACCTTCAGACTTTAAATCACGCCGCTTCCGGTCGCCTGAGTTTATGGTTTGCGCATGACTCATTTTAAACACGAAGCCAATCTCGTTCCCAGAGTCTTCGTTCCCCTTGACCAGCGGGTCGGGTTACGAGAGACTCTGGGATAATCCGTATTCTTGTCATGAACACCATTTCATGAACACCATTGCGCAGGCGTAGGCGTAGGCGTAGGCGTAACGCCAAAATGGCGGAGAGAGTGGAGGATTTGTTTCACGATGGCATGCAATTTTCTTTAGCAAAATTAGGATATCTCAACCTAGAACTGTAAAAGGAACAATGTGACGCGTTGGAGCGATATGCCTGGACAAAAATCTGTGCTGAATATGTTACCAACGGTCTGTGTTGTCAAGTGTTGCCTGGGATTTTCGATGAGAATGTGTGTAACGTGGAAATGTAAAGCAGATTGTGTCGCTGCTGAATGCACTGATCCGGGATTAGTTTCAAATGTTAAAAGACTGTCTTTGTTTTGTATCGTGGAAGATGAAAGAGAGCGAAGCACCAGACTCTAACACGAGATTCTTTCCAAAAGAATAAATCATTCTTTTCATCATAAAACTATGTCTTCGTTGAAGGATCTTTCACGTTAGATTCTTCGTCACCAAAGAAGGTTTAGGATTCTTTTCAAAAGATGAGTTCTTTGGGTAAGAGTTTCCTTGCTATTCTGAAGAAGTAGAGGTCTTGAGGGAAGTATCATTTTGTTGACTGTTCTCCACCAAATAATGAGAATTCTTGAATAGCGATGTATACCTCTAGTTGGATAAACAAGTTGATTTTTTGAAAATTATTCTTCCATGAACATATAATGTGCTTTCCAAATTTAGGAAATATATATACATTGTACATACATACACAAGGCACTACACACAAGCCATAATCACAAAAACAACTCTGTTAAATTTCACTAAGATAATTAATGTTGCAGAACAAATACAAATTTCTGAAACTTAAATGCCTAAAAACACGAATGATTTCGAAAAATCTATGCGGCATGAAAAAATCATCCAAACTATTTAGCGAATGAGATAAATCCCGAGAAATAAAAACAGCTTGTAAGTACAAACTAACATGCAAAAGAAATTCTCTTGATGGGATGGTGTAGATCTTAAAGTGAGTGAAATTAAATAAATGAAAAGTGTTACATAAAAAAAAAATTTCGTAATTAAAATATATCACTGTCCATTTTCCTTACATCACTTCTATCCCAAAAAAAAAAAATTAGGTAATCTGGAACTAATTCAAAGCACACACCCAAAAAACCAGCATTAAACAGGGCTGTCATTAAATTTTCACCTGCAATATATCAAAAAATGATTCTAGTTTTCATTTCCTTCACAATGTGAGGTCAGGGTTAACAGCTGGTACAGGTGAATGTCCTTCATGGCAGCCCTGTGAAAACTTTCCAGTGTGACAATTTAATTGACCACATTAGTAATAGTACAAATGACTACATAACATAACATGGTTTGACATGGTATGAGTTAATTGCCTAACCCTTGCCTGACATGGTCATGTTCTGTTCTATTTCTCACCTGTTGTGCGACAAATCAAGAAATGGACTCAGGTGTGTTTACGTGTCAGGGTTTCCATTAAGTTTTAAAGTAGAAGGGACCTTGTGACAGAGGGAGAGGGCACCCTATATATAGTCTGGCTTTTGATCTTGAGACCTCCTTTGAGCAATGGTGGGTACTGTACTCAGTGTAGATGGGTGCTAGTACCTAGGTCTCAGCTTCTAATAAAACCCCTGCATGTAGGTTAGTTCAAGCTCCTGTGGTGGTGCAACTGTTAAAACATGTAATAAGAGGCTGTTAACTTTAAGCTAAAAGAGTAGAGACACCTTTTTTATACAAGGCATTTTTTTTTGACGAATGCTAAATACATACTCTCAAGAAACTCAGTGCAGACATGTTGGCTTTCTTAGATACTCTAGGTTAAAGGGCCTGTGTCACTCTATTGCGCATGTGCGGCTGTTTGATTTTTGACCCGACGGTTCTTTTTTCAAAGCCAGTATCAATTACGGAAATCCTGTTTAATCGGCACAGTGAGACGTGCCAAAGTTGTAATAACATTTCTAAACTTCAGTTTGGTAATATACGAAGGACTTTGACGGCATATTGTGTTAGTTTTTGGGATCTGTGTAGATAAAATTCATGTCCACGAAAGCCGGATCAGGCGAAGGGGCTCAGGTCGAAAGGTTCTTACACCTCGTAGCCGCCTTGAATCCACATAAAGAAGAAGACAAGGAATAGGAGATGGGAGGAGGCACATCGAAAGCTTTATATAGCGAAAGATGTCCATGAAAGCTAGAAAAAAATAAAGTGTATGTGCGTCGATTCCACTGACACGGCCTTCGCACAACATCTTTTGTCCTTGGAGGTGAGACGAAGAATGGGGTTAGTATTTACACTGATTATTGGTTTCCCTTTAGCACTATGATTCTTTGTCGTCAGCTTCGTGTGCGTTTTATTTCGCTATTCGTGTTTTCTATCCGTCAGTTCAGTTGCCATATCATGGAATGATGGCTTTCAGTGTAGGGACGCACAATGAGCAATTGGCTTCAGCTTTGAAACGTGGCAGGAATTGTCTCGATTTAGCTGTGGAAGCCCACGGTAGATGATAATTTTTGTTTGGTAAAAACGAAGGGCTGAAAATTTTTTTTTGTTCTATTTTTTTTCTGATTAGAATAGGGTCAAGCATGATAGATCTGCTCAGTTTATTTCGCATCATTTGAAAGCCAATTTACCGGTACATTCATTTGCCATTCATTTAGCTACCTTTCTGCACAGAGTAACGTAACATTTTTGATCAAATATTTTGAAATACACTATGCAACTAATACTCTATCAAGCAATGGAATACACTATGCAAGACGTATCATGTTGATGATAAATTTTACAAATAATAATAATTAAATAATGATGATAATAATAATAATAATAATAATAATAATAATTATAATAATTATAATAATAATAATAAAAATAAACAGTAAGTTGTGTTCATTTATAGTCAAACAGAACCCACCTGGTAAAACTATTTGTGTTAGCACGGATCACTTTTGGCATACTGGTCCTTTGGAATGTGCAAACAGTATGTCTGTGATGTACACACGTCAATGAGAATTCCCTTCACGCAAGTTTTACACATAATTATCAACAATGATGAGCACAGCAGTATGATGATAGTTATTAATACTGTAAATGAAGAAATATGTTGTCATGAAGTATGGGAATATTCATTGTTGAAAACTTTAAAGGACTCTGCAGGTTGACACTAGTAGTTCAGTAACTCATGGGTTGTTGTTTAGTCAATGTTTGCAATTGGTACCAACTGGCAGAACTGTTTGGCTTACTAAAGGAATTTTGGCATAGAGGATTACTCAAATGAACAATCACAGACCCTGGGCAGTCAATCACTGTCCAGGCCTAGGTTCATCGGCTGAATGTAACAGTAGTGGAATATTGTAACTAGTGATTACTGTTGATAGCAATTATTAATAATTTTCCTGTCTTTTCATATTTACTGGCCCATAACCTTTTTTCTAGGGAACAGGTTTACAGAGCAAGGAAAAAGTTGACTACCCTTGATTGGAATTACTGGCATCATAATGGCTTTTCATTTTCCACCACTGAGGATCATGCTGACACCATCATTGCAAGAAAATACAACCACAGAACAAAATCTTGGGATGTGAGGATGTTAAAGGTGTCCAAAGATTGTGGATATATTTGGATGGTGGTGGAAAAAAATTTTAAACTTTGCATTGATGACGACGACTATTTAATCACTCGTGAAGTCTGTCTGGAACCTGACCATCCCAGAATCATTTCTCCAACAATTGTTGAAAGTGAACGTCTTCCAGCTCATGAGCTCCTGGCAAGATGCAGAAACAGATTTCCACAAATAAGCAGCTCATAGAGATTTAAATGCAAAACTTTCAGCTACTGTAAAACTAGGAAAAACATAAATGCCCTCACAATAACGTGTTGCAGTGATGAAATTACTAACAGTCAGGTGTCAATGGAATGGCTCAAGTCAAGCTAATAAGCCTTGCCTTTTTGCTTCAGTTTTGGTGGTAACTTGAAATAATAATTATATAAACTGTTTTTCTCTCCAAGTTTTGTGGAGTCATTGTGACATGTAGCACTTAAGCCAGAGTTGAAACCAGGACAAGATATACAGTGTATGACTTGACAGTTTTTAACCCAAGATAAGGGCTGACCATACATTACCCATTGTAGCTTCGAAATCGTTGTTGGAGTTTTGTCTCATGGTAATATATTGTATAACTTAAGAATTTTGTCTCCTGATGTGATTTCTTATTGTGTGGCTTTGTACGTGGCAATTTTATTGCATAGCTTTTGCAAACTGAAATAATTTAAACTACAGTGAAAAAAAAAAATGTAAATACAAAAAATGGAAATTCCAATTCAGTGCTGTGATATTGGGAAATTGACAGTTATTGTAAAAAGTGGTGTTGAGAGTGACATGTGAATACAGGTGACAGACAAGCAAAATCAAATTTTATTATTGTTCATATACATGTCTGCATCAAATTATTTGAAGATGTGAAAGCATTCATTATTATTCTAAGAAAATTTCCATTCTTGCAAAAGTTTCAGTCTAAACCAGAAGAAATCTAAATTGCCTTTAAAAATAATTTTTATCCTAAACCAAAGTTTCACAACAAGGCAACTAAAACAAGTCAGTTATTGGGGGTGATGGTATGCTGAAAATAATTATTAAAAGAGGGGATCCTGAGATTTCCTGATATTTTTATGTGGGAGTGGAGGTTCCCTTTACTGAAAAACCACACACTGTCAGCGGTTTTGTCTGCTATTACTTCCCAACATTTAGACAGTTCGGAAACCCATCTAAACACCTGTTGCTTAGAGGATAGTGTCTTCTAGTACAAAGTACATGCACACAGCAGAGGGAACAACTTTCCTCTTCCTTCTTCCAAGGGCAGTCACCTTGTGTATCTAGGATGTATAAATATTGTGTTCAAACAGAGTTTTCAAAAGTGCCTTGTTTTTGAAATACAGTTGCATCCCCACATCCTTTGTTTTTGATGTCCTGGCTCATACACCTGTAGTACGGCAGTTACCTTATTTGCCCAATTCAGGAACTGGCTTTTGGTCAATAGACCAGTTTCATAAATGGCGACCACCTCAACAGTTTTTTGTATTTTTAATATGTTAATTACACCAACTTCACTCATTTTAAATATTCTTTTGAAAGTTGCTTGTCATAGCAAGACTAGAAAGGCCTGTTAGCTAAAACAGAAGAACTTTTTATTTGGAAGGCATGAAATAGATCAATACAAATGTAGGTTGTCCACTTGACTATGGTACATCCGCAAGTCAGGTGCTAGCATCTTCATGGTCAGAGGCATTTTCATCTTGTTCCATAAGAAGGCAATCATCATAATCCATGCTTCCCACTCCCTTCTGTAGTGCCTTTATGGCCAGTTTCCATGCCATATTTATCAACTCCTAGGGAAAGAGACTATTTAGTAATGTGGTACATTGCAATTCCGTGAAAGAAGTCCTGCCCTCAAAAATTATTGATTTTATGATGTACATACATAGAAGAGAACTTCCCACAAAGACTTCCATAAATTTTTGACTAGTCACAACTGGCTAGGAACGTTTTTTTTTTTGGAGAAATCGTGAAACGTGATATGCTTATCAGCTGAACGGTGAAATCGACATTATACAGGTGATTTGGCAGAACAAGTTACTGCAAGTAAAGCAACCAAAATATATTTGAATGCATGGAGATTTTCTAATATGGCGTGTATTCATCACTGATTGTACATTCTGAATGTTTGATTTCTTCTGATTCTTTTCTTCCTCGCTCATCAAATGTTCTTGATTTCCCTGAGGCACATCAGCGACACCTGTTTTTTACTAGCACTTTCAAATTGAGAAAATCGCATCGGAGCTCGAGTACTACCGGTTAACAGGCCTTGATAAACAACTCAGCTTGTCTGTTCGGCCTGCCGGAAACCGCAATCGCTGTGAAAAAAGAGTGTTGAACATATATTATCGCCTACCTTGTTTCATGCGTGTTTTCGTCCCTGTTCCACATATGCAAGTCTCTGTGTAAGATAGATATTTTTCCTACAGTTTTCCATGGTCATCCCTGACGTTCAACTGCAGAACACTCGAGGCTATGTAGCATGACAAGTGAAGAATTCCATTGAGAAAAAGGCCTGGAAATTTCACAAATGGTTCACATTTTTGCCCGAAACAATTTCATCGAGTTTCCTTACGTTTTTCTCCTAAGGGGTCTGCGGAAACACTGCTTGTGCTTCGCCATTTTATTTCCACGATACATCGAACGATGAATATCTCATCTCGCGCGCGTCGTGTGAAGATTTCTATTGGTTGAAAATTGTGTGGTTGTCAATCAAGCTCACACATGCGCTTTATCGTGACACAGGCCCTTTAACCATGTAATGTACCCCAGATAGAGCAGAAAGACTCTGTTTGTATGAACTTACTTCCAGAAGAACCTCATTGTCAACAATAATGAAAAGCTGTTGTTCATAATCGTTGGTCTCTGGGCACAGCATATGAACATCCCCACTTAAAACTGTTTAAGACGAGATTTTTTTGAACATCGAGCAATAAAGCGCGCCAGCGGCCAAAAATCCCATAAGAGCTTGCGCGCATCTTACTTTCAGATCAGGACTTGTACCGTCGGCCATATTGTGTCGCCGTGGAAGAGCACATAGAAGTTGTGCTGAGTGCAAGCGATTAGCCAACCATTTTACACAGGTATTTTATTCAGTCACTTCGGAAAGATCTGTAAAGCTTTTAAAAACGTTTTGAAGCGGTGAATTTATCGTATTTAGTTTAACCTTCCTGCAAGGTTATAAACCTGTACGCAAATTGTTCGAAAACTAGATGTCTGCCGTAAGATTTCGAGTTCTCCGACTCTGCTAAGAGATCCAGTCTAGAATTAGTGTGTCAAGACTTGCTTTTGGACTATCTTGAGATTGTAAACCTAGGATGAATTCTTATTATACTTCTATTAAAATAGTGTGAACAGTTCTTTTGTCATTGCCTTGTCTGTGACATGTGATCTGATATTCGAGTTAGAGGTAGTCAAGTTGATGTGGAAGCAGCTTCTGTTACTTGCGTTACGGTTCAGTGAGGTTTCCTACAGATCGTTTTCGGACTGCTGTTGTCGTTACAGCTCGGTGTACTCTATCGCTAGACCTTGCAAAAGGTAATGTTGTCCTTTTTTTTTTTTTGAAAGGTATTGAGTATTCGTGGATAGGTTCCTTTAGAGTTGATTTTCAGCTTATCTCCCGCACACTTCTTCCGTAAAAAGGTTCGTGAGACCCCCAGTGTTTAAGTGTTTCCTTTTCAGTTCCCCCTTTAAAATTACACATTAAGATTGTGTTCAGCTTAGCTTCAATTGTCAACTTTCAATTTCGATTGTTGAGTTGAATTTATCATAAAATTTGCCACAAATGTTTCATTTTCCAATTCACTAGAGTTAAGTGTAGCTTATGTCAAAGTTAAAAAAAAAGTTATTGAAGGTTTGATCTTTGTGAAGAATTGAAAAAAAAAGAAAAAGAAAGAAACTAGTCCCAGCTGAGCCTCAGAGATTGTAAACAATGTCTTCATGAATACTTACTTGTAGTATATGTAAAAAACCTACAAGGAAGGAAGAATCTCGTCCCATAAATGATGTTAAAGGAAAAATGTCAAGCCTGTAGGAATACCACTATCCACCTCAGATGTTCAGCATCCAAATGTACAACTCCGCTGTACAAGCTAAAACATTTAAGGTCACTACCAAAGTCCACTTATGTCCAGGTTTGACCCTAATTAGATGCACACCCAATTTTGACATCCAACCAAAGTCAGTAGATGATTTGTTCCCTGAAACTAAGAAAACTTTTTTGGCCCTCATAAGCAGTTTAAGGTGCTGTGGTGCATGTTATGTAAGGCTGCACAGCCTGTCACCCAGTGTAAACAAAAGTGTTCCACAGCCCCTGTCTGCAAACAATTCTATTCAAAATCAAGTTGGTTGTGCCCCAGTGTCATATGAACTGACGTCAAAGCGAACTCAGCGGAGGATTTGAAACAAACTTTAAAACTGTGCAAGGCAAAAAGTGGCTGAACTTAAAACAGAAGTTGAAAACATGGGTGCCTCAAATGAACAGATCTGCCAGGAAATTCTTGAAGGCCAATTTGATGGGGTAAACTTTCCTTCTTTTAACTCACATGGTAAAATTCTACCATACATATTCTACCTTACTAGTTGGTTTTTGAGTTTATTTGGATTGATAATGAAAAGATGAACACAATTCAAGGATCTTCCAAGCCCGCGAAACTGAAAACATGGCATACTGTCATGCTTGTATAACAGGGTAAAAGTTACTACTGGTAACCCTACAAAATACAGTGAAGACCCACACAAATGAACCTAGAATTTTCGAGGTCAGGCTGAGCAGGTTCTAATATTTTAGGCTATTTTTTCATAATTCAGGCTGATTACATGTAGTTTCTTAATAGGTTCTTATTTCTCAGAGGAACAACAATAAATTTCTATATTTTATTCATAAGATATGTAGACAGTATTGCACTGTAGCTTTATGGAAAACATATTTCTAGAGAAAATCCAATAAAATGCCAATCAAAGAAAACATATACACAATAGACCTAATCGGCTAACTCAATGTTGTACCCAATTCAAATCTCCTGAGATTAAGATTCTTTGAGTATTGTATTTGCATTATGTACCATTCATATTTAAATGATATGGAAATAACTGAAACAAAACGTTTTATTCCCAAAGGGTTTGAATTGGGTACAACATTGAGTTAGCCGATTAGGTCTATAACAGGAGTTTTCTCGAGGGTGATTTTTTTGTAAAAGTACCTCTTTTTCTTTGCCAGGCTCAGCAGGTTCTTGTATTTTTGGGTATTTTTAAAATGCCAAATTTCAGCCTGTACTAGGTTCTTATATGTGAGTTTGTACTTGTATGCATTATTCCCTAAAATAGAAAAATAATCCAGGCTATAAAGAGTACTCTTTTTGCGTTCTAATAATCAGATCAGAGTCAGTAATTATTACTGACTAATTCAATGTCAGGACATTTTTCCTTTACCTTTGATAATAAAAAAATAAGATCACAATATTTTTCACCTCTATCAGTACTTTGCACGAATACTGGCTTTAGCAATGTTTTGGAAACATGATTGTAAACATGCGGACCTCACTCTCCAGGAGGTGTTTCTTACTAGAAGTAAAAAGTAAAAGGAGCAAGCCATTGTCTTCACTTCTTTCAAATTCCATTCAGGAAAAAGTGAATGCAAATGCTAACATCATGGAGGGCTTAGCTCTCAGCTACTCCAGAGAGAGGCCTGGAAGTCCCAAATGGGTTGAACTGTTGAGCTGTGTGGCACAGCAATACACAAATAAGGAAATTAAGCAAATGTTCAGGTTTACTAACAGTCGAGGAGAAGAAGTATCATGCACAGACTACGAATTAACAAAAGCTAGACTTTATAGTAAGATGTATGGTCCAGGAGCAGCACTTCCGAAAATAAGACGCCAATATGGTCATAAACTTCCACCAGAAACCATTGCTTTTGTAATAGAATTTATCCATCATCTAGACAGTGAAGAGTATTCATCTTATAAAAGTGGCCCCTGTGATGGAAAACAAAAATCATGGATGAGTGAATTATTAGGAGGAGGAAATCAACCTGTTTTGTGGTTCAATTAAGCAAAATAAGTCTGCCTTTTATGACAGATATACATTGTAAACAGGAATGTGAACAACTGGAGATTAGACCTATAAGCTTTAGTACAATTTTTAAGGGTTTGTCTGCAGGAAATTTCAAAATAATGGCAGAGAAGGCAGGACTCTAATATTTGCACAAAACTTGGCGCGGAGTATTTCATCCTGGTAGATAAGCTGCTAACTCGTTTAGGTGAAATGCTGAGGAGCCAACGTAAACCAGACATAACTCCAGGATTAATGAGCAAAGCAAAGACGTCAACAAATAATATATGACTGTTTCCGGTACAAGAAAATTCAGAACGAACATATTTTTGCTACAGTGGTACATCTTCCAACACCATCTAACAGGACATTTCCACAGCTTTGCTCTTTCCACACGCCAGCAGTCTAACTTAATTTTTTTGGCATCACCTTCACCTTTTTGAGCAATAAAAATTCTTGGAAATGATGTGAACTTTCCAAAAATAATGTGCAAGGCAAAGAATGTTGTTGTCCAAATATGAAAAGTACAACCTTCAGGCTAAAGAACCCTCGCACGTGCAGGAAGCTCGAACGCAAGTGGTTTCGAATGTCAATT
>NC_090888.1:18368878-18378878 GCF_036669925.1 Montipora capricornis | reverse complement strand
CTTTCCTTAGAAATTTGCCCCTGAAACAAGTCTTCAGGGGCCACTTTGGTCGTTAAGTATAATTTTCTGGCTGAAACACTGAACTGTGATATTTTTTTTCTCAGTACCTGGCCAGGGAAAACGGTTCCTGTTTTATTGTGTCTAAACACTTACATTCCTTACTGTGTTAGTATTTCTATAAGTGGGGGCCTTATTTCTATTCTTGTTTAAGTAGTGCACAAGAGAACAATTGTTTACTGTAGATAAATTGCCATCTTGATGAACCATCTTAGCACTGAAAGCGGTCAATAGAACATTTATGAAAGCTGCTGTATATCTTTCAGTTTATTCCACAAGCCAAGGCAACCTCAAAAGTAAGGTTTATAGGTGGAAACATTTCAACAGAGTATTAGTTACTCAGAGAAGATAAAATATAGAAGTTACATATTCCAAAGTAGTATTCTTTGATCTAGGTAGTGATAACTATATAATGTATCATATATAAAGTATCACATTGAAAACGTTTGTATTAATCAAGCATTCCCAACCTTGTCTTCAATCAATGTTGGCATAATAAAGGCATGTTGAAAGAATTTGCACTGTTTAATATGTCTACTTGTGTTGGTGAACTTTATACTACTTATTTGAAACCTTTTATATTCTTCAAAGCTGTTTACAGATAACTGGATGGGGTCTGGGGTAGTAGTTAGAAAGGTTTTTCTACCATTTACTGTTTCCAAATTAGATTGTTTCTTTGGTCACAGCAGTGATTATTATCAACCAGCAACATGCAACAACAAGTTGCAAATTACAAATTCCTCACCCACACAATGTACAAATGTTCAGTAGTCACCCACCTCTTCGGAACCTCTATTTGCTCCTGGACTCATCCACCTCTATTGTTTTCAGGAATAGGCCATTGTTTCTGTTGTTTATTTTATTGTTTTCTCGGCCAATCCTGTTAAACCTCCAAATGTGTGTTAGAGGAACATTAAACAATTATATGTCTGTTTTAGAGAACTATTGTTCAGTGATCAATGGCATGCAATACCAGTGAGGGGTCCAGGAAGCCTGCCCCACCCCCTATTTTGGGTAAAAATAGAAAAGAACGCAGATGGAAGGAAAGCCGGCTGGGCAGGCAAGACAAACACAAAACCACCCCACACCCCCCTTTAGTTCAAAGTCTGAATCTGCCACTGAATGCCTTGCAAACACTATTTTTTGTGGCAAGCAATTCAAGTTCAATGAGAAAGCAATATTATTGAACTTGAACTGGTTGTTACAAAATGTAGTGTGTGTAAGTGTGTTACACTGTCAGTATTTTCTTCCATTTTACACTTAATCTGGTGAACATTAAAATTCAACAACACACATCTTTGGATAAATTCATTCTCAGTATTATTCTGTAGATGTCATTTGATAAAGAGAACAATGCAACAGGTCATTTTGGCAAACATAGTTTACTGGAATTAAGTGGTGTTCAAGGTTAGACAATGGTAAATCAAAGCCTAACAATTCATGCAAAAACTTGGTGCAAGGAAATCAGTTTTGTAGTTTGTGGGCTGCAAAAAGGATATACTTACATAACAGTCAAACTTTTTTCCCAGGTTAAACAATAAAAAATAAATTAACAATTAAAATAATTATTTGTTTTCTTAAAGTAATTCAGTAGTTTGAAAAAAACATAAGTATTTACCCCCCACCACCAAAAAGGTCACTTAAAATTTGTGGGCATGAAGAACATCACTAGCCCAAATGAAAAATTAACAACAATATAGCCTTGGGTTATCAGGCAATAATTTCATTTGATTAAGGAACTGAGTGAAAATGTGGTTCAGCAAGGAATTGAAAATGGGTTTCCAGATTGTTTCTAATTATTTATACATTTTCCTATATACATTCAGATTACAGTATCAGCCAGAAATAGGTTATAGAGTATCACCTATACAACGTAAGTTTCTGCAAAAATTAGATTCTCTTTGCCCCTAAGTTTTTAATTGAATCCAAAGCCTAATAATCATACAAATTTTCATACCTGTAGATCCAAAAAGGGTCAATTACAAGGGTTTGTAGTGCTGTTTTTAGATCATTAGAGTATATTTTTAAGTCATTTAAAACTGTATACTGCATGTGTATAATTAGCTTAAGACTCAATTTAATAACTTCTGTTAATTAGACTTAATAAAAAGCGATGCCTGTGAATTGAGGAAATCATTCAATCAATCGATAATTTAATTTCAGTCAGACTAATTAAAATAAGCTTATATAGAGTTCATTACTTCATGTTCACGTAGCAAGTTGGAGTATGTGACTCGATCATCTTGCTTGAATAAGCTTAGTAATATGACGCCACAAAGAGTTTTTCACTCTGTACTTAAGAGCAGCTGAGTTTTTCTCTTTGATGTTCAATCTGATTTCAATGACAGTTAAATAAAGTGAGTACGAAAGTGTAATAAATTTACAAATGCTCACAACGTTGTATTGAGATACTTTTTTTGGATTTTTGTACACGTACTTTTAAAGCGCAAAAGTCCTGCTCCAGAATTAAAACGTCCGTAAAAATATTTCATCTTACTGCGAAGCCACCACTGCCTCGTGTACAAACTTAAAGCGTTCTTTGACCGGTGTTTTGCTTCCCACGCGATGCTTCGCCGCCATTTTGTTTTGGTCTTTCTCAAAATGTCACGTGATAAAAATCTCCAAGATTTTTGGAGATTTTGTACCACGTGAGTTCACAGGCGGCCCAGAGTCGGAAGGTAAACAATTATAAGGATTTGTATGGGAATCTCGATAACAGACTGAAAAAGATATTTACCCGCAAAAGTTCTCAATAAAAAAGCCGTACTTTATTGCCATGGTGAATTTCTTGCTTTTTGTGTGGTTTTTTGCCTGATTGAATGCGATTTAAGCGACTTCTCAAATTCCCGAGTCGTCACTCTTCCCTAAATAAAGGAAAGGCTGGCAACTCATTTCTAACTTACCTCAGATCTCGCCGAAAAAATTCACACTTCTCCGGCATCAGTCACGCTCAAACTCCGGCGATGGCTACAAGGATAAATTTACTTCCCCTTGACCAAGTTTCAAGGTCCAGCGAGTATCCAGTGCTGAGAAACTGCGAAAAATATTCAAATTTTCAAACTCCTTCGAGGCTCGCTAACAACCAATTTTGACACGGCTGGTCAACGGTTCACTGAGCCTCCATACGGTGAGCGCAAACCTACGCGAGTGTACCCATGGTTGGGCAGAGCAAAACAAATCCCAGACTCGTCCCCAAATACCTGCCTGGGGTCATGTTCGAGTTTCTAAATCGGCGAACGATATTAAAAGTTCCACACTGAAACCTTAAACACAGCTCCCATCGCTTTGGTTGCCCCACCGCATGTTATAAACCCGGATTTTCATCGAACTCCGTAAGTACTGAAGCTGTTTGGATGGAGTTTGAAACGCAGTCGAAGGTATTTACTAGTGAATGAAACACAATCCTGTTTTTCATCCGTCAACAACTCACATTATCATGACTGCAGAAGAAAATTCGTATGAAAAGGTCGCTGCACCTTTTCAGCCTTTTGGACACATTTTTCTGTTGAGAATCCAGGGAAAATGCCATCGTTGAAATCATCTGTGCTTTGTTTTTGCGCTTCCAGTTGCGTTGAAATGTTCAAAATTATTTCTCACACCGGTGCATCAAGCGATATCGATCGAAAACCAACAATTATTACTCGGAATACCTGAAAGGTATCCGAGTTACAATCTCGCTTGTCTGTTTTTTGGACAGTAGAAATTACGGTGCGGTGATTTCTTTGGCTCAAAGCAATTCACTTAACAAAACTATACTTTTTCCAACAACAACAAAAAAACAGCCGTGGTGTCGAGTGTCATCGGACGAGGGGATTTTTGCACGCGCGAGGCTTCAAACAGCTTCAGTACTTACGGAGTTCGACGAAAATCCGGGTTTATAACATGCGGTGGGGCAACCAAAGCGATGGGAGCTGTGTTTAAGGTTTCAGTGTGGAACTTTTAATATCGTTCGCCGATTTAGAAACTCGAACATGACCCCAGGCAGGTATTTGGGGACGAGTCTGGGATTTGTTTTGCTCTGCCCAACCATGGGTACACTCGCGTAGGTTTGCGCTCACCGTATGGAGGCTCAGTGAACCGTTGACCAGCCGTGTCAAAATTGGTTGTTAGCGAGCCTCGAAGGAGTTTGAAAATTTGAATATTTTTCGCAGTTTCTCAGCACTGGATACTCGCTGGACCTTGAAACTTGGTCAAGGGGAAGTAAATTTATCCTTGTAGCCATCGCCGGAGTTTGAGCGTGACTGATGCCGGAGAAGTGTGAATTTTTTCGGCGAGATCTGAGGTAAGTTAGAAATGAGTTGCCAGCCTTTCCTTTATTTAGGGAAGAGTGACGACTCGGGAATTTGAGAAGTCGCTTAAATCGCATTCAATCAGGCAAAAAACCACACAAAAAGCAAGAAATTCACCATGGCAATAAAGTACGGCTTTTTTATTGAGAACTTTTGCGGGTAAATATCTTTTTCAGTCTGTTATCGAGATTCCCATACAAATCCTTATAATTGTTTACCTTCCGACTCTGGGCCGCCTGTGGTGAGTTCAGCGTTGGCCAGGGTCTTCTCCAGACGAGCCGCCATTTTGAAAATCGCAGAGGAGAAGGCCCTGGGGACGAGGTTGATCCCAGAGTCTCTCGTAACCCGACCCGCTGGTCAAGGGGAACGAAGACTCTGGGAACAAGATTTGGTCGTGTGTCACTTTTAACCAATGAAACGTTGGCACTTATGTTGTGAAAATTGACCACGTTCTTGACGGTATACAGCATGTTTTGTTCACGTGCTCTTCCAGTTTTCAGGTTTTCCGTGAGACCGGAGATATTTATGAATCTGCCTAGGAATCTAGAAGAGTTATAAACATCTATCTCCCGTGAGTTTCCAAAGACACGAAATATGAAATTTGGTAAATTTACCAAGAGGAGATACGTGATTCAGCAACTACAAAAAAAAACCTGAAACCGAAGTGAAACTAGAAAGAGCGAGAAGGAAACATTTCTACGTCTAGGGCATTCTGCGCACGCTCTTCCGTCTTTCGTAGTTGCTTCAAGGAGCATTTAAAATCTTGATTTCAAGCGACTCCTGGGCGGTAACTTACCTCATTCCAAACTTGTTGACTTTGAAGTTTTTTGTGTCCATTACAAAACGAGCAAAGACGTTAATAGGGCGGTCATGCAAAACCCGAACGTTCTCACGAAAAACCTGAAAACTTTGAGAGCACGTGAAAAAAACATGCTGGTATGCTGTCAGAAATGTTGTCAATTTCACAACATAACCGCCAACGTTTCATTGGTCAAGAGTAATACATAACCGGACAAACCGTTAACGTTAAATCGGCTATCGGCTTTCGAACAACTGGGCCCTGGTAATTTGCCTTGGCCTTTTCACGGTATATAACCGCGTCGTAAACGCACGTCAAACGATTGCGATATCTATACTCTGGGTCTCAGTGCAAATGATTTGTTTTCATCCTGACATTTATAATTCTCCACACATCTACCATCACGGACTTTGCACATTCTTGTAATGGTTACAGAGACCTACAGAATAGAGGTTTCACAAGAACGGTATCAAAGATTGGTTATTCTCGCCAAGGTAATCAAAATACTTGTTCCGTTCAGATAAATCAATTAATTGATTATTTTTAGCCTTCTTTCTGCTTAGGAAGCTACGTTCCATATCAATAGAAACAGTTTTCTCAATTTTCACGGAAAATTGCCGTCTACAAAGTAACCTTTAAACTTCTGAATGGAAGACCACATAGCTCTACTTCGTGACTAGACGCACCGCAAGTGAAATCTTATAATATCACACCATGATCGAGTCAAACAAATTAGTGATCAAAGTATAATTTTATCCTCAGTAGTGTACGTTCTGTTCAGAAACAACCAGGAGAGGTTTTTGCTCTCGGTCTGTGTACCACGGAGAGCAACAGAACTTCCAGCAAAAGATTCTGAAATGCTCGAATAGAAAAAGCGCACACCTCACCAGCTGAGAGAGAACTGCAAATGTGACCAACATGCACACTAACGCTGGGACAAATGCCAAGGCGCACACCTCAAACCACTCAAGAGCTTTCAGACTGGATTTGCTCGGCTCGTCAATTGTGATACCAAATGACAACAGGGCTGCTTTTGCCAGGTTGATGATAGCAATTAAAGATATGGCTACCAGCGACAAAGTTTCAGTTCTATTTGCCATGGGATATCGATAAGGATTGTTCCAAACATGATGGATTGTTATCAACAAGCATGCTGCTGCCTGGAAGACCATGCGTAACATAAGATTTGTGATGAACGCTTCACAAGCGAGGAGAATGAACCTTCGACCGATCATCACGCTCTCCCAGTAAAGTGTTCCGTTGTCATCATCATTTGGTGGACGAAAAGGACCATGGAGTATGTCCAAAACTTCTTTGTTGACTACATGCTGCTCAGCAGAATCCTGGCGTCTCCTTTTCAGCATTTCTTTGACCAGCCAATACAAAAGAAATGGCAGTGGAATTATACAAGCAGCGAGGAACTCACCTGCTGTAATAGAAGATCTGTATAGCTTGGAAGATCCACAGTAGAGGACAACGATTAAAGGAACCAGGCAAAATGCAATGTAAGCAAGGAGAAGATACTGCCACCATTGCATGCATGGGATATTTGCATCGATAAAAAGCCTTCTTTCAGATCCGATAGAGACACAGTGCACTAGCCTAAAACACGTTTCTGCAAGCCTCTCGTACCCAAGTAACAGCACTTCTATTACAACGGACATATAACAGATGAGGGAGGGCTTTCCCTTGCCCATTAACACGTTGAAAACAGAATGCACAATATAAATGACCACAACGTCAGTCATAGTCAAAAATACTGTCGACGAAAGGAGAGCCTGTTTTGTTGTTGCGGTGAGTCCTGCAAATGGACAGCCAAGGTCTTGATTGATCGATTGGACATGAAAATTATAAGCAGAAATTACAAAGTGGATAAAAGGAATCTTTCCAACAAGTTCTTCTATAGGGACCACCATCACAGTCTCGGCTGCTTGATAAAAATAAAACGCTATTTTTAAATAGCCAGTATCGGAATGTTCAGCACCAGCAATGCCGTCTACTTCCTCTCCCGAGGGATTTTCTCCTCTTTTCTTAAACCACAAGATTTGGTTTGTCAGGATGTGCAGTATCGGAGGTTTTTTCAAAAGATAAAGAGCAAATGTTATCGTTAACAATACGGTCACAACCCACACAGAATAGTCGTTGCATTTTGTCAACTTGCGACAATTGCTTGAGAAGAGGGTCTCAGTAAACCCCTTTGCACATTGTCCACAGAGAGTACCGTTCCTGTTTCCTTGGCAACTGTTATAAACTGTTGAGACAGTTGAAGGACAGTAGTGTTCCGGACAGGCGATAAATTGTAGCTCCTGGGGACGGCTAGATGTTGAATAACCCCAGAAATTTGGTTTCGCGACAATGTTACTTTCAATGCAGGTGGCTCCAAAGGGACATGTATGGCACACAGGAGTGGAGGTCACGGCTAAGCCTTCTGAAACCCCTGTTTGAAGGCTGTAATAACCAGGATAGCAGGGTTTACAAGAATACTTCAAAACTGTAGTGTTCAATATGCAAATACTGTTGTTTTTTTCTGTGTATACAAAGTGCGTGTTATTTTCCAATAAAAGCCCCTGTCCTTCGCTACACTGTATCTTCGATCTTTTATCCATGACAAAAAATCCCCCACTAGAGATATCAAAAACTGGAACAGTCCTCCTGCTAAATTTCATTGATATCATTGTTGTGTTTTCAAGTCTTACAGGACCTCCGCTTCCAGAGTAAAGGAAGACACCTGCATTATACGAGGGACCGGTTGATGCTGTCATACTTCCCTTTGTCCTAAAAAACGAGCAATCTACAAAATCTACGCGGCCTGTTCCAAATGCAGAATAGACATGTCCAGTGTGATGAATGCCAAAGTTGTCGCGAAAAGTACATCGTCTAAACGTGGTGTTACCATTGCTGATATAGACAGCTCCAACTTCATTTCCTACGTTTTCCACAAAAGTCGTATCCTCAAACAGAACATGGCTGTTGTAGTGCCATGAGGGGTGTGTCTCATTAGTGTTGACACACCCAAAATTACGCGCTTTGTCTGGATTTAATAAAATAGAGATGGCGCCAGCTGCTGTCTCGTAGAAGTAACCCGTTTTGTTATTTGTCCATGTTCGTCGATAAGCGAAGACACAATTACGAAAGAGAGAGCGCCTGATTATCACATGCTTCAGCCCTTCAAATAAAAGAGCCAAGTAACTGGGTGGTCTGTGGTGGAATTCATTATTGTCAATTTCGATGACCGCCTTTGAGAAATTGACATGTTTGAGTGGTGGTATCTTTAAGCGAATAGCATAACTATTTCTAGTTTCGTCCCATGTCACTGCTTCGTCGCTCGTTTTAAACCGGGTGTTTCTGATAGCTATGTGGACTGATGTTGGACTACGTAAACTGACCATCGTGTCATAGATATTATTAACAAAAGAACAATTATCAATGGAAATGTCAATTGGAAAAGAGCCGTTTTCCGGACGTGGTGATGATATTTGCAATCCATGTCTAAAAGAGATGAGTGTAACGTTGAATAGATTGATGCGATATTTGGGACTTATGTACAGACCTGCCCTTTTTTTTACTTTACTCTCCAGGAAACTGTCAGAAACTGTTACCATCCCTGCGTTTTCTTTTGCGGCCACTATTTCGAGAATCCTTCCTTTCGTTGGGTTCAACGCATCTTCCTTGAAAATACATTTTGAAATTGTTATATTACTTTTGCCTCCGGTAGTAACTACACGAAAAGCTCCGGCCCCTCTTGTTCGCGTTTTCTTCGTAAACCTGGACTCTTCCAGTGTCACAATCCCACTATGTAGTAAAACGTCTACAGCTATGCATTTTGTTTTGTGTCGATGTCCTCCCCACTCTGTAATATTTACATTTCTGACGCCAAAATATAACCTGTGCGTACCCCACTGAATAAGGTCTCCAGGCGTTCTTCCAATTGATATTGCGCATCCGTTCTGGGCTTTACATTCGCTGAACGTAACATTGGCGAGGCGGATTGTTAGAAATCCATGTTTGCTATTGGCATAAAGCGACCCGCCGTTGCCAGCTGAATTGTTATGGAAATAAGAGTTTACAATCCTTAAAGATCCATTGATTTTTGCAGTTATAGACAAGCAAGAGCCGGAATTTTCTTTGGGAACAGATTGGTTGTAAAACAACGAGCCTTGAATGATTATACCTGCCCTGTCTGACTGAACCACAATGCACTGCACGTCTGGGTTGTCATGGCAAGTGATGGAGATGAACTTTGCTTTTGTTTGTCTAGCACGTGAGAAATATAGACTTTGCACACTTTGTTTTGATTTCCCATGGAATTTTCCATTGTCATATAACCTGATATCTTTGTATGTCTCCTCTGTGACCGCCGTCGAAACGTTGAGACTTATGAAGGGACCTTTACTGCCAAAACTGGCAACCTTAGTGCAAGAAATGTACACGTATATTGGACACAATTCACCATCTGCAACTGATGTGATCTTTATGACTCCTCCTTCAGAGCGGCGTTGGCCATATAGCCCATTTTTTTCAAGCATTGTATTCTTGATGTTAAGACTAACGGAAACACTTTTCCTTTTAGTTTTATTAAGTAGGAGAACGTTGATGCATTGAGAGTTGTTGTAAAAAGTTGAATTGCTCTGAATATCAAGCTGGAAAGACGTAATGTTGTGTATTGCAATAGCCAAGGCTCTTAAAGAATCATGGAAAGAACAGTTGTGGATTATGACGTGTTGGCAGTCGTCACAACTAAGTGGCGTTTGTCGAAAATCGATTTCTGACAGCTCTAACGTGAATGTCTGCTGCTCATCATTTGTCTTTTGAAAATGAAATCCTTCAGTGCATAAAACGTGTGGAGTGGAGAATA
>NC_090888.1:18358878-18363878 GCF_036669925.1 Montipora capricornis | reverse complement strand
AGTCAAAAAGAAACCAGAAGAATGAAAAAGTAAGGGACTCCAACTTTTACTGAATTATTTTATAATCATGAAAAAGTAAAAAAGAAAAAAAAAGAATCACCCACAGCACGACGTTTTTATTTGGTCTTCAATCCGAGCACGAATCCTGCCCGACAGGGCTTAACTTCAGCTATGGGACGGGAGCCAGTGCTTTCGTTTGTGGTATCCTTCCCAGACGTTACAAGTAAAAAGTTTTGAAACTTGAGAAATGAGATTCCTGGTTTAAGTCGATCTCTCGAACAATTCGGCACTTTTTTGCGAAAACTTTTTGTATGTGGCGTCTGTTGTCGTTGCTCGAAATCCAACTCGAAAATCCACCTCGAAATTCAATTTAAAAATTCAACTCGAAAATGCAACTCGAAAATCCAACTCGAGATCCAACTCAAAATCCTAACTCAGTAAATAGGCAAAAGTATTGTTTCATAGAGATGATAGGCGAAAGTGATTATAGCGATATGAATTCAAAAACGATGGTGGCAGAAAAATATTCAGGTTACAAAAAATTACCTGAGTTTTTGCTGGACCATGCTAACATGAAGAAAGTCGCTATCAAAATTTCTTTATACGCCATTGCCGGTGACTAAAGTTTGGCCCACATGATTAATACTGACCTCCTCTCAGTACAAGACTTCTGTGATTATGACTGGCCAATATAAACTGCTTCGAAACAAATCAACACAAGAAATAAAAGTTGGTTGGAAAGCGAAACGTGATTCTGTTTGCCTTATTAAGTATAGGAGGTTTTCACGTGACGTCATTGCCGTCATGTTGGTGGACGAAAATTACAAAAGATCTCTCATTAGCTTCTTTTGTTTTTCCACTAGAAGACGTACATTTCTCTAATGTTATTGGTGTCACTAAAGGTTGGTTGAAAACCTCCTATTATCATAATGATTATTATTACAACATCCGTATTCCAGTTTAAATGCGGAGAATTTTCCCCCGCACTTTTTTCTTTCTTTGTAAACTTTGCAGAGGGTTTGATAAGTGGTGTTTTACCTCTTTAGTAATCATAAAAGTGACATTTAGAAGTCAACGATTTCTTTTGATTTTTATTTCCTAACAGTCTCTCACTTAGTCTACCAAGCTAGTTATAATCACTCCTGACAAAGTCTTGACTGGCAGGTTTTCGCCATAGCTTTTGCAGCAGTTTCTCGGCATTTTGTGTCCGACACATGAATTTTTAGATTACAAAAAATTATTTAATTCTCAACCTCGGTTAATGCATTTCTCGTGCTCTGATTGGTTTACTCAATCACGGTTACCAATCAGCTCATAGTTTGACCTTATATGGCAAATGATTGCGCTAAGCCTTGCTAAGCTAAAATTATTTTCGCCGGAAGCCGAAATTTCTCTCTGAATAAAGCAAAAAAAACAAAAAATGTTTTTGTGGAAAGTTTGGATCTATTCCGACGTTTAGAAGTACGCGAAAAGGTAAGAAATGTGTCTGTGATGAGCCTGCTTTTGTCTTACCACCAAGGTATTACACAACATCTTTTTCGATTTCACTCGGATTTTTTCGCTTTTTTCGCTCGTAATCGTACTTCCAAACATTTGGGGTTTAAGGAATTTAATAAAACAAGTATTCCACTCGCGCTACGCGCCTCGTTGGCTATTTACCATTTCATATCTAAAGCGCGCTCATGGAATAATTAACAATTATTCCATGAGCGCGCGTTGGATATGAGTTGGCTATAACGAGTCTCATATCCAACAAGCCACATTAAGAAGTGAGGTTCGGCCTCGAAATTTCATTTCCTACTGGGACCCTTAGACCGGCAAGGAATGCGAAACTATTTTAAGTATGGTTTAACTGGAGTCATCGTTGCGTATTCCGACATTACCAAGCTGCCATCGAACGATTTGGAATAACACTGTGATTTATTATTTCAGTTTTGACCCCGTGTACAGTTTTCCATTACCCCCGGGATATATATATGAAAGTGGTCCATAATCAAGTAGTTATGAACTAAAGACTTTGAAACGTTATAGGTTTTACAGTGACAATTAGCCGGAATCTTTGTCTTGGAATCAAACTGTAGAAATATCTACCAAAATACTGTTTCGTAGAAATAAAAGGCGGAAATGATTCTAGCCATAAGAATACAAAACAATGGCGCGAGAAAATATTTAGGTTTTGATAAATTACCTGAGTTCTGGCTGGACCACGCTAGAATGAAGAGAGTCGCTATCAAAATTTCTTTATACGCCATTGAACTGATTAATGTTTGCCCGCATGATTAATAATGATCTCCTCCCCGTAAAAAGGCTTCTGTGATTAAGGCTGTCCAATCTAAACTGCTTCAAACCGAAGCAGCGCAACAAATGAAAGTTGATTGAAAAGCGAAACGCAAATCCGCCAGAGGCACCCAACGATAATCTTCGGTGAAATATGTCAGTCGGGAGAGTCAGACTGTTGTAAGAATTTCGCTTCTACGTTGCCAAACAGCTATATAATTATTTGCTTAAACATAACATAAAAGTTTAGCAACCGGGGAAAAGTAGTCCCTTACGTTTTCGGATGGGATATTTTTGCAATTTTTGGCGCTTAAAAAGGTCACCTAGCAGTTTTGGATGAGCAAATGTTTTGTTGGGAAGTTCTTAGAAGGCCACGTTCAGCTAGCAATTTCTGAAATGAAGATATCATCCCCTAAAATTTTCGGACACTTCAATTTTCAGCTAAGATTTCCGAACTGATCAAATTATTCAAGTTGATAAAAACATCTCTTCAGACAGTCTCTACTACACTACAAGGAAACTAGAAATGTCTTTCAGAGGCTTTCTGCTTAATTTGTTCCTGGCGTATAACCTTGAACAGCTCCGCTTTTTTTATTACGTGATCACGGTATTCAAATTTGAATACGAATATTTTTTTTTCCGCTGTATGGGGGTGGGGGTGGGGTGGAGAGGGTGCAGAGAGAGAGGAATGGGAGTTTCGAAGGACAATATATTCAATACAATTTTCCCTCGGGTTACTAACTTGTCCATGTTGAATATATCTTTACGAATTCTGCAGAGACAATCTTCAGGCAAGTGAAAACTCTTGTCATTTAAGCTGCAGTTCCTGTGACTTGACTTCCATTTTATACAGGCTTATACAGACATTCCCATTTCTCTTGACTTCTTAGTTGAAAGATTAATTGAAATTCAACGACAGTTTTCCTCTCTTTGCATCCGTGACATTTCCACATTAAATAGCCTATTTATATGTGAACACTAGGCTGCGCTGATCATTTAAACTTACTTTTAATTATCGAATGTATAGTGAGCTAAAAAAACGATGTTCCTCGATCTGTGAATACATTTATCCATCCATATGCTCTTTGCTACAAACCACCTTGTGCCTAGTTGTCGACGGCATGGGATATACAACCTTGAAGTAATCGTTGGAACACGTGATTTCAATAAATTGGCAAACGTAAGCCACATATTCAAAGAGGGTTTTTATTAGCACAAGGCCATCTACGTAGGAGCTTGGCTCCTAGGACGTCCTTGCTGACGATGACAAACGAAATAAACTTTCCATGCTGTGTTGCAACAACCTTGGATCATAGACCTTAGCACGTGA
Organism: Montipora capricornis; assembly: GCF_036669925.1. NCBI lineage: Eukaryota > Metazoa > Cnidaria > Anthozoa > Scleractinia > Acroporidae > Montipora > Montipora capricornis. Next base: position 18,360,271 of record NC_090888.1, on the reverse strand, counting down.
CCAGCAAAGAGGAACCACTCAAAAACAAATTCCTTTGTTTAGTTATAAATTAAAACCAAAAAAATCCTGAGGAACTCTGTAAGGTCATTCCGAGAAGTTGTAATGTTCATCCTTTCTGCGCATAATTTTATGTGTGATTAGAGAGTGCAAAACAGCGGTCTTTCCCCTGCGGTTGGAGCTGGTCAGAGGGGTAAATCGTCATATTTTGTCGCTTGGTTTGAGTACGGTCACCAATAATCTTTTTCGTGTTTAATTGAGCAATAGCTTTCTTCGTGTAAAACTTAAAGAGAGCACTTACCTGTGTAGATTAATAAAGAATGGTCGAAAACGTAAATTAAGGGATTGCTTGTGGACGTGATTACAATGATTCTAATAAGCAATAGAGTAGAATTTCCATCGGTTTACCAACCAAGTAACCCACGCGGAATGTTGAGAGAAATATTAAAGGTGTTTGGTATATCAAGGGCCAAAGGAAATTCATCAACAAGCTTTTCGAGTACACTCCAACATGTGAATTTGGTTATTACGCTGGTAAACGGATATGAAGCGCAATTTGTTTTTTGACTAATTGGAACGAAAGTGCTATCCCAGTTATTTTATAATCAGGAATTATTCATTATAGAGAACGAGCTCCTTATCCGAAATGAGAACAGTAAAAACATAACCACGATAATTTTCTAAATTGTAATAAAATTTACATGAACTAGTCCCTGTTTGACAGAAAAATAGATACACCTAAATGCAATAAAGTTGTCAGAAAAAATTGCGGTTAGAAAAACTAAACATAGGCACGCAATGCGTGCAAGAGTTTTTTTTTCGGGGGGGTTGACGACAAAAGAAAGGTTAGGCTATTGGATATTGATTTTCAAGTAGTGGGAGAGAATGAGGGTGTTATCGAGAGTGCGAGATATTAATTTTGAAAATACTGCGAAACACTGTAACATGATACTTTTGGTTTTCTCCTTAATACGACCTGATTAATTGTTACAGTAAAATTCCGCTTCCTACACACATGATGGGAATTATCCCTGTGACTACTTTCCTCGTGTAAACTCTTCAAGGGACCACTGTCGGTGAGGAAGCGACCTTCAGACTTTAAATCACGCCGCTTCCGGTCGCCTGAGTCGTGGTTTGCACATGACTCATTTTAAACACGAAGCCGCATTCTTTCATTTAAAGCGCTCAAGAGAAGTTTCTCAAAAAGTGATAAGCGCATCAAATGAAAAAAGCCAACAGCTACAGCTGGAATATTTGCTTCCTAGTTTTTAAAAAAAGTGTGCTGCAAATCTTGCTTCAAGTTTTTGCATATCTAATTACGAAAGCTCCCTGAAATATTCAACAGAAAACCGCGATGAAAAGCTTTTGGCCAAGTTCTTGTTTTTGCAAACACAGT
>NC_090888.1:18351378-18353878 GCF_036669925.1 Montipora capricornis | reverse complement strand
AGCGAGGATGTCGTGCTAGTTCGTTCCGTTGACGTAACTGTACGCTGCCATGCTGGAATGCTCGGAGGTGCCGCTGGGGTCGAGCCAACCATGGGTGAAGGAAACTGTTTCCTGCAAAAAAAAAAAAAAACAAAAAACATTGTAATCTCGTTCGCATACCGAGGTTGTGGTCTCTAGGGTCAGCTCAGAGGAGCTCTGGGGTCAGCTAAAGTAGCCCGGCCTCCAATTGGCCCGGTAAATACAAAGAGAATTGGCAACGGGTGAAAGAACAACTGAAATCAGAGTCCCAGCTTGGATTCTAACTTACAATCTGCAACGCCTGAGGAGCTACGCAGTTCGCTTATCTTGTCAGTTCTTAGACGACGTGTCAAAAAGTTAGTGTTTCGTCAGCTGTCCTTTCGAACGCCCGCTGCCAAGCACCTAGTTTATCATCTTTTTTCACGGGCTCATTACCCCATTTACTATCACACCTATAGTTACATTAACAACAGGTCTCACGGCGCCTCTCAAAGATACAGTATACGGGGCCCTATGATATAAACGAGTTCACGCTCCTGATTGCATCATGGGTAATCAGGGCAACATGGCGGGAAATTCAAAGGTTTGTATGGAAATTCAACAAGGGAACCCAACGACTGTATATAGTTAAATGAAATTTAACATAGTTAACGACTAGGAGCTAGTCTGGTCAGTAGTGTTTTGCAGGCGGTTGTTAGTGTCTTGGCCGTCTGGTAGCGTTGTTCAGCGTTTTGGTGCGTTCTGTAGCGTTTGTTATAGTTACATGGTTCACGACCGGGAGCTAGTCCGGTCAGTAGCGCCTTGCAGGCGTTTGTTAGCGTTTTTTATGCGTTTTTGTAGCGTTTGCAGCACTCTTTAGGTTGTGGGAGCCCTGGGGCTGACATGGTTCAGCGGTATTCCTGCGTAGTGCATGCGTTGTTGTCCAATGTGCTTGCAGCGTGTTTGTTGCTCTGTTGGCGTGGCGTTGTGAGTCGGATCAGGAGTTTAGTGGTTCTCAGTGTTCCCTCCCTATCCCCCCCTTTTTTTTTTGTGGGTGCTGTTCTTTTTTTCTTGTATTCCTTTTTTTTTGTGTTCTTTTTTTTTTTGTATTGTTCTTTCTTTCTTTATTTATTTTTGTTTCCACTGAGCTATCTGGCTCAAGTGTGACGGGTGCCTTAGGGGGGCCTGGCGCGGGGGGCTCGTGGCTTGGTTGCGGGTTGGGCAGGCCAGTCGGGTGTTCTAGCGCCTTGGGGATGTGACTTCGGTTTCAGCCCCCAGGCTTCCTGGGCACCTACCCTCCACTAGCGACGCAGGCGTTAATTTCTGTTATATATCTGTTCGGAGAAACCAATATTGCCTAGAATTTCCAGATCATTTGTTGTAAAATTTCTTGCTTGCCTGTCTGTCCTAGGATTTTCGACCATCTAAAAAATGGTATAATTGCCCATTTTAAACGGATTTTTACCCTAAAAAGGTCACCTAGAATTTTTTGGAGCCTTTTTTCTGGCTGAAATTTTCGACAAGGTAAGTTTTGATCCCTATAATTTTCGGATCACTAGAATTTCAGCCAGGAAATCCGAACAGATGAAAACTTTTTAGGGGATAAAAACATGCCTATATCTACCGTTGAAATACTAAAATATGTTTAACAAAGCTATATTTAAGTTGTTTAGAACTGTATTCTCGTTGGGTGCCTTTGATTCAAAGCAAAATATACTATGCATGACTCTACTTTATAGACTTTCGCCTTCATAAACCACTGAAAATAACCTCTGAGATGAACTAGACTATCCGTTCTTTGGAATTCCAAAATATTGCCTTTGTTGTCTCCATGCATTCTCTGTAATTTTGTGCCTTTGGAATTAAAGGAAATGTATGGCAGAAACTCTCTTTAATAAAATGATTTATACAATAACCATTCTCTCCAAATTTATTCTGCAGCACCTCTGAGTGCATATCTTCTGTTTTTGAAAATATGAAAACCCAAAATTGCATATCATGACTAATTTTCATCGTTTTGAACTTTCTTACAAACCTTTGAATTTCTCTCCATCTTGCCCTTATTACCCATGATGCAATCACGAGTGGACCGTTAAAAACAGAACCGAGTGGATCGAAAACAGCCATTTCGTTGCTCTCCTTTACCGAAAATAATCATCTCTGCTTTCTTATGCTAAAAGTACGATAACTGTCCGGCTGCAAAACTCCTCCTACAAGTACAAAGCCTTAATGAAACCCCACTCACAATCCTGTCTTTTGATTGAATAGTCTGTTTTAATAATTACACATGTATGTTGTACTGATGACAGTGATGATATTGAAAACAAAGACCAAAGCGCAAGGAGCCCACGGCTCGAGACCGAAGCACTCTGGAAATCGAAATCTAAGCCTCGTACAGCGCTAACTGTTTAACTTTTAATGTCGGTTCTGACACCTACCGTGTAATAGCTATTAATTCCGAAATTTGTTTATGTGTCATCTTTATTACCTACCCCAAAAGAAT
>NC_090888.1:18283878-18348878 GCF_036669925.1 Montipora capricornis | reverse complement strand
GCTTGATTGGCTTAGCAGCCGCACCTCCAAAATGTTATTATATTCACCGGGTAGCACGGTGAATATAACACAGTTAAATTCTTATATTTACCGCTGAAAATTATATTAAAGTATTATAATTATATCTTATATACAGTAGCAAAGTAAGCCGCGGAAATTAGGAATACGGCCTTGCATCTTGCATTTCTAAACAAAAGAGAGGATGACGATGATAAATGATGATGATGATGATGATGATGATGATGATGATAATTTAATAATACCAACTTCACTTCACTTCACTCTAGGGTAGAGGAAAAACAGAGTACCTAGACAAAAATCCTAGGAGTTAGCTTGAGATCGATTGAAACACATAGGACTTAGGGGCCAAGGGTTGAAGCGGGGTTGCAGCTCTAGGTGGAAGGCACGGTTGATACCCGCTAAGCCACCCTGCCTCCCTAATGATGATGATGACCACAGCAATTGAAATGATTGAATAGCAATCAGAGGTTGATTAATTTGATAACCATAAAAGACAAGTTCAAGTTTCAAAACTAGGCAAGGTAACTCAGAAAATGACAGAACATAATTATATGGAGTAGGTCTAAACCAATCACCTGTTTAAAAGAAGGCCTTTAAGTGAGAGTATTTCGCCCTTCAAATCTCCAACCGTGTAACTTTCAGATGGCAACAAGGCGACCTTTGACTAAAGAACACAATGACACAAAAAGCAATATTAATCCTCACATTTAAGTAAGAGTGAGTGAAGCTATAGACCTCTTTCATAATGGCGGTCAAATAAATTATTCTTTTGTTTTAATGCTAATAAGCCCTACTAACCTCGCTATGACGAGCAAATTTCAAAAGAATATTTGTTTTAAAACGAGGGCAGTAGGTCTAATTAACATAAATACAAAAGAATGTAAAGTTGGTCGCCATTTATGAAAGTGGTCTATTAGTCTCTCCCCTCGGGGATTTTCAGGACTAATTTACAATCATTTATGTTTTCGGGGGACTTAAGCCAGACTGCTTATTACACAGTTTACAATTTTATTAGGAAGTGAAAAATTTGCCCCCGTCCAGATAAGGTCAGACCACAACACCGGGGACTATTCTTATCAAATAGTGAGTGGGTTCTTTAACGTCCCATACTATTTAATTTCCAACAAGGGCTATGAGATGGGACCTCCGGTTTACAGTCCTTATCCGAGAAGACTTGAAAGTCTTAGAAACCATTGGCAGATGTAATTGCAAAGGCAGCACATTCTCCTCAGTTATTTTAAGACCCTAAGTGTTGGTGCAGCCGGAGTCGAACTCACGACCTCCCGGAAGGCAGCCCAATACTCAGACAACCAACTGAGCCACCAGTGTGGGGTAACCAGTGATCAATGGACCTAATCGGCTAACTCAATGTTGTACCCAATTCAAATCTCCTGGGATTATGATTCTTTGTGTGTTGTATTTGCATCATGATGATGTAGCATTCATATTTACATAATTGTAAATGATGTTGAAATACATGACGTAGCAGGAACAAAATGTTTTATTCCCAAAGGGTTTGAATTGGGTCCAACATTGAGTTAGCCGAACTACAGTGTAGGTCTATTGAAAGTGGCAAAAATTATTTGCCCATTTTCGCTTACTGTCATTTGCTTTTTTCAGATTCTAGCACTCAGTCATTTTAAAATTATTTAAACAACAACAACAACGACAAAATAATTTAACTCAGTCTTCTTTGGCCGAAGATGCCTTGCAGCTACCAGTAACTGCAACATTGTCATCTGTCATTTTTGTTGCTATCACTTGATATCTCAGACATTATAACATTTACAATACAAATGAAAGATGGGACCATAAAAATATCACTATGTTACAACGCGACAAAACATAATAATACCTGAGTAGAAGCCAGATCAAGAGCTAAGCTTTGAAGTTTGGTTTGCTGTTGTTCTAATAACCCCTACAAAATAAATAAAAGAGTTACAGGGTAACTACATAATGTCTCGCACACAGTCATCATGCTCTTCTATTTTTGCTTTAAAATAGTAAGAATGCCACCCGAACGTTAAGAAAAATCTAGATGTTACCACGTTTCTTAAACTTTTATAAGTAATCTGCATCTGTAATAATAATTATTGTCAAATTTCAACTAACATTTCTCAGCTGATATATATAACACCTAATACGGTGAAACTTTGCAGGGTTACTAAAGTAAAGGAGCTCTTTCTATTTCTGGTATCAATTTTTCGTTCAGTTCAATTTTAACTCATTCAAATCTGTTGCCACCATTTTGGAGAAGGGTCTATTAAACCACTCTTTTTTCAGCTTTTGCACAAGGATTGCTTACCTGAACAGAGTCCAAGGTCTTTTGAACTAACAAAAAACAAAAACACAGGGATGTTCAAATGAAGAAAAAAAATACTAAAAGACTCTTCTTGAACACTATATTATTATTGTACTTCCCATTGTTTTCTGTGCTAAATCCATTGTTATATTTATTCGTTCTATTGTTCTTTTGGCCAATCCTGAAGCCCGTTCAATGAGCTACGACACAACCCCTAGGTTTTGGGTCTAATTGTCGTGAAACTATTTTTTTTGCATCCATTTTTTGTTCTTGAGTGTTTTTTGTCATAACACTCAATGAAAACATTATTTTTAAATTACCAGATTCTGTGACATTTTCTTTGAGTTCTTTCACAGTTGTTTCTATTGCCTCCAATTTTTCTTCCTCTGCACTCTTCTTATGATAAAAATAGGGTAGTATAAATGCCTGAAATAGAGAAAGACTGATTTTATTAAACAAAATTAATAACCTGGATCCAATGTGGTGAAAAAGGCTGTCTGAAAAGATCTCAAAAACAAGCAAAAATTTGCGATAGGAAAGAACAACGTTTCAGTGACATTGTGACACCATTTTCAAAATTGATGGTGTCATGATGTCACCAAAACATTGTTCTTTCCTATCGCAAAACTTTGGTTGTTTTTGAGATCTTTTCAGACAGGCTTTTTCACTACGTTGGATAATTTTTTACTTGTTTATACCTTACAAAACCATTGCTTGAAAGATCTCAGAATGCTTTTACAAGTAGATCATTTGGCATAAAATAAATACACCTAATGAATCTCTTAGCATATTATTAAAGCACAGATGTTTTGCAAGTTGTGTAGTATTTTTCTGAACCCTGAAGGGGCAAGGAAAAATAAGAGCACTGCATGAGAAAAATGTCCGCATCTATTACATGTTAAACCTTTCAGTAAGGGATTTATTATTCCACTATTATGCCATTTTCTAGAATTTTTGGCTTCTTCCTGCATTGACTGAGAATTGTAACGATTGCATAATAAGGAGCATGCGAATGGCGAAAACAACACAAACGAAACCATTCAAATGTCCTTTATTTGATTGGATAAACTAAATGATGAGTGACAACCTAGATTCTTGGGCTTTGCATTGCGTTGAAAACAGTAATATTGTTTTTACCGTATTTGGTCAACGGAATAATTTATGCGAAAACTCCAGTTCTGTCCATATTTGCTCTGATCTAAAGCAGTCAAACCAGGACACTACAGTGTATTATTGTCTCATATTTTGTACATTCTCTGGACCAAACATGGTAGAATGGCATAATTGTGCATTCCAACAATATTAAGTGAAGTTATTTTGACTGTAAACTCATTTAGTTCATAAACTAAAGACAATATCATTTATATTACATGTATCTGGCACCAACAAGCTAAAGTGCATAATCGGTTCCATGACATGAAATTAAATTTTTTATATAACTTGTTAATTTGGAATCTCTGACTAAATAAATATCTTTTCCTTAGGGAAATAATAATAATTATTAGAATAACTGAAAATCAGTGAGAGTTCTTTTAACAAAGTAATAATAATATTGAACTTCACTGGGCGTCAACTGCAGAAGAGAAGAACTATATAATAGATCACTCACACTCATTAAAGAGAACATAACATTAATTATTTACTGAGATGTTTTTATAATACACACTTGGGTATACCTTGAAAAGATGGGCTATTGTGTATCCAATTCCTCCACCCAAGATGGCAGCTACCATATAACCTCTCCATGGAACTGGAGGTGGTGCTGTTGGTACAATACTAATAAAAACAGCATTTATTGTGACTTCCTGTACTACAGAATCATAATAATAATAATAATAATAATAATAATAATAATAATAATAATAATAATAATAATAATAATATTTAATAATAATAATAATGATGATGATGATGATGTTATTATTATTATTATTATTATTATTATTACTGTAGTGATGAGTTTGTATGAAGGTGCAAAGATGAGAGTCAGAGTTGGGCTAGAGTTACAAGTCCGAGGGGTTTGAGGTGAAAGTTGGTGTGCACCAGGGATTCGTGTTGTTGCCCTTGCTTTTTGCGATCGCGGTTGACGTGGTTACGGAGAGTGTGAGAAATGGTTTGATGAGTGAGATGATGGAGGGACCGAGGGAGAAGTCCTGTATTAGAGAGCAAGAGGCTGAAGGTGAACCTCAGGAAGACAAAAGTGGTAGTGAGTGGGGTAGAAGGTGAAGTGTCTGTGAGCAAGGTACATGTAGATCCATGTGGTATTTGTGGGAAGCAAGTAATGGCACATTCAGTGCTGTGTGTGAAATGTGGGAAATGGATCCATGGAAGATGCGTGAAAGTAAAGAGGGTGACCTCGAGATTGGGGAGAGATTTTTTGTGTGGAAGATGCAAGAAGCAAGCTGATGGAATGGCTCGAGCTCAGCGAATTTGGAGAGTTGCTGAACTCAAAAAGGTTCTCGCTGAAGGTGAAAGGAATGGTTTATTGGAGTTGTGTAAGAGTGGTGATGTTATATGGGAGTGAGACGTGGTGTCTGAGGGAAAATGAGATATCAATTTTGAGAAGGACTGAGAGAGCAATGGTCAGAGAGCAATATGTGGTGCAAAATTGATGGAGAAAAAGAGGACAGAGGACCTGATGGAGATGTTGGGATTGAAGGAAACAGTGGTTCAGTTGGCAAAGGCAAATGGATTGAGATGGTATGGGCATGTGCTGAGGAGGGATGATGGGCATGTTCTGAGAAAAGCGTTGGAGTTCGAAGTGAAGGGCAAGAGGAAGCAAGGACGACCAAAGAAGACGTGTAAGACACAACTGGAGAAGGAGAGCAAGAGCACTGCTTTGGAGAAAAAGGACGCCATGAATCGAGCGAGATGGAGAGTGGGAGTTAGAAAGATTGCTGACAAAGTGGGGTAAATCCGGCCATCCCCGTTTACAGGGATAAACCAGGATCAAAATTGATTGATTGATTGATTGATTGATTATTACTGTAGTGGCTCAGCCTATCAATGGATACAGTAAATGTATATTGAAATGGCTTATTAATAAAAGAATCTTCCCACATGTCCAAGGAAATGAGACATTATTTTGCTTACAGCCATGTACAAAATCAGGATCTCTTAAAACACTACAGTTAAAATCCAGGAGACTAACTTCTCTAGAGGTAATCATTTTGCACCATACCAACCTTGAAGCTGGAGCAGTTTCAGTCCCCAGAGGACGAGCAGGGGATATGGGAGCTACAGGATGCTAAAAAGAAGCAAATTCTCAATTAATACACCTTGAAAATGAATGGTTTAGCATATAATACAAGCGGATATTTTGTGAGTTGTGTCTTACTTCGTACCATTTTTTGGAGCCCTGAAGGAGTGAGAAAAAAATATTACTAATACAAGCAACAAGCAAAAATTATGTCTGCATGTCTTATATCATAATGTTTGACTTTTCAATAAGGGATTTATTATTCCAGTATTACATCATTTTCTAGTGTTTTGGCTTCTTCCTGCATTGACTGAAAATCACATCGATTTCATAATAAGGTGTGTCAAAATGACGAACACAAAACAGGCAAAACCATACAAATTATTGTTCTTTATTTGATTTCCACAGATAAACGAAATGATGAGTGAAAAGCGATCACAAGCTAAATTGTCAGGCTTTGCATTGTGTTAAAAGAATTTCTTTCATTGAAAACTGTGATCAAGGAAAAAAGGCCCTTTTTGCTCTGGCTGCCGTTGCATCCATATTATTTTGCTCTGTTCTAAACCAGAGGAACCAGGACACCACTAACAATACTATAACAGTGTTACATTAATTACCATCTCATACTTTGTGTATTCTCTTGACCAAATATGGTAAAATGAAGTAGAAGTGGAATAATAAATTAGAGTGATAATTATGGGCATACTCAAATCAAAACTCTCTCGACGCTCTTGTTGGTCTTGTGCTAGCTAAACTCATCATTCAGTTGAACTTCTTTACTATATACAATAATAAATTATAATAAATTATTATCTGTACATGGACACTTTAAGACATGGATTTTGCTGCTGTTGTTGTTGATCAATAGAGACTACTGACATTTAGAGATTTTGGTGCACGACTTTGCAAAAGACCCCTTTTACGCGTGCAGCAACAAAAGAATAGGGACAAGAGACCCACTGTCCAATCTCTGGAAGAATATTGCTGCTTGCCTAACATCAGTTTCATTATCCAAGATGGAAGCACACATGTAGCATAGCATACTGTACACCATAATTCCTCAACTGATCACCAAAATGCACCAACAACAGTCTGCTCGTGGAGCTTTGGTTGAACATGTGGCTACCTGGATTTCTCAAAAGCTGAACAGTATCCACTGGATCAATCCCTATCCAGTACTGAGACAACCACTATCCAAACCATTTGAGAAACATTAAGTTAAACAAAAGTTCAACAAAGTCAACAGACACAAGCTTAAAAACAACTTCTACACTGTAGTCAACTGTCATTCTCAAAAGTGTAAGCTCAAATGGAACATTGCAGTTATGTGTACAATTGCTTGTTAATGATGTTAAAAAAAAAACAAAAACGATTCTCAATTACTGGAAAGGTGTGTTAAAAAAACAGTAACAGTTTATTTGCAACTTAGAAAACAGAATGTAACAAAATTAATTTATTTGTGGTCATTACCTCATCAAGAGGTGTTCCTGATAATCTTATGGCCTCCTCAATTTCATCTTTCTTTAAGCCTGTGTGTTGCCAGAAAGAAAGCATCTTTAAATATTATTATATAACTGTGCATGTTCTGTTGCAGGTTCTTTTTTGCAGTCAAACCAGGTCAAGCATGCCCTTCAATGTTATTTTCATCAAAGCAATAGTTTCAAAATTTTATCAGTTACCCATTTTAAAAGATAATCAAATCAAATCAAATCACTATTTAGTTGCCAGTGACTACTGGGCAATACATATGGCGATGCATCCCAAAGTCTCTTCTTGCCAAATGTTGGAGGGTTAGAGCTCTTGATTGATCTCTGCACGTAACTACAACATCAACTACCTTAATAGGCCACTTTCGATATATTAAAATTCAGCTTGAAAGAGAGGTTTAGAGGACAAAGACAAAAGAAAGTGGATGATATGCTAACATCTTTCACAGTTATTGCAACTTGTTTCTATTGTTTTGTCCTCTCTGCCTCACTATCAAGCTGTCAATGTTGATATTTCGAAAATGGCCTATTAATGTATATGGACGAGACACCTTCTGGACTTTTGTCCCAAGATGATCATATCATACATGTAGCAAGATTTAATATAAGAACTATAATAGAATATACTAGAGGTTCTTGAACAAATAATATTATTTGGAATAATCATAGATTGGTAAAAAAACAAGATATTTTGCACAGAGGCACAAAGTAGGAATTCAGAAGATGAAAGATGACCTTTGATACTTTTCTTTACAAATTCGGCATATTATTAAAAGGTGCATGTACAGTACATGGCAAATTAAGAATTGATCGTTTACAAAAGCTCAAATAACCAATTAACTAGTATGTGGTTTTCCCTCTTGGCCCTGAATTCTATCCCATTAGGCTTACCTTTCTTCTCGAGGAATACTTTTTTCCGAGATAAAGGCGTTTGTACAACTTTTGGATTTTGCAAAAATCTCACAGCAGTGTCGATCTAGCAAAACATAATACATACATACTTTATTGAACCTCCCCAAAAGGGGCTTTTCAGGAACAATAATCGCTCCAAAGAATCGAAATTGGTTACTAGGTCACACCACCATCCTGTAAAGAGTATATGAAACAGTTGGCGTATCTTTGGAATGGCATTTACGTGAAATGCGGCTTCAGGTTTCCACCAGCATAAAGTAACTTACATGATTTGCGTCAAATGAACTTTGGCATTTTTTTCCACTCACCCTTTTTTGGCGTAATTGCTTTTCTTCTTCCATAGCAGCTTCATCGAGCTTTTAAGAGAAATATCAGAGGTTTAGTTGTGGAATCAACGCGGTGAACAAAGGCAAAAATAAGAGGATCAACGAAATTGTATGTATGTAAGTCACCTCTTCTTTAGACGCCATATTGATTTTTCGAAGGAACAATTGGATAATTTGGTCAAAGGTTGACCAATCAAAACACTTGTCAACACTTGTGACTGAGACTATCTGCAATTTTGATGAACAGCGGTATTTGCACGTGGCTAAGGTTGGTACTTTAAGTAGTGTTATTAAAGTGTATCATAATAGTATGTAATTATATCATGGATGTATTAAAGCCTTAAATTGTTATATATAAAGGTATATACCAGTGAATTTCCATGTATACCCATATATATTCATGTATACCCATGTATGTCCATGTATACCCATATATGTCCATGTATACCTATGTATATCCATGTATACCCATATATATTCATGTATACCCATATATATTCATGTATACCCATGTATATCCATGTATGCCCATGTATGTCCATGTATACCCATATATATTCATGTATACCCATGTATGCCCATGTATGTTCATGTATACCCATATATATTCATGTATACCCATGTATATCCATGTATGCCCAAGTATGTTCATGTATACCCATATATATTCATGTATACCCATGTATATCCATGTATAACCATGTATGTCCATGTATACCCATGTATATCCATGTATAACCATGTATTTCCATGTATACCCATATATATTCATGTATACCCATGTATGCCCATGTATACCCATGTATATCCATGTATACCCATGTATGTCCATGTATACCTATGTATATCCATGTATACCCATATATATTCATGTATACCCATGTATATCCATGTATGCCCATGTATGTCCATCTATACCCTTATATATTCACGTATACCCATGTATGCCCATGTATGTTCATGTATACCCATATATATTCATGTATACCCATGTCTATCCATGTATGCCCATGTATGTTCATGTATACCCATATATATTCATGTATACCCATGTATATCCATGTATGCCCATGTATGTCCATGTATACCCATGTATATCCATGTATAACCATGTATGTCCATGTATACCCATGTATATCCATGTATAACCATGTATTTCCATGTATACCCATATATATTCATGTATACCCATGTATGCCCATGTATACCCATGTATATCCATGTATAACCATGTATGTCCATGTATACCCATGTATGTCCATGTATATCCATGTATGTCCATGTATACCCATATATATTCATGTATACCCATGTATGCCCATGTATGTTCATGTATACCCATATATATTCATGTATACCCATGTATATCCATGTATGCCCATGTATGTTCATGTATACCCATATATATTCATGTATACCCATGTATATCCATGTATGCCCATGTATGTTCATGTATACCCATATATATTCATGTATACCCATGTATATCCATGTATGTCCATGTATACCCATGTATATCCATGTATAACCATGTATGTCCATGTATACCAATATATATTCATGTATACCCATGTATAACCATATATAGCTATGTATATCTATGTATACCCATGTATCTCTATGTGTACCCATGTAAATCTATGTATAACCTTGTATATCCATGTATACCCATGTATGTTCATGTATAACCATGTATACCCATGTATGTCCATGTATAACCATGTATACCCATGTATGTCCATGTATACCCATGTATATCCATGTATAACCATGTATAGCTATGTATATCCATGTATATCCATGTACAGCCATGTATTTCCATGTATACATATGTTCAGCCATGTATATCCATGTATACCCATGTATGTCCATGTATACCTATGTATATCCATGTATACCCATATATATTCATGTATACCCATGTATATCCATGTATGCCCATGTATGTTTATGTATTAACCCATAGATATTAATGTATACCCATGTATGCCCATGTATGTTCATGTATACCCATATATATTCATGTATACCCATGTCTATCCATGTATGCCCATGTATGTTCATGTATACCCATATATATTCATGTATACCCATGTATATCCATGTATGCCCATGTATGTCCATGTATAAACATATATATTCATTTGTACCCATGTATATCCATCTAAGCCCATGTATGTCCATGTATACCCATGTATATCCATGTATAACCATGTTTGTCCATGTATACCCATGTATATCCATGTATAACCATGTATTTCCATGTATACATATGTGCAGCCATGTATATCCATGTATACCCATGTATGTCCATGTATACCTATGTATATCCATGTATACCCATATATGTTCATGTATAACCATGTATATCCATGTATGCCCATGTATGTCCATGTATACCCATATATATTCATGTATACCCATGTATGCCCATGTATGTTCATGTATACCCATATATATTCATGTATACCCATGTCTATCCATGTATGCCCATGTATGTTCATGTATACCCATATATATTCATGTATACCCATGTATATCCATGTATGCCCATGTATGTTCATGGGTACCCATATATATTCATGTGTACCCATGTATATCCATCTAAGCCCATGTATGTCCATGTATACCCATGTATATCCATGTATACCCATGTATATCCATGTATAACCATGTTTGTCCATGTATACCCATGTATATCCATGTATAACCATGTATTTCCACGTATACCCATATATATTCATGTATACCCATGTATGCCCATGTATACCATTGTATATCCATGTATAACCATGTATGTCCATGTATACCCATGTATATCCATGTATATCTATGTATGCCCATGTATGTCCATGTATACCCATATATATATTCATGTATACCCATGTATGCCCATGTATGTTCATGTATACCCATATATATTCATGAATACTCATGTATATCCATGTATGCCCATGTATGTTCATGTATACCCATATATATTCATGTTTACCCATGTATATCCATGTATGTCCATGTATACCCATGTATATCCATGTATAACCATGTATGTCCATGTATACCAATATATATTCATGTATACCCATGTATAACCATGTATAGCTATGTATATCTATGTATACCCATGTATCTCTATGTGTACCCATGTAAATCTATGTATCACCTTGTATAACCATGTATAGCCATGTATGGCCATGTATAACCATGTATACCGATGTATATCCATGTATAACCATGTATAGCTATGTATATCCATGTATATCCATGTATATCCATGTATAGCTATGTATATTCATGTATACATATGTTCAGCCATGTCTATCCATGTACAGCCATGTATATTCATGTCTGTCCATGTATACCCATGTATATCCATGTATAACCATGTTCAGCCATGTATATCCATGTATATCCATGTACCGCCATGTATATCCATGTATACCCATATATCTCTATGTATACCCATATATATTCATGTATACCCATGTATGCCCATGTATACCCATGTATACTCATGTATACCCATGTATATCCATGTATACCCATGTATACCCAAGTATACCCATGTATATTCATGTATAGCCATCTATTGCCATGTTTTTCCATGTATAGCCATGTATATCCCTGTAGAGCCATGTATATCCATGTAAAGCGATGCAATTCCATGTATACCCATCTATATCAATGTATACCCATGTATGTCGATGTATACCCATGTGTACCCATGTATATTCATTTATATCCATCTATATCCATGTATACATATGTATACCCTTGTACAGTCATGTATTTCCATGTATATCCATGTACCGCAATGTATGCCCATGTATATCCATGTATTCCCATGTATATACATGTATATCCATGTATATCCATGTATAACCATGTATACCCATGTATATCCATGTATACCCATCTATATCCTTGTTTAGCCACGTATTTCCATGTACACCCATGTATATCCATGTATAACCATGTATTTCCATGTATATCGATGTAGAGCCTTGTATATCCATGTATATCCGTGTATAGCCACGTATTTTCACGTATACTCATGTATATCCATGGATACCCATGTATGTCCATGTATACCCTTGTATATCCATGTTTTGCCATGTATATCCATGTATACCCATGTACAGCCATGTATCTCCATGTATATTCATGTTTATCCATGCATACCCACGTATATCCAGGTATACCCATGCATATCCATGTTTACCCATGTATATCTAAGTACAGCCGTGTATAGCCGTGTGCAACAGTGTGTATTCATGTATAGCCATGTATCACATGGATACGTATTCATGTATAACCACGTACAACCATGTTTATCCATGTATAGCTGTGTAGTATCATATATGTCCATATATTTCCATTTAAAACCATGTAATTTCATGTTGTCCTTGTATATCTATTTATAACCATATATATTATCTATGTATAGCCTTTTATTGTCATATATATCATATATATGCATGTACACCCATGTATATCTATGTATAGACGTGTATTACCCTGCATATAACCATAATTTCCTTTCTACAGGGACGACCATTTGGAATGCGCTGCTAGACCAGCTAAATCAATTGCCTTCTATAAATGGTTTAAGAAAGCAAATAAAATCTTTCACGTTTGCATCGGCAAAAACTGATTAAATTAAGCAATTTTTGTAAAAAGTATGTTAAGGTCATTGATTTTTAAACTTAGGTATCTTTGTATATTATACACGGCTTTTAGGTAAAACAGATTTTCTATGTAAAATACGTATGTAAATTTGGTGAAATTACCGTGTTTAACTAACGTTCTCCTATCCTATCTATCTATCTATCTATCTATCTATCTATCTATCTATCTATCTCTGATATACTTAACCATGAGATCTTGATAAAGAAATTAGAATACTTTGGCTTTGATCACTCAGCAGTTGCCATTTTCCATTCGTATTTGTCAAATCGCAAGCAACAGTTTAGTGTGAATGGAACATCTTCTAAGCTTCTAGATATTTCGTGTGGCGTATCACAAGGCTCAATATTACGACCCCTTTTATTTTTAATGTATATAAATATTTCTTCGGCGAAATGTGACGCGTGAGTATTTTTCCAAAATAAGCAATAAACACAAGCACAAAGTTAACAAGTAAATAAAAGTTTGGGAATGACTGTATTTTCTCCTGTAAACTTTATAGGGAGCTTCAAACTTTACCAACATTTGTCCAAGGACAACAACTAATAACGTCTTATTAAGCATGTCGAAAGCATTTATAATGTCGGAAACAGGATAATTGGTATTGATTAAGGTAATGTTTATGTAATGATAATGATATATCTGCCCGGAAATCGAGCGTATCTATCTGTCTGCTTCAATTATTAAGTTTGTTCATCTTTTGTCCCGAAGATCTTTATAGCCAATAGCCAATCAGTTTACGTTTGATCAATGTATGTCTATAAGATAAGAGAACAATGGGTTGTAGTTTAGTCAGTCAGAGACATGAACTTATGGTGTACGCCATCGGAGAAATTGTAAAACAATCGAGGAAAGCGACAGTGTGGGTTCCTTACTTATTCCCCATAACAAAAACCTAAGTTTTCGGGTGCTTAGTATAATTGCTTTTAAACCAAAACGGTTATCGACACTGGGCATCAGCTTTGACCATAGATCGTGGGCATTTAAGCCCTTGCTTACCCCCACCCCCCTCCTCCTCAACAAGATTCAAGATTCAAGAGTTGAAGCCAGATCGCGAGCCCAAAAAAATATTCCAAGAAGAAATTTATTATGTTCACCTCCACCCACACACGCAGAGACGGATTTCTAAGTTTTGCCACTACTTAAAATTTTATTGACATCAATCATTCAACAGAAAATATGGCCATTACCGAAGGAACTACGCCCGTAAAATAACACCTTTTTTGTAGTGGGATAATAAATCTCTTATTCGATGGTCTAACATATAAGGCCATTCTCTCCGTTGAGCATTGTCCGACCGACCCCAATTTTTGGAATTTTCAAAAAAAAAAAAAAAGGGTAACGGTGTTTTAAAACCATTTTAATGTTGCATAGGAGTTTCAGGGGTTGATCCTTTTTCCCACGCTGTCTTAAGTTTGCAACAACATCCACCAACTTTTCAGCCATATTCATTTTGGGTTCACGTTTTGTTTGTTTTCCGGGCTCCACAGCTATGATGCTGGGGTAGCGGGACTCCGATTCCGAGACTGCCCAGGAAACGCATTTGACGCTAAACGAAAAAAAAAAGGAGGATGGGCTAATACTCGCGGACATTTTGCTCACTGCTCGCAAAATGCTTTGCAACTCTCAAAATATCCGCGCGTATTATATGTTAAACCATCGAATAAGATGTATTTATCACGCCGTCTGAAAAACAACAAAATATACCAGCAAAAGCTCGAGAATGAGCAAGAGTAGAATCTTCTCTCAATGCAGCAAAGCACAAGGAATAAATCTGGAAACAAACAAAAATAAGATACGAGAATGCGTTGATCGAGCCGTGTCTCCAAAGCTGCGATTGCTAATTCTGCTGTCGTACTTAGCATCATCAGCAGAATAGCGCACGATTGCAAATTTGCTTGGTGTATCTCCACCTTTTGTTTGCACTTGAGTTAAAGTGTGTGCTGCAATTGTCAACAAACTGAAGTCGCGGTTTATCACGTTACCTAAAGGAGAATATTTTAAAGAAGTCATGCGCATTTACAAAGACAGATGGGGATTTCCAATGTGTGCTGATACGATGGACGGTACTCATATTCTTGTAATTGCCCCACCGACCGACCATGACGACTTCGTGGATCTCAAAGGCTATCACATCATTCTTATGCAAACAGTTGTTGACTATGAAATGATATATGAAATATGGTGAACTGCGGATGTGAAATCAAGTTAAACTATGATCATCGCAGTTATGAACGCAATTTTAGCAATTGCGTAGGGATGAGCGCGCATGGGTGTGTATGAATATAAATGGGTATCCATGGGTATAAATGGCTTAAGGCTTGAATATACATGGTATACATAAGCATGCATAGATATACATGGCTGTACAAGGATATACGTGGCTGCACATGGACAGAAAAGAATATACATGGGTATACATCGGTATACATGGATATACATAGGCATATATGGGTGTACATGGCTGTACATGGATATACATGGATGTACACGGATACAAATGCCTGTACATGGATATACAGAGCTGTACATGGTTATACATGGATGTACATCGATAGACATGGGTATACATGGATATACATGGCTGTACATGGATATACATGCCTTTACATGGAAATACATGGATATACATGGCTGTACATGGATATATATGATAATACATGAATATACACGGGTATACATGAATATCCATGGGCATATATGGATATACATGGTTGTACATGGATATACATGCCTGTATGTGGATATACACGGGTATACATGGATATACATGGCTGTACATGGATATACACGATAATATATGGGTATCCATAGGTATACATGGACATACATGGCTGTATATGGATATTCATGGATATACAAGGGTGTACATGGATATACATGGATGTACATGGCTGTACATGGATATACATGGCTGTACATGGGCATACATGGATATAAATTCGTATACATGGAAATACATGGCTGTACATGGGCATACATGAGTATACATAGATATGCATGGGTATACATGGATATACATGGCTGTACATGGATATACACGATAATATATGGGTATACATAGCTATACATGGACATACATGGCTGTATATGGATATTCATGGATATACACGGGTGTGCATGGATATACATGGATATACATGGCTGTACATGGATATACATGGATATACATGGCTGAACATGGGTATACATGGATATACATGGCTGTACTTGGATATCCATTATAATACATGGGTATACATGGACATACATGTCTGTATATGGATATTCATGGATATACACGGGTGTACATGGACATACATAGCTGTACATGGATACAAATGGACATACATGGCTGTAGATGGGCATACATGGGTATACATTCGTATACATGGATACACATAGGCATACATGGATATACATGGCTGTGCATTGATATGCATAGGTATACATGGAGATACATGCCTTTACATCGAAATACATGGATATACATGGCTGTACATGGATATACATGATAATACATGAATATACACGGGTATACATGGATATGCATGGGCATACATGAATATACATGGTTGTACATGGATATACATGCCTGTATGTAGATATGCACGGGTATACATGGATATACATGGCTGTACATGGATATACACGATAATACATGGGTTTACATAGATATACATGGATATACACGGGTGTACATGGATATACATGGCTGTACATGGATATACATGATAATACATGAATATACACGGGTATACATGAGTATACATGGGTACACATGGATATACACGATTATACATGGGTACACATGGATATACACGATTATACATGGATATACATGGGTATACATAGAGATATATGGGTATACATGGATATACATGGCTGTACATGGATATACATGGATATACATGGCTGAACATGGATATACATGGAAATACATTGCTGTACATGGATATACATGGATATACATGGCTATACATGGATTTATATGGGTATACATGGACAGACATGGGTATACATGGACATTAATGGGTATACATGGACATACATGGTTATACATGGATATACATGGGTAAACATTGACATATATGGACATAAATGGTTATACATGGATATACAGGGGTATACAGGGGCATACAGGGGTATACATGAATATATATGGGTATACATGGAAATACATGGTTATACATGGATATACATGGGTATACATGGACATACATGGTTACATGGATATACATGGGTATACATGGACATACATGGTTATACATGTATACACATGGGTATACATGAATATATATGGGTATACATGGATTTACATGGGTATTCATGAATATAGATCGGTATGCATGGATATACATGGGTATACATGAATATATATGGGTATACATGGACATACATGGTTATACATGGATATACATGGGTATACATGGGCATAAATGGGTATACATGGAAATACATGGTTATACATGGATATACATGGGTATACATGGACATACATGGGTATACATGGATATACATGGGTATACATGGGTATACATGAATATATATGGGTATACATGGATTTACATGGGTATTCATGAATATATATGGGTATACATGGACATACATGGTTATACATGGATATACATGAGTATACATGAATATACATGGGTATACATGGACATACATGGTTATACATGGACATACATGGTTATACATGGATATACATGGGTATACATGGCTATACATTGATATACATGAATATATATGGGTATACATGGACATACATGGTTATACATGGATATACATGGGTATACATGGACATACATGGTTATACATGGATACACATGGGTATACATGGACATACATGGGTATACATGGATATACATGGGTATACATGGACATACATGGGTATACATGGATATACATGGGTATACATGAATATAGATGGATATACATGGATTTACATGGGTATTCATGAATATATATGGGTATGCATGGATATACATGGTTATACATGGATATACATGGTTATAGATGGATATACATGGGTATACATGGACATACATGGTTATATATGGACATAAATGGTTATACATGGATATACATGGGTATACATGAACATATATGGATATACATGGACATACATGGTTATACATGGATTTACATGGGTATACATGGACATACATGGTTATACATGGATATACATGGGTATACATGGGCATACATGGGTATACATGAATATATATAGCTATACAGGGACATACATGGTTATACATGGATACACATGGGTATACATGAACATATATAGCTATACAGGGACATACATGGGTTTACGTGAATATATATGGGTATACATGGACATACATGGTTATACATGGATATACATGGGTATAAATGGACATACATGGGTATACATGGGGTATACATGGACATACATGGTTATACATGGATATACATGGGTATACATGGACATACATGGTTATACATGGATATACATGGGTATACATGGGCATACATGGGTGTACATGGGCATACATGGGTATACATGAATATATATGGTTATACATGGAAATACATGGTTATACATGGATATACATGGGTATACATGGACATACATGGTTATACATGGATATACATGGGTATACATGGACATACATGGTTATACATGGATATACATGGGTATACATGGACATACATGGGCATACATGGATATACATGAATATATATGGGTATACATGGAAATACATGGTTATACATGGATATACATGGGTATACATGGACATACATGGTTATACATGGATATACATGGGTATACATGGACATACATGGTTATACATAGATATACATGGGTATACATGAATATATATAGCTATACAGGGACATACATGGGTATACATGGACATACATGGTTATACATGGATATACATGGGTATATATGAACATACATGGTTATACATGGACATACATGGTTATACATGGATATACATGGGCATACATGGGTATACATGAATATATATGGGTATACATGGAAATACATGGTTATACATGGATATACATGGGTATACATGGACATACATGGTTATACATGGATATACATGGGTATACATGGGCATACATGGGTATACATGGGCATACATGGGTATACATGAATATATATGGGTATACATGGAAATACATGGTTATACATGGATATACATGGGTATACATGGACATACATGGTTATACATGGATATACATGGGTATACATGGACATACATGGTTATACATGGATACACATGGGTATACATGGACATACATGGGTATACATGGATATACATGGGTATACATGGATATATATGGGTATACATGGACATACATGGTTATACATGGATATACATGGGTATACATGAACATACATGGTTATACATGGATATACATGGGTATACATGGACATACATGGTTATACATGGATATACATGGGTATACATGGACATACATGGGCATACATGGATATACATGCCTGTATGTGGGTATACATGGGTATACATGGCTGTACATGGATACAGATGGACAAACATGGGTATACATGTGTATACATGGACATACATGGGAATACATGGATATACATGGAAATACATGGGTATACAGAGAGATATATGGGCATAGATGGATATACATGTATATACTTTGCTATAGCTACCTATATATGCTGATATACCTCTTTTATATAATTTATGCGCTTTATGATACACTTTAATAACCCTACTTAAGGTACATACCGTGGCTAACTTTTCAAGATGGCGGACATCAAAAGGTAAATCGTAGGGATTTATTTCGATACTTTTCCCTTTATTTCAAGACAAAATCGCAACTGGATCAATTTTTTTATGTCCCCAGACGATTGTGTGATATGGATGCTGACGAATTTATGATGCATGGTTTCAATTCGGACGTAAGTGAATCTGGCGAGGAAGACGAAAATACTAGCGAAAACGTTGCAAGTGATTTTCAACAGCGCGAAAAGTGAGTGTTTTAGTCGTCGTTTGTTTCATTAATTGTACCTGCGCCAGACAATATTAACTGCTTTCCTATTTAGAGTTTAACATTCTTGCATTTGGAAACTTCTTTTTCTTTTATGTGATGCCTTTTTACATCGTAACATTTTCCTAGAGAAGCGCGCAGGTATTTCATGACGCCTTTAAAGCTCAAGAACTAGCTATACTGTAATACTCTTTGGTTGCGCGCCCTGATATCCTAGAGTTTACATAGCATTTTGTCCAGTTTCTCTTAAGACTTTCATTGGTCCGAAGGGAAAAGTAATAAAGACAATGCATATGCAAAAATTTGGACCTTGGGCAAACAGAGAATATTATAGTATTTTTGAAAGTGGCCTATTTTCGGATTAATTTGTACTAAATTGGACTCACCTGCATTAAATAAATCATGGGTATTATTGTGTAGATATGTGAGGGAAGTCCTCTTTTCATCTGATAGTTTAATTATTCTCCTTAATCTCCATAGTCTACGTGTACTTATTGTACATGACTGTACAGTAAGTTATGTCGCGATTTAATATTAGTAGTAACTGTATAATAACGGTAATACCTGTAATGATGATGATAAAAATAATGATAATTATTTTTATTTTTATTATCATTATTATTATTATTATTATTATTATTATTATTATTATTATTATTATTATTATTATTATTATTATTATAATAAGCCAGTGTTCTCTTTAAAGGGGTACTCTGACGAAAAAAAAATGATTTTTTTTAAAGTCTCAAATTCTCGAGGAAACGCTGCCAAAATAATGTATACACTTTTCACATAATGAATTTAACTAACTTTCACCAACATTTGAAGGTTATTACCTCAAAATACTTGTTTTTCATAGCATCCTCCATTTTTTGGTATGTTGCCAGCATACTTATTCGCCTGGAGTGAGGACTGATGACGTCACTTACTCAACATAAAGCTCGCTGCTACTTGAGTAAACAATGGAAAACCTGAAAGCGAAGCTTCGTGTTCTATCGATCATGATTTATCAACTTCTGAGTTATTGTTTGTCTGACTGTCTAACGCCATTTTGAGTCACTTACTGTACATGTGATTATGAAGATTTAGACTCGTGGCTACTGAAGAAAAAGCAGCCCCATATTGACGGGAAATAGCTCAAGAGGAAGAACAAAGAGGAAATGCTTGAAAATCACTCGAATTGAGTGAGATTACGCTTTTTACCCATTGTTTTTTTCATTTGAGAAAATTCAAATTTCTCGTCATTTTTCCTAGGTCAAAGGTACAGGTATGTGTTGTTCTTTGGACGCGGTAACAAAGGTAGAGAAACGCTTCTGCTGTAGCGAAATTGATCGGTGCCAGGGGAAGCTGGAAGCAGTTGCTAATTATTGATGGAGAACTACCACCGATCTGCCTGGGTTTCAATCTTGTTGTCTAAACGAGTGGGTGTGAGGAATAGCCGCCATAGGATCAACCCTTTGACGTCCAAACCAGCCGAAACCGGCCAGACTTAGTATTTTACTCTGTCTAACGCCAGACGATTGGGAACCCCTGGGAGTCAATGGGTTAATCGCTCACTGAAAAACTACAATTTATGTCCCCATTAAGACACCAAAAGAAAGTGAATTACGATAATTTTTACAAATGTAAAACGTTAATCAATTGTAACTATAAATTATATAAATGTAATGATAAATTAAGAAAGTTATTTGATAAGAATTTTTAAAAACAATAATAAAGCTTATCATTATGTAAACACTAAAATTAAGTAATGGTCCGGCTAAGAAGCAGGCAGAAAAACAATAGCCCGCGGCAATAGCGTCGGTTAGTTAAAATGTGCCAACATTTTTAATCAAATTAAGTTCGGCTGTTCCCATTGGTGTAAGCAGCTAAAAGCGCGAAATTTGAATTTCAATGAAAAATGTAATCGACTTGCCGTCTAAAAAATTAGATTCTGTTTCGAAGAACAAATCATTATGCCTTCAAAAACTATGTTTGTAAATATCGTCAAGATTCTATGCGCCATTTGATTGGCGCATAGAACAATGCCCAAATTTGGCCGAGAGACAGAGATCAAGGGCATGGGGAAGAAGAAATCCAAAAAAGGCTTTTTTTTCATTTTTTTCTCATCTTTTTTCGACATTTTCCGATATTAGCCAATCAGATGCCTCGATTGGAGTGAAGTTAAAAATTAATATTTCGCAGCTTCTAAGTACTTTTGCCGCTGGGCTGCCTGCTTCTTAGCCGGACCATTACTTAATTACAATAATATTAAGATACACTTTAAATTATTCAAAATCAGATCATTTTAATATATACATGTATGAGCTGTGAAAGGACATGCTATCAGCAATGATACACACATCAATGTAGGAGCAAGGCCTAACTGTGAAGTCTCAGTAATTGCTGTGTAATACCCCATGAAGATCCAGACAAGACGAATAAACTGTCGGTATGAAACTGATCATAGAAATCTATTCAGGAGCTAAGAAAATTATTGCCATAATCATTCTTTTTGGCCATGTTATAAAATACGTGAAAGTAATTCCTGACAAGGAAAATTGAAAAGTGCAATCCAAATTAAGCTTATTATACAGCACTTTAATACTGAGACTTTGCAGTTTGGCCTTGCTCATACATTGATGTGTATCACTTGTTATGTCGGTTTCTTAATCCTACGGCGGCTATTTTTAAAACCCACTCGTCTATACAACATGCACCGATCAATTTCACAAGTAACAGCAGAAGCATTCCTTAGCCTTTCATTGGCCTTTGTTACCGCGTCCGAAGAACAACACGTACATTTGTACTTAGAAATTTGAATTTTTACAAGTGAAGGGAACAATGGTAAACAGACAAATCATGACTCCAACATTCCGATTAGATGTACCATCTAATCTCACTTCGAAACGGTCTTGATGCATTTCCTCTTCTTCTTCCTCTTGAGCTCTTTCCCTTTGATATGCGGCTGCTTTTTCCCTAGTAGTCATGAGTCTAAATCTTCGTAACCACAGGTAAGTGACTCAGAATGTTTTTCGAAGTCTAACCATAACTCAGAAGTCGATAAATCATGATCGATAGAAGATAAAGCTTCGCTTTCAGACAGGTTTTCGAATTCCATTGTTTACTCAAGTAGCAGTGATCTTTATGTTGAGTAAGTGACATCATCAGTCCTCGCTCCAGCCTTTCTCGAATAAGTATGCTGGCGACATACCAAAAATGGCAGATTCTATGAAAAACAAGTATTTCAATGTACCCCTTTAATGAATTAGTCAATAATGTTAATTAATGTACAAAACTCATTGTTCTTTCTCTTTCTTGATTCTGTGCATGTACAGCATTCCGATTGGCTTTAAATAATGTGCCTACAGCATTCTTTGTTCTTTTTTTTAATTAGCAAATCAAAAAGTGCAGATCACAAGAATCAACTTGCGAGATTGCAAGAGAAGGATCCAGGATTTTACAAGTTCTTGAAAGAAAACGACAAGGAATTGTTGGATTTTAACGACTCTGACACTGGCTCTGAGATGGACGATGATAATGGCGATGATGATGAGGACGATGATGATGACAACAATAACAAAATAAACGAGAAGGATAGGAAGAAAGTTACAAGTAAAAAGGACAAAAAAGTATGGATATGAATTGCTCATTAACCATTAAATTATTATTCGCTCCATGTGTACTACTTGCAAAACAAATAGCTGCGACATAACGTCCGTTGGGTGCACAAGCATTGATTTTGTATGAGGGGGAATATGAACTAGTTTTCTAATTCAATATGGTGGACCGTATGACGCTCTCTCATTGGTTCATTTATATTCTGTCACAGCGACTTGTTGCCGGAAGTGTACACAAGGTACATGTACAACAACCCTGCCTTTACTAATTAATTTTTGTTGCTGTGATCTGTTGCATGAGTTAAAACTGGTTTGAATTCGTGCAACTACAGTAATAGCAGCAACAAAAATTAATTCTGCTGCAGCGTCAATGATTTTCACAAAATTAACCATGTCACAGGAGGTTAATTGTTGTGGCGACTTGTCCCTGCAATGTGTTGCAGTGACTTATTGCCTAGTGTGTCCCAGCCTTAATGCTTCCAGCAGGAGGGACAAGTCACCTTTGACAGAAAAATTTATCATTCTCTCTGACAAGACTTTAGTAAGGGATATATCAAGTTTCCTATTTCTTTTTGAAGGTTTTACCCCTTGCAAAAAATTAATTGTAACAATAGCATGTGCCCAAGAATGACATTCTGATTGCACCAGTTCCTTACTACACTCTACCTGTAGACTGTATCAACTCAATGCTACAATGTAGATTGTTTGCCACCCAAAAACATCACTTGAGCCAAAATTCGATGCAAACTTAAAAAAAGTCATGTGTTCTCATAACGCCAGATTTTCTGTCACTCGCTATGGAGTAATATGGCATGCAATGAGCATGCAAGGAAATCATAGCATGAAAGGATAAAAAAAACAACAACAATTCACCTGTCTTAAATTCACTCTGAAAGAGAAGTGAGAATCAGAATAAAATATATTAGATTATTGTAAGTGCAAGACTATGAAAGGTAATTATAATTGTGAAGGTTGATTGGCCAGAGTTAGAGCAATGGTGAGCAACCCTCACAGATCCTGATGAGCGACACTAGTACTGTTATGGTGGCCCACAGTTATTACGGAACCGTGATGTACTTACAGTCATGTACCAATAATTATTACTGTTGAGTCTGAAGAACTGCACTGTAGGTTTTTAAGAGTTAATTCCTACTTCCAGCAATTGGGTTATTATCAATTATTCCATGAGCGCGTGTTGGATACGAGTTGGTAAATAGCCAATGAGGTGTGTAGCGCGGAGTTGGCTAATAACCATTCTCATATCCAACAAGCATGAATGAAATAAAAAATTAATTGTTTTATTAAATTCCTCAAACTCCAAAAGTTTAGAAAGTATGAAATACGAGCGAAAAACGCGAGCAAATCCGAGCGAAATCGTAAAAAAACTGATGCGATGTTGTGTAAGACCTTGTGGTCACACAGATGCAGGCTCATCACAAAAACATTTCTTACCTTTTCGCGTACTCCTAAACGTCGGAATTATCTTATCCAGACTTCCCACAAAAACGTTTTTTTTTTGTGCTTTATTCAGAGAGAAATTTCGTTTTTGGGCGAAAAAACTTTTAACTTAGCAACGCTTAGCACAATCGTGTACCATATAAGGTCAAACTAAGGTATATGAGCTGATAGCGGAGATTGAGTGAACCAATCAGAGCACGAAAAGTTAATAAAATAATATATCTCCTCATCATCTTTTCTCTACATGTATCACTGTATTATTATTTTTTCTGCAATCATCATTAGTGATTGGATTCAAGAAAAAGGAGGGGACATTAATTTTTATCATATAATTATGATAGCATTATTAATACCCTGGAATGTACATTAAATATTTTGTATGCAATGTCATGTAAGACATCAAGAATTTCTTTCCTCCGTCACGACTTTAGGTTTCGTCAAATGCAGTTAAAAAAGGAGAGGGTATTGACGAAGATCAACTTGACGGTGATGATTATGGTGATGATTATAGTGATGATAGTAGCAGAAATAAGGATCTATTTGATGAAGACAGTACACGTAAGCACAAAAAAGACGGCAAACAGGTCACGCTACAAATGATTAAAGAATGGAGAACAGGACTTGAGGTACTCCATAGTGATGATGATGATGGTTATTATTATTATTATGTTTAAACTTGTTATTTATATTATCATTGGTTACACAAGTTTTGCTCGTTTTAAATTCCTGTCCGCAAAAGGCGGCAGAATTGGTGTGGCCACAAGAATGGCTACCTCTGGGGTCACACGCTGTTGTTCCAAATGGGCCGACTCATAGTGAAATTCGACTATATTTTTTATAGATATTTTCAAACTTTTGGGACTGCAAGAAGTCCATTATGAGTACTACTTTATTGCTGTTGGTTGAAAGAATACACTGTAATATTGCAACATCTGAAAAAATGACATCTGGTTTAAAAGTCCTAGCAGTGGTCTTTTAGATCAGAATACTGCTAATTTGCACTCAGTCACACTATATTATAGACCTTTTGACCAAGTGGCAATACTACTGTATAAAAACATGTTTATCCAAGGATATCAAGTTTACACCATACATGTAGGTTGAAAAACAAACTCAACAGAAGTCTTAACTGTTAAGGTATTATTAAGTAATAATATTAATAGATTATTTAGGCAAACTCTGGAATTAAGTTTTTATGCATTTCACTCATTTTTAAACTCTGCTCTCAATGCTCAGATTTGTTGTCAAGATGAAAGCTTATTTGGACAAACTTGCTATTAATTATTAATTTATTGCTTTCACATGATTTTTTTTAATATTAGCACTTGAGGTCATCAAAAGCCAACACTAACTTTTAAAAAAGCCACGGAAGAGCCGATTAATTTACTTTTTAGCATCTCTTGGTGAAAAAATGTTTGCAACATAATTTTGTCAACTCTTTGTTTGCCTAGATGTATTTTCAGATTAGGGGCAGTGGACTTCACATATCCATATAAACAAAAATTATATACATATACATGTACAAGTAGTAGCAGTCAGCAGACTGAATAAATTTATGAGTTTTTCATTGACCTGTACTTTCTAAACATACCTTGAGATACAACTGTAGAACGTCAAGATGTCATATACATTGTACAGCTCTACCTGTAACTGTTAGTATGGGATTTTCTGAAAACATCCTTTGGTCTTTTGGAGATCTGAAAAGCTAATTTCTTAACAAAAGATAACTGTGTAAAATTAATTAATTAATATTGTGGCTTGACCTTGTTTGTTTGTTTTTTTTTTCAGAAAAATTCAATTTACTCTTTGAAACAATCTCTGAGAGCTTTCCGTGCTGCAGTCCATGGAGCTCTTGACCTTGAAGATAATGAGTTGCAAGTGAAGTTGACTTTCAAGGTTGTGGGAGACACAGGTACATGAAAACACAAGTAGCAAGAAGGGGTAAACTTTTTGAGACATTGTTGATGTGGTAATTACATGTACAAAGTCATGTACATTTCAAGAGAAAAATCTAGTCAAAATGGGGTGGATACTTTTACATGTAAGTGCTGGCTTTATTTCCATGAAATCGATTTGAGCTGAGTTCACGGTTGCTCTACCAACTGAGGGACATACATCTTCTGAGTCAAGTGACTCGGAAATTTGACACTGAAGGTGAGTTCCGCTCAGGTTGTTGAAATGTCAGTCACTACCAACAGTCCTTTTTAGGACTACCGGTACTTTCATGGCAGACAATCAAATTCCATTGAGGTAAGGATTGCTCTTTAAAAAAATGAGAACTGAGAAACTCAAAGACCATAGGGCATTTAGGTGGCAAAGCTCTTTGAGACTGCTTAGTTTGTAGACCTACATGTAACAGTATCATGACAAACAACTGCCATTCCTAAAAGGCAAGCTTAAAGCAGAGGAAATGCTACACAATCATTAATGTACTGTTAGTAATATTATTATGATTATCATATTGTTTTATACAGTATGACACTAATAGGGCATGTGCAACCGTTACCACTCAAAATTACAGAACTGATGTAATTATCAAGATAGTGGCAACAAGAAAATTGAAAATTGAAAATAAAATAATGATACTGAAATTTGTGTTATTGTTCTTAAACGAAAAGGTTTGCATTGTTCAAATTTAATTGTAAACTTTGTTTCCTTTTGTTGTTATTGTAGGAGTGGGGGTTCCTTATAAAAACTTTGCAGTAGTCAACTTCGTCAAATTGTTCTTCAGCTATTATAATACCAAATGGATAAAATGTTTGGGCTTAATTTTCAGTGTTCAATGGAGTTGTCCAGCTTTGTCTAAAGCATGTTTATCCAGTATTGTTCCATCATGTAGGAAGCACACATAAAAAGTCTGGGAAAAGGTAACTTGCAGATCAAAAAGAATTTCATTTTCATTTCCAGGGATCGTTCACTTTATCAATAATTATTTGTTTGAAGATTCATATGACTATTGCTCAAGCCTGGCATCAAAATAATAATAATAGTAACAATAATAATAATAATAAGTCTAGATCTTGTGATAAAATTGATTAAAAAGACAAACGCAACTAGATTCATTTTAACAATGTTTCGACATCGTCCGATGTCATCGTCAGGCAATGAATTTTAATTGGATGAAGCATAACTTATAGTACAAGAACAATAGAACAACAGAACAATATATACAATAGTACGCTAACAAAAATGTGAAATCTAAGTAAATAGTTTTGCCCTGACAGAGTCTGACTGCACATTAAGTGATGGTTTCAATTCTTTGATGCAGAACATCTCATGAATTAAGCAGTCAAATTTCGATGCACATTTCTTTATGACACTAAAACTCGCCACTGGGGGTGCCGTTGTTTGGCCATGATCTGCTAGGCGATGCCTCCCGATAGCTGAGTATCTATGTTCCTCAATTCGTTGATGCAAGTGACGAGCTGTGTAACCAATATAGCTCGCATCACACAAGCCACATTGAAATTTATAGACGACTAGAATCGTCTTGCCATTTATTGACCAAAAACCAGCCGATATTGTGAAGCGCCAACTTACTCAGCTAAATAAGAAACTGGATATAGATCTACAGCCAGTTTTATGTCAGCCGCAAGCTCGAGGATGTCCTTAAATTCCGTGAGCCCAAACCATCATTACGGTAGTCAGCCAACAACTAGTCGTCTATAAATTTCAATGTGGCTCGTGTGATGCGAGCTATGTTGGCTATACAGCTCGTCACTTGCATCAACGAATTGAGGAACATAGATACTCAGCTATCGGGAGGCATCGCCTAGCAGATCATGGCCAAACAACAGCACCCCCAGCGGCGAGTTTTAGTGTCATAAAGAAATGCGCATCGAAATTTGACTGCTTAATTCATGAGATGTTCTACATCAAAGAATTGAAACCATCACTTAATGTGCAGTCAGACTCTGTCAGGGCAAAACTATTTTACTTAGATTTCACATTTTTGTTAGCGTACTATTGTATATATTGTTGTATTGTTCTTGTACTATAAGTTATGCTTCATCCAATTAAAATTCATTGCCTGACGATGACATCGGACGATGTCGAAACGTTGTTAAAATGAATCTAGTTGCGTTTGTCTTTTTAATTAATAATAATAATAATAATAATAATAATAATAATAATATATATTTTAACTGTTGTCTGTATTTATAAAGGCAGTAACTTAACTTCCGTAATGGAGATGTAATTTAGGCTTCGATTTGGCTGAAAAGAGGCCAGTGTATTTCTTTTCCATTTTACTATGAATTAGGAGAGTTTGACGCTAAAGTTACATGTCGGTGCTGCATTTCAGCAAAATATAATTAAAGTACTTGCTTGATACTCTACAATATAACCAAATTAGTGCATTACAGTCTAGCTACATGAATTTTGTAGAATCGGCGTCAAAATTGTTGAGACACTCTTATCCTTTTGGGTCCATTTCCAGCTCGGCTCAAACATCCCCCCTCCCCCTCACCCCTGGACAATGTTGTGTTACTTTTTAGCTGTTGCCTATGACCCTTTACAACAGCGGCACCACATTGATTGGGAGGGGGGGGGGGGGAGGGGAGTGGGAAGGGGTTCCTGTAAAAGGACTTTTTGGACTATTATTTTATCTTTGAAAACACTAAAAGTGTCGTTACCAGTGTCCTCTGTTGGCAAAGTGTCTCAACTAATTTTTTCACCAATTGTAGTTCCCATCTGTTTATGAAAATTAAGCCCTGTTGAACAGGGTCAATTTATTTTTACCCACTGGGAGCACCCTGTGTTAGACAGACCAATTGCGTGGACAGGATTTGACCTGCTGTAGTTGTTTCTATCTGTGGACTTATATTAGTTTGGGATTGTTCTTGCCCTGTTCTCAGGGCTTCCTCCCTAACCAAAAATCAGCTTGTGCGTTATTCCACCGGTGAGAAACATAATAATTGTGGAAGAATACACTAGGTTATAAAGACACATCCCTAGCAATTGAAAATAAATAGAGGATATTACATGTACGGCCGTGTAATATTCTATTCATTATATAAACACCAATGAAATACTAAATCATTTCACGAAAGGCATCGAAAAGGGGCGTTTTTATATGTAACCATAGCAACAGTGATCTTTCCACATGTGAAAAGCCCTTTTCAGGGAGCGCAATAAACGTGTATGTATGTATGTATGTATGTACAGTATGTGAAGATAACATGTTAAATCTTGTGAAGATATCATGTTTTTGTGCAAAAGCTCACTTGGTGTTTCATTGTAATAATTACAAAGGCATTCTTCTTTTGAACCTTAAAAAAAGGGCAGCTGTATTTACATGTATATCACAAGCAGCTTCCATTGATCTAACCTGGATTTAAAAAGCTTGCATGCACATTACAGATCATCAATGTCAACAACAAAAAGTAATTATTTTTTTATGTTTTCAGAATACTTCCTTCATCACATCCCAAGTGGCCTCAAGTTAAAACGCTAATGAAGTTTTATCTTAATGACATCTTACAGGTAACACCACTGAATCAGATGTAATGTAACTAAACTGTTTGGTGTTTTTATTAGCAATTAAAGGCTCTTTTTGTAACAAATGAAATTACATGATTGTAATAGGGATATTGAATAATTATTATTATTATTAAAATAATTTGCACAACAGGAATGGTTAATTAATATGATTGCCCCTGAGCAGGGAGGTAGTCCACACAGGTGCTGTAAAGTAAAAAGTGTACAATGTAGCATTGCTTGCATTACCTGATAAATTATTTAGTACAGAACTACATGAGGTGCACATGGAATAACTGGGTATTGATGGTGTTTCATCACCAACACCTGCAAATAGTAATGACATGAAAACATTCAAATTTATGTTCCAAGACCTGAGAGTACAACAATTAAATATTAATGTGTTTCCTATAGTTAGTTATAAATGTGAACATCATCAATCAAATGCTGCATTCCAAATGTGTTGACTAGTATGTACATGTAAATGATTCATAATTTATTCTGTAGACATCAGTTTTCCTTCACATTATTTTCACATGTTCTTTTCCCAGTTATTAGCTTCTCAACCAGCTCCATATGGGTGGCCTTTCTGTAATCAATCACTATTTTTGTCTTTGCAGTTGCTTCGAACTCTTGCTGAGCCTTCCATGTTATGTGTAATCCTTCGACATGTACAGCAAATGACTCCTTACTATGCATGTTTCCCAAGAGTGGCTAAAGCTTTCATTAAGGTGAATAATAATTTTAAGTCTCTTCATGGGTTGACGCTAGATGCTAATCTGCAACAAAAATGTGATTGTACAGTGGTGGTACATGGGAGGCACGTTGGCCTCATTGTTAGAGTGCTGGACTCCGGATTGAGTGGTCCGGGTTCCGGTCCTGGTGGCCTGGTACATTATGTTGTGTTCTTGGGCATTAAGACACTTTACGCTTGTTGCCTCTCTCCACCCAGGTGTATAAATGGGTACTGGCAAAAAATGCTGGTTCTATCCTAGAGACATTGGATTTGTTTGGCAATACAAAAATGCTATAATGTGAATCCGCGTAAAAGCGAAGGATTTCCAACCTCTAATGCAAAATAGTTTATAAATCTCATGCATCGACCCATAACCCTTGCTGGTGTGGCCAAGGGACATTTAATTGCAAATTTTGTAATCTTGTGTAGCTTATTCTTGGTTTGCATTCATGTGATGAGACAGCCATGTTGGTGTACAAAACAATAGAAAATGACCCCACAAGTTTTGCATAAGAATAGAGTCAAATTCCCAAAAGACATTTTACTGCATTGTTCTGTACACCAACATGGCCGCCGTGACGTGAGATGCAAACCATCAATGCGCCCTTTGCAGGATAGTGATCACATGGTACAAATCCGCCATATTGGGACGCAAATTGCGCACTGGGACGTCTAAAACAAAGCTAGTTAATCTTTATTTTAGATGTCCCAGTGGGCAATTTGTGTCCCAGTATGGCGGATTTGTACAATGTGATCACTATCCTGCAAAGGGCCCATTGGAAGAGGAAATCACAAAGTGTACACAGGGCTCGAAATTGCGACCAATACGGTCGCATTTGCGACTAAATTTTTCCCTTTGCGACTAAAATATCTGGAGAAGTCGCAAATTTGCGACTTGTTGTCACCTTCGTTCTTTCGAAACAAAAGGGTTAGCAGTTGCCACTTTGCTGCTACTTTTGCTAAAATAAACAAATAAATAAATAAATGACAAAATTATTTTGTTTCTTGCTGTGAATTTTCTCTGAAGGTAGCGTAATTGTATAGTAATTTAGCTGCGATGTTACGTGCACAGCTCCATTCCTTCGATCATTCGCCATTTTCAGCAGTTTCTTTACACACAAGTACTGCGGGCTCATATTTTTCTGCTAAACCGCTGACAACACAATGCAGCGCTACGATTTTGCGACTAAAATTTGCGAAATTGCGACTAAATTTTCGTATCTTATCGCAAAATGCGACTGGATTTTTTCGTTAATTTCGAGCCCTGGTACACTCATGGTGTTTTTTAAGGTGAGCACTGAAAATAATGAAAGTAAGGTTATGCGCACTTTTGCACTGTTTCAAGTTTGGAAAACTCAGCCTTGTCACTTTGCTTTTTTTGCATTTGATTGAAAACTAGTTTTTTTCAAACAAGAATTTTCATTCCAACTACAGTACAGTACTTGACCAAAAAAATCATTTCTTCTACCGGTAAGTTTTCTTTGGATTTCAAACCAAAACTACCGGTATGTTAACACTGAGTGACCCAACTTTTAAGCCTTGATTTAAAAAAAGACACCTGTTTATTTTAACTGGAATTTTCCTACATGTATTTAATGACCCCCAATTAATAAGTTTCAAATCTTGAGAGAGCTGGATCATGGTGAAAGTGATGTCAAAGACAGCTCAGTACTGTAGACTCGCTAGTTTAAGAATGCAATGTGTGGATGTGTACGCGGCTGAATTTTATATTGAACATGCAAGTTTCAGGCTTTCAGACTTGTATTTTGTTTATACAATAAGCTGCATTTACACTCTGAGATTTTCAGTGAAATTTTAAGCTAGTTTAAGCGAGTGGGTAAATGATGTCACTTTTCCCTTGACCTAACCAGGCTCTGTCAGTTTTGAACGTGTATAATGGCAGACTGTGAAATCCAAAAGTCACACTCAAAGTAAACAGCCTTTGGACAAAAGTCAAAGCTCAAAATTTTGCCAGTCAGGTGTTAACCAAAGACACTTTCAAAATCTGGAGAAAAAAAGATTGAAAAAAAGATTGAGTAACATTGCGATCATTTTGCAATGAACCAAATTTTTCTCAATCCACTACAAAGCACCCAAAGGTGAGTTATCGTTTTCCAACCACTCAATTGAGGTTTAAGTTGCTGTTCACATAGAAGGAGGAAGATTCTTGCATTACGTAGATCCTAGGGGGTGAAATACATGGACATGTACATGTAGTTTGGTGTACCTGTAGAAATAATTATCAGTTGGAATTATGGTTCATAACTGGTAGAACGAAGTTGCCAAACCCCTGTCATCACTGGATCTTTCAAGTGAAAGAAGTTTAAATGTTCGAAGGATCTTCAAAGTACTAGGATCCTCATACAGTGTACATTTGTATCTCTCAGCCATTAAGGTTCTAACATGAGAGATACATGTATTCTAGCACTAGAGTCAAGTAGAACTTTTGCAGGTAAACTGAATACAGGAAACTTATGCTGCAAGGATCATCCACTCTCTAGGATTACCCCACTGTACCTCCCCCTCCCCCCTACATGTACAACCACCATTTACTCAGCCACTTAGCGGACACGTTAATTATTGGCAATTGCAATCAACTAATAGACCCTTCTCCAAAATGGCGGCCGAAAATTCAAATAAGTTAAAATTAAAAAAACTGATACCACAAATAGAAAGAACACCTTTACTTTAGTTTCAGCGTATTAGGTGTTATGTTATGTGTTATGGTGCTGAGAAAATGTTAGTTGAAAAATGAAAATTTTCCAGAGGCTTGTATGATTGGTTGTATGGGGTGTACCCCCCAGTCATACAAACGTCTGTAAATTTGTCAAATTTTAACGTACATTTTCTCAGCTGATATAACACCGAATATGCTGAAACTTTGCAGGGTTACTAAAAGTAAAGGTGCTCTTTCTATTTCTGGTATCAGTCTGTCGTTCAGTTCAGTTTTTAAATCATTCAAATCCGTTGCCGCCATTTTGGAGAAGGGTCTATTACACTGACGTCACAAGAGGAAATTAAAGATTATTGAACTTGGAACAGCCCATGGTAGTCCAGTATGCTTAGGGAGTTTTATTATTTTATTTTTTTTGCCTTTTAGCAATTTGTTAAGATGTGGAGCAGTGGTGAGGAACATGTCAGGGTGCTAGCTTTCCTTGGCATTCGGAATGTGGCCACAATGATGCCTTCCTCGTTTCTTGACTTCTCTGTCAAGGTTTGCTTCTGTCCTGTGCTTATCAATAAATTCACAACAAAATATTATCATGAAATAGAGAAGTGATCCTCACAGGCGACTTGAACTGGATTCGAACCCATGTACCTCTGCAATGCCGATGCATTGCTCTACCAACTGAGCTATGAAGCACTCAGTTGTGAGCAGCTCGTTTTGTTGGGTTCATATGTTTCTGTGAAAGGTCTCGATGAGTGAAATAAATACGATTTGAAGTGCGGGTTATAGAGTGTTTTCACTCACGTGATCAGTAACCCTGTTCTAATTTGTTGTTAGTCTAAAATGGTGTAGAAGTAGTACATGTACTTTTTACAGTTAACTTGTTAAAACAAAAGGCTATGGGTAGTCTTTACCTTGGCTTATAAAGTGTTCTGTCTACTTGCTCTTTCAGCAACTATACATGAATTTCGTGAAGAATACAAAGTTCATGTCTCCCAAGACCAGGCCAGTCATTGTGTTCATGCAGAACTCATTGGTGGAGATATTCAGTTTGGATTCTCATCTTACTTATCAGCATGCCTTTGTGTACATCAGGCAGCTAGCGATTCATCTCCGAAATGCTATTATACGCCAAAAGAAGGTATTTACTGAAGTGGTATACAAAAATTTGGTTTTATCAACGGAGTTGATAATGTAAATTGGCCACCGTACAGAGATTCTAAAAGCTGACGTTTCGAGCGTTAGCCCTTCGTCAGAGCGAATCGAGGGATTAGTTTCTTTAGAAACTACCCCTTCATTCATTTATTTACTGAAGTGGCCAACGATTACGCAAAACCGATCCCAATGACCAAACGTATGTTCTAGAAACCATCAATTCATTGCACCACAACAGGTTCACCAAATGAAGGACATGTTGTCCTTGTCCCATTCCTGCATTTTGGCCAGGGTGACACACTCTTCCCTAGAAAGCCATTAGTTTTCAATGTAACCCTCCTGCATACTAATATCTTACCCTGTCTTATTCCAGACGATTTTACTTCCCAGTGTGTTACCCCCTCGGGACAAGAGGGTTGACAACATTTAAGGGCGCTTTGCGTTTGTCAAAACTAGCCGGCCAGAACCGTCAGTTTGCAAACTACGAAAATGCAACAATTTGAAGGAACACTTGCATGATAATCCGTCGCATTCTTCTCAAGGAGTATATATCGCGCACCGGTTGCTCAGTTGGTTGAGCACCGGACTTTCACGCGGGAGGTCGTGAGTTCAACTCCGGCGGCCGGATCAACACTCAGGGTCTTTAAATAACTGAGGAGAAAGTGCTGCCTTTGTAAATACATCTTCAAATGGTTAGTCGACTTTCAAGTCTTCTCGGATAAGGACGATAAGCCGGAGATCCCGTCTTACAGCCCTTGTTCATTAACTCTGTGGGACGTTAAAGACGTTAAAGACGTTAAAGGAGGTAGTGTGGCCCAGTTGTTAGAGCGCTTGCCTTGAGATCCGGAGATCCCGGGTTCAAGACCCGCTCTGAAGAAACGTTGAATTTGATCCTGGTAGCCCCTGGTTCAACTTCACAGCAGCACTTGTAAATAGCTAACTGGTTTGCCTCCGGCCAGGTGGGATTCTTAACAGTTGTTGTTGTTCTGTTCCGTCGTTTCGTTGTGTTTCATTGGCCCTGAAAAGCCCCTGTGGGGAGCGGTCAATTAAGTAAAAAAAAAAAAAAAAGAAGATCCCTCACACTATTCGAAAAGAGTAGGGGACAGTGTTCCCGGTGTTGTGGTCTGACCTTTCCAGCATGTGGTCGGCTTGGCAGTATTAGCTTGAACGGCTTCTGTGTGAATGAGACCACGATTGTGAATAACAGCCAGAAGTCAGGCTACTTAGCCAAGTGCTGGAGCCTCACCTAAACCGCTTAAACCGCTTAAATATATCATCCTCGACGCGTGTTAATTTGAAGGCATTGTAGGTTACTCCTTCCAAATGCCCGGTCTGGCGGGTCAGTTCTGTCAAATGGAAAGCGCCTTGGCCTCCTAACAACACTACTTGTAGATTTTACTCTGTCTAACGCCAGACGATTTTACTTGTCATTAGACGAGTGAAAGGTTTAAGTCCATAAGTTGTACTTATAGGAGGCCAAGGGTTAAAGGGGACATCGTCTTTGATACACGTCGTTAACCCTCTTTCCCCAAAGTGGTTCCCCGAACGTTGTTTTTGAGAAGACATAGATGTCATTAACCCTTTCGTGCTCAAGGGGTTCCCAGTGGACGATTAAAATTATTTGGCGTTAGACAAATCTATAATCGGCCCTCTTAGTAGGGTTACGGTACCAATCCAGCGATAGGTTTTGCTGAGCACGACAAAGAAATGTACCAAAATGCGTGCTGCTGCACGTGTAGCGCGACCACTGATCTTTTTTAACCCATGGCAATAATTTCATTGCTTTCTGGCGTTGTCGTTGCGGTGCATTCTTGAAGTCTGCACTTATGCATAGAAATGCACCTAATGTGATGCATGCCGAATTTTCACAAGTACACAAGTGCACAAGTTGTGTATTTTCACAAGCGCAGAAGTTGACGTCACAAACAACGTACCTGTTTTAACTAGATCCCAGTCCGATGGACACTTTCGACACCAAGTTGTGCGTATTTCGAGCACAAAAATAAGGCTTTTCCGAAATTTCTAACCCTTTTAAAACTTAAATCCATTTTTTAAAGATGTTAAGCAACAAGAAGGAGATAGAAAAAAAATTGTTTCATGTGCACTTTAAGTCTAAGCCTATTTCCAATAAAAATGTAAGGGTAAACGGTTAGCGTTATGTTTTAGCTTAGGGTAAATACAGCTGTCAATCCTTACTTGAGGAGCAGCATTTGGGGGACACTTTCGGACGTTAATCATCTGTATTCCGAGACACGAGTGATGTTGAAGTTGGGGGGAAGAGACACTTCGTGACGCTTATCGAAATCCGCGTGCATCTAATTGAGGGAATTCGGGACGAATGCCACCTCACGAACCAGGTTTCAGTTCCGAGCATGCGCGCTTGGTTTGGAGGTTGAGCTTATTTTTCAATTGT
This sequence comes from Montipora capricornis, assembly GCF_036669925.1. Taxonomy (NCBI): domain Eukaryota; kingdom Metazoa; phylum Cnidaria; class Anthozoa; order Scleractinia; family Acroporidae; genus Montipora; species Montipora capricornis. The sequence continues at coordinate 18,311,454 of NC_090888.1, read as the reverse complement.
GCAGGGTCAGAGCTAAAAACTCGAACTCGCTATGGGAATCGCGCGCCATTCAAAAGGTCGCAAATACAAGTGCTATCGCGATTGGTTCAAAAAACCAATAGAGCGTTTTCACATGACGTCACGGCAGCCATGTTGGTGTTCCAAAACAAAGGAATGGCGGCCATGATGATGTACCAAACTAAATCCTCCGGGAATAGACCACTTTCGATATCATCAGTATTAAAATTCAGTTTGGCAGCGAGGCGCAGAGGACACAAACAAAGGAAACTGAATGTACATGTTTATTCATTTCTTTTGTTTGTGTCCTTTAAGCCTCACTATCACGCTGAATTTTAATATATCGAAAGTGGTCTAGCAAATACTTACTTTTGTTTTAGTAATCCAATATGGCTGCTGGTCACGTTAGTGAAAACGCTCTATAGACCTGCAGCTCTCCCTGCCTCTCCCTAGCCCCCAAAACAAAGTTGCTCCACGGCTGGGTTATCCGTGCTCCCACCACCCAAACCCCCCTCAACCCCCGAACAACATTAGGGAGCTTAAGCACGCATCATTTTTGAGACGTGGATGGCAACCGGAAGTGAGTTGTTTTCCCTTTTAACTTGTGTTCACACAACCACATTTATATTGCGAAGTATCTTTTCTCCATTAAAGATGATTAGTTTAAAAATCTGGGCGACACTACTGTCCTGGCATGCGAAATGCCCGCGTCTCAAAAACGTCGCGTGCGGCTTGTTTAAGCTTCCTATTTTTCCGGGTGGGGCGGGAGAGGAGGTATTTCTTGTGTTCTTGCAGGTCATTTGTGCAAAAGGTTTGAAATTTGGAAAAGTCTTAAGTCTTCTTCGAAGAAAACGTGGTCTGTATCCAATGAGGCAATGTTGTTCTTGCAGGATTCATATCAGACGGTGTATAACTGGCAGTACATTCACTGCCTTCATTTGTGGTGTCGTGTTATCAGCGAAGTGAAATGCAATGGAGTCCTGGATCCTCTCATCTATCCTCTAGTACAGACTGTAATCGGCGCAATCAAGTGAGTCTCTACGCGCATCCTTTTAAGACCACCCTGTAAGTAGAATACGAGGAACATTCGACGTGCATGCTTTTGGGGAGCCTTTCGACAAGGCTCTGCAGTTTTAAGTGGCAGCGTGAGTCTTACGCGCGGAGAAGAAGCGGTGAAGCCGCCGGAAAAAAATACTGGGGCTATTTTGCCCCAGCGGCCTCCCTGCCTCGCAGCTTTTTGCTACTCGCATGACTGGGGGTGCTACGAAAAATTGGAAAGTCTGCACGCACGCTAATGTGTTGAGACTTATTCTGTTCAGAATGAACGAAGTAGCATTATTTTGCTTTATATAGCAGAATGAATATAAAAACTAGAAAAAGGCCAAAGCGAAGTTTATGGAGTAGACTTTCATTTGAGATTATGTTTACGCGAAAGGAGTGCTTTTCCAACCGACCTCGTTCACAGACCACTCCTAGGGTCAGAAACCAAATGTGTTCGTTTAGCCAACTTCGCTCCAGTTATTGTACTATTAGACGACTGGTGGCTCAGTTGGGTGCGCATCGGACTTCCGTGCGAGAAATCGCGGTTTCCCCCGTCAGACGAACTCTTGGGGTCTTCAAAATAACTGAGGAGAAAGTGCTGCCTTTTTAATTTCGTCTGCAGATGGTTAGGCTTTCAAGTCTTTTGTATAAGGACTATAAACTTTAGACCCCGTCTCACAATCCTTTTAGTGAATCAACACTGGGGGTCGAAAGACCCCAACTCTGTGCGTGAATAATAGGGGACAAAGCCACCAACTTTTCACTAAGGTGCGAGATTGCAGAAAACCACTTTGCGTCTCATTTGCACCGCGTTAAACACGAAGACGCACTGTATAAAAGGGGTCGCTTTACGCACTCCTTTTGTTCAAGTTCATTCAACCACGACTGATTAATTATCCAAGTTGGTGATCAACAAATAGTAACACAGAGACGGAAGCCAGAAAAGATATTTCTATTGCGAGAAAAAAGAGCCTGAGGATTTACAAAAAGAACGGCATAACATTTTATGACATATTACGGACACCTTGCCATAAGGGCCTTTTTTATTGCACAAATAGGCAACTTTCACGATAGCGTTCTATGACTAGAACTACCAGAATTAAGTTTCAAGTGAAGCTATGATCCTCGCAGTTACGAACGAAATTTTTGCAATTGCGTAAAGAAGCCTGAAAAATTCAGGACTTCGACGGGGTTTGAACCCGTGACCTCGCAATACCGGTGCGACGCTCTAACCAACTGGGCTATGAAGCTACTGACGTTGGTAGCTGGTCATTTGTGGGCTCTAATGTTCCCTTGAACAATGAATTTCATATCCGCAGTTCCTATATGTTCCAGGATTCTGGTACTTGTAGTCAAGTGGCATGCAAATCATATCATAGATTTCGGTTGCGTCGACGGGGTATTGATAAAATCATTTGCCTGTGCTAACACCACACCTTCTATGGTGCGTCCTCGTGTTTAAATGTATCATGACTCGTCCCTTTAAAAACGGAATTAATCTTCCGCGATGCCGCACCTCACACCACCGTTTTGACCCACTCATCACTCGTCCTTCCCCGAAAAGACTTTCGTGAGCGTTCTCTGTGTTAAATGTTGTTAATGCTCTCTTTTTTTTTTAAGAATGGTGCCGGCTGCAAGATATTATCCCCTGCGATTTCATTGTATCCGTTCACTGAACTTGTTATCAGAGGCAACTGACACTTACATACCAGTGGCACCATTCTTATTAGAGGTGAGTGTGGGGTGCAAAGGAGTGATAAACGAAACGCCGTTGCACAGAGATTGTTTTGAAGCGATCGTCAACTCTGCGATACGCTCAACTAAACTGCGCAACTGCGGAGATCTTTTGATCGCATTGTTCAGTTTCCTTGTATGTAACTGAACATTCGGGTATAATCTGTTAAGTCTTTTGCTTTCATAACAATGTTAGAGCTTTTCAGTTTTAACCCCGTTTTGGTGGTGAATGATGTTGAATAAGAGATGTAATTTTACTATTTCAAATTTTTGTTTTTTTTTCACAGTAATAGTTTGACTTTTGTTTTTTCCTTAATGTTTTGCTCAATTTTCGTCTTTTTGTAAATTAAGTACGTTTCTTGCAAATACAGCAGTAAAGAGTTTCAAACTCTCAACGACGGAGGAAAAGAGAAAGAGCCTGGGTTCGAGTTTTCTTTGCGAATGCAATCCTGGACGCTTTCCATTGTACGAAAATTTCGGCTTGAAAATTCGTTTATTCCATGCGCCCACTACTGGAACAATATGTCCCGCTTTTCCCAAACCTGACCCAAGCCACAGAGCCACTCCAGTCGATCAGGAAGTCACTCTTGGGCTTTTTGTGAGCGTGAGGTACTGGAAACGAACAAGTAGGTCAAGTGGAAAGGGATAATAACCATTTTCGAATTCTCACGGCTGGACTGGATCTAGCATGAAATGGAGGCCAATGCGGGCAAATCTTTTGAAATGCAAATTAATTTGCCCGCATTAGCCTCCATCTCATGCTAGATCCAGTCCAACCGTTAGAATACGAAACGTTGCCACTTATTCAGAATTTTGCTCGGCTTATTTCAGATATTGGAATCAGAAGAATTCAACAAGAAAATGAAAATGTCGACTGCAAAGCCAACAGAGTTTTCTTGCATCCTGAAAGTTACAAAACAGCAACTTGGAACCAAACCTTACCAGGTGATACAAGCTTCGGAACAGAGGATATTACATGGCCGCGCGGATTTCGGATCTCCAAGCGGTCATGTTATGGTCTGTTCAGTATCATGTAAACACCAATGAAATACCAAATCATTTCACTGTTATATTTTTTGTAGGCCCAACGTAGAACAACGGCGCGATTTATTATATAACCATAGCAATGGTGATCTTTTCTTTTGTGACGATGTCATGTTTTTGCGCGAAAGTTCACCTGGCATTTCATTGGTGTTTATATAACAAAAGCTCATGACCTTAAAGCGTTTACCTCTCGTTCAGAGCTGTTTTGTTTTAGGAAGGCTTCGTGACGCATGTCAAAATCGTCGTGCATGTAATTACATACATTTTTTGACACATCTGTTATTGTGATCGACCCGTAAACTTAACGAAGTACGCACTCAGCATTTCGGGTTCGATCCTTAAAACCTAACTGAGTTTTCCCCCTGTATTTAATAAAAGTTGCATTCAATATATAATACAATAGTTTTCGTTGTATAGAGAAGACGAACTCGGTCAAGTTTTAGGAGCCGAACCCGAATTGTAGGGGACCAACTCGGTTAGATTTACGTGTCGAACTCTAAGTGTTGGGGGCGAACTCGCGAAGAGGCCAAACGTGCGTAACTCGCTATGCGAGACTCGTGGGAGCTAGGCCATTAAACTTGGTTCGGGTGACAATTTATTTTTCCGCAATATTGTTAGGTAGGACTGGAATTGTCGAAACGGTCATTCTCGCTGTTGAAATGAATGACTGAGATGGAAATTGTTGACGTTGTTAGCTGAAATGAAGCGATGATTTTGGCTCGACTTCTGGAAAGGAACACTCGGATTTTTCCCGAGTATCCCCGAGTCACTATTGAATATGAGCATCCGAACTACAATCTTGTACAGAATAAAAAGGAACAGCAAACCCCCATCCCCCCCAAAGCAATGATGAAGCCGCGCAAAAGCCAAAACGCGCCATTTTCCCATCCTTGATTTGGGGGGGAGGGGGGTTACAAATTTCCCATCTATTTTGTCCAAGATTGTAGTAATCTGTAGGTCGTCGGTTCGGCTCCTGCAAAGGAGCACTCGGATTTTTCCCGAGCATCCCTGAGTCACCATTGAATTCGATCATCTGAACTAGTAATCGGTACGCCGTCGGTTCGACTCCTGTAAAGTTCCCGAGTATTCTCAAGGCACCATTGAGAATCGTCTCTAACAACAAACAACAAACAACAACAACAATAATCTATTTTTTTTCCTTTTAAGTAAGAGTTACATCTTATCTGGCCCGCGGATAGCGGGAAGTTTCTTCTTTTTGGGAAAAAACAAAACTTAGCCTGATGTTTACTGACTCTCTCTATTATTTGGATGGTCTTTCGCTGAAAAAGTGGGATCATATCCGCCATATCGATAGATGACTCGTACTCTATCTACATCGCACAATGTAATGGGCTTTACTAAAAACAGGAACGGAACGGAACTGAACGGAGTATACGAGAATCAACTGGAAACCGGAATGAAACGAAATGAACAAGAATGTTACCAGAATATACCGGAACCAGCCGGAATGACATTTTTCTATCAGCTTTTGTGGTATCGAGTGATTCTCTAAGGGAATTGCACATATGTTTGCCTTTTGTAACATTTGGCGCACTTCAGCCATGAGAAAATTTTGACAGGTATATCCGTCGCGAAATGAATAATTATTTGTTGTGGAAGTATTGTATTTTTTCCTGAACAAATACAGTAACAACAGAAACCGAATGTAATCCTGATTGTGTTTTTGTATGGATCTTGGAGGCGGCTTTCACCATGCGAGTCAACAAACCCATGAACACTTTTATTACATTCTGATAGGTCAATTGTGTATTGACCAATCACAATCAAGTTCAGCGGACCACAAACTAATTACGGTTTCTGCTTGCCTGCTCCCACGACCGACACGTGATGGAGATACACGGAAATAAATTCGCGCAAACTGGAAAACTCTTTTCCTCTTCCCGATTCGGTTGGCAACAATAAATGCCATCGAACCTGAACGCAGTGTTCCATGTTTGAAGAAAGAGAAGTCAGAAGCACAGAAAAAAGATCGATCGCTGATAATATTTCGATATGCAGAATACTTTTTCTTTTCTTTCCGCGGAACAAAAAGTGAGTGGACCGCTTTGCAGTTGCGAGAACATATCGTGACTCGTTCGAAGCCTTGTTGCTTCCCCTTTAATGTAAACTTTTGTTTTCTCTCAGTCTCTCTATTCTGCATACTCGTTCATTCACAGTCTAGAATGATGAAAAATTACGTTTCGTTCCTTTGTGTACACTAATCAGCTTCATTCTGGTGTTCTTCTGGTTTATTCTGCCTTATTCTGGTGTCATTCTGCCTCTTTCCGGAATATTCCGGTACCATTCTTGTTCATTCAGTTTCATTCCGATGTCATTCCGCTTTATTCCAGAGCCATTCCGCCTCATTACGGTATATTCCGGTTTTTTTTTCCGGTATATTCCGTTCCGTTCCATTCCGTTCCTGTGTTTAGTAACGCCCCAATATAATCGTTATGTCACAGGCGCCACGTCTCTTTCAAAACCCAAAACGTACCGAAAAGACTTTCGAAAGCTCTGTAACCTCCAGGCATAAATGATAGGGTCGACAAGCGAAGATAACAACATGATGTCGTTTGTTGTAAAGTGATATATCAAAAATGATGGAGATTCTGCACAACTGCACAGTAACCACAAATGAACCTTCAGAAAATACGGCGCAAAACAAGCGTAAAATGCAATCAAAACAAGTACAATTGTAACCGTTAATCTGTGTTCGCGATGGACGCTTCTCTCGTCTCGTACCGATTTCTCCGACCTAACCGCCTTGTTTAAAGTTTGAAGTTTTCTTGATAACGTTCTGAAAATCATAATGTATACAATAGTTAGAGCGACGGCAGGCACAAGGAAGTGCGAGTAACAATAAGCGAAGAGGAATGTCAACTTTCTGACGCCGGCCACTGGAAGCATTGTTAAAATTGAGGCGTTTAACCAAATTCCCAACATGCAGATCTTAACCCTTTTTACAGTTATCCTGTTGTTGTAGTTAAATGGATCCGAAACGGCAACAAAACGATCCCATGACATGGCCATTATGCTGCCAGCAATGACAAGCATGACTGCTCCTGCGATGGCATACTGCGCTGTGTTGAGAAATTTCGGCTGAATTCCATCTTGAAACTTAATGTAATTTTCCACGGCGCGGCAGTACCCCAGGATTGCGCCAACCAGAAAGTCTGCTATTCCCAAATTTGCCATGAGGTAAGTTGTTGGAGTTCGTAAGCGGTGGAGAGGATCGCGATAAATTACGACCAGCAAAAGGAAGTTGCTCAGAGTTACTGCAGATGCCAGGAAAATTTCAATAACAACAAGGCTCAAGTAAAATCGCGAGCTTAGCTGGTTGTGAATGTCAAAGTCAACGTCGTCCGACCTTGGCGGAAAGCTTCCCGAAATATTTTCAAAATCCGAGTTGTTAATCATTGCGAAACCGAAAGCCAACACCGCAGATTGAGTTTTTTTTTTTTTAACGCGGGTAGTCCAGTCGTTTTCGTTTTCTGACAAAACACCAGTAGATCCTGCCTTTTTCCAGTATCCCTGTTTCCTTTCGCTGTAATTTACGATATTGAGTAATGTTAAACTGGCCTTGGCAACTCGTTACTCTGGGAAAATAGTTTATCCTGCTTCAGTGCAATCATTGTCAATAGAAACGTTCAATTCAGGAAAATGTCATTTTGTAAAGCAGGTGTTTCGAGAATGTCACTCAGTGACTTTGTTACCGAATTGACCACTTTTTGTGCAAGGATTGTGACTGAAATTGTTACGGTATTATAAGCTTCAAGTCTAAAGTTTTGAATTTGTTATGCACAATTTCAAGGCGTTTGGAGCAAATTAGTGTTCTTTCGAGTGGTAGAAATAGTATTACTGTCCATTTGATTACACACCTTTCAGCGTAAAAAAAGGCAAACTGACAAAGCTTTCCATTAGGGTAAACAGATTAATTCTGCCGTGCGCGAAAAAAGGTTAATGAAACGACGCCCTCTGTCTTCACATTTTTTATTGCCGCGAATTTCATGATGCTTTTTCTTAGACAAGACATGGTTTTGTTATTTTTTGTCCTTATCACGGTAGATAGCGCTTTAATTAAGGTGATTCTTCAGAAAATAAGTCACCGTGCTTGCTTAAGAGATATAATGGGCCAATTGTACCCCATTGATGCTTGTACTGAGACTAATCACGAACGTTATTTTATCGGCTCAGGGTACATTTTACGCTAACTAAACGAGAGGGTTTTTAAAGTAACACTTGAAAAAGCACCTGATAGGTAAAAAGTCTAGAGCATATGGAATACTGTGTTTATGGAAAAATCACTCAACTTAAAACGACGTCGACTTTAAACATTTCTCGAGTGGTCGTTTTCAAGGTCATAATTTACATCCCTGGGTAAGGGGCTTTGTGTAGGTTTTTAGCTATATCTTTCTTTCCTTCCGATAATTTTTTTCTAATTCTTTGAGTTAAAGGGAGTGAATTGTACACCAAAATTATGCAATAGAAAAATATAGGTCACCGTGTTTATTTAAGTTCCTTGATTAAGGTGACTGAACACAGTTTTGGATACCTACATTTCATTTGCCTTTTTCTCTAAAACCCTTGATCCTTTGGTCACCAAAAATGATAGGAAGCACGTTAAAAACACGAACTTCGATTTTCTGTTAGTTAAGCTGACGTATATGCCGTTGCCATGGCAACATGAATAAATATAAACTGGCCTTTAAAATCGGTTTTGTTTATTTGCAGAAAATCTGATCGTTAGATTTTCTTTATAATTTGCATGCAACAAGCTTGTAACGATGCTCACAAATGCTCACAAGTTAACACTATTTTAATAATAATTTGACAGAGAGATCTTCATTTATTCCATGTTGAAGGCTCACTGGAATATCTAGAATTTCCTCTGTTAAAGTTCCACTTTTTTTTAATCCTTCAGTTACTTATTTCTTACAGTATTTTCTTGCCAAATTTCGTTAAATTCTAACGAGTGGTTCTCGAGAAATAGGTGTATTTCTGATAAAGCTATTCCGCATTCAGTCGCAGTTTTTGAACTTACTACGCATGCGCTACATTTATCTGAGTTCTTTGGATAACGAGGAAAAATCTGCGTTCTTTGCATCGTAACCTTTTCTATAATACATTTCTCATAGAAGACTAAAACCATGAAAATACTTTGTTCAATTATGAGGAACAATAGCACAGATAGCGGAAGCATCGAACAAATAAAATGATTGCTGTATTGAAGCCATGTTTATTTTTTTGTAATCCTTGCGAACTGTGTTCGGCCACCTTAACTTGATTATCATAGATCGAAACAACAAAATTCGCCATGTTCTCGGAAGGCGCGCGCTCATTCGCAAAGAGTTATGGGTCATTCACAACTTCGCTCACATGTTTTGAGAACTGTTTCAGCTTCTATGATCGACTTACGCCATATTTACAATGTTGCAAATTTGACCAATTTGTAAATATTGACACACCATATTCCCAATTCAATACTGAGGAATCGCCTTAAGACAAATAAACTAGTCAAAATTGTTCGTTATGGCGCGAAAAATAGGTAAATTGCCATACGTTTCGAGACTGCTGCCTCTTCATCAGTGGATAAAAAGCAACTGTAAATTGTGCGCGTTACATATTTGAAGTTATTAGTGCGCGCTGACTGGAAAGAACGCGCGTGTAAACATTCAAAACAAGCATAATTTCGATGTCACGAAGACACCGAAGACGCCGCACCTGCCATAGGTTCATGGATTAATTTCTTTTACACTATTTTACGAAACTGACTACATAAAATTTAGGGTTATGATCGTATGACTCGGTAACGCATCATAGCGGGCTAATTAAATAATTTTATAATTCTCCCGATATTGTTAAGAAAAAGTATTAAATATTTTTAAATGCCATCGTAGAAACTTGTAAAGCAACTGTTTACTGGTTTTGATTGGAATCAATTCCGTTATTTAGGCCCGTTTTAAGCGTCACATTTTACATGTGCCGAATGTAATGCAAATGAGAAAATCAATTGTTTTCGATCATTTGCATTAGATTCGGCACATGTAAAATGTGACGTTTAAAACGGACATAACAGTCAGTTTTTAATGTAAACAGCTATTCTACGCTCGCACATAATCCTATCATTGGGTCACGGAATTTGGACCTCGGACGACGAAATTGAAAATGGATATTGATCACACGATGTTATAACATAAAAAAATAACAATGAAATACTGTGAATTTTATAAGAAGTCGGCTAAAAATCCCTGGAAGAACGTGTAGGCTACTCACAGAACGATTCCCTGGGGAGATTTTAGCACGCCCACTGTTGTTAAAGCCAATAAAAACAAAGCTGTCTCAGCGTCAACGGAAATGTGATACTTTTCGTGCGAAAAATCTGTTCCTAAAAATAAATTTACTCGGGAAAGAGTTGACTCCAGGAATTAGTGGAGATAAGGGCTCCCCTGCATGAGCTCGTAGTTTTTTAAAACACCTTCGTTTTTTCTGGTCAACTCCCCAACCACCCTCGCCTCAATGATCTTGGTATCGTCCTTAGTTCAAACCAAGGCTCGCTCTGGTTTCCTATCTTTTGGTCAGAGACTAAGGAGGGTAAGGAGAGGGAGAGAGCCTCGGTTTGATTTTGCTAGCGGGCTACGATGTGACAAATCCGTCATCCAATTGGAAAAATATTGGATGAATGGCGTCACGCAAAGCTGCTTGACAGGGCATTTTTTGACTCGTCCTATGACGATAAGTAACAAGAGGCTACGGGTAGCGTACACTTTGTTTTAAGGATTTTTAGCCGACTTCTTTTAATTAAGTTCACAGTATGTCAGTGGGTTTTTTTTTATGTCATAATATCTTGGTAAATATCCAGTTTCAATTCCGTAGTCCGAAGTCCATAGTCCACATTCTGTGACGCAAAGATGGAGTTAAGTGCATACTCTGGCAGCCGCTGTAGGAACCATGTATGACCTAGGAGCACAGCTTACAGCCGGCTAGAATCAGCTGTATGATGGTTTTTCTGAGAGAGGAAAACCAGAAAACCCGGAGAAAACCCTCGAAGCACAGTAAAGAACCAACACAAACTCAACCCACTCATGGCTTTGACTCCGGGAATCGAACCTGGGCCTCATTGGTGGGAGGCGAGTGCTCTCACCAATTCGACAACCCTGCTTCCCTCTCGCGATGTCCCCAATTCTCTTTACCCTGCTCGACATCATCCAACTCTTGTTCATTGACTTCTTCTTTCCTAGGATGCTGTTGTTGACCACATTTTCGAACTATTGTTGGAGTTCTTCTGTGTGCATGCACACTCCATAGCATTTCCAGAAGTCGCTCTTCCCGCTGTAGTTAGAGTAAGTACCTTACCAAGTGCTGTGCGCTATGTGTTTCGTTGCTCTCTGTCCACGGTTATCGCTACAAATGAGTTTGTATTTTTGTTCACAAGACGAGTTGATGATGCAGATTCTAAAGTGTGGGTGAGGCCCGGGCCAAACTTCGAATTTTACATGAGGTGAACTAAATGGTAGTTTTGGTCTATCCAAGTTAATTCAGTTTGGGTCGACGTAAGTTCAGATAGTTAGGTTAAACGTCGCACTTAACGTCGAACCAAATGCAAAAGAGAAAACATACATTATCATTCAAAAATTTCAATTAGGAGGTAAGTTCTACTCATGAGAAGTCCGATGTTTGTCCCAGACTCGATCTTCACAAAAACCAACGTTTGACTTGATTTGCGTTAATTGTCAATTTTAGTTTACATTGTTTCCAATTGAAGCTCCAGCGCTAGAACGACTAGACGCTTAAATAAAGTTTCTTACCTTTCCTCTCCTTTTACCCCTTCCATCGGTCTGAGGCAGACGGATAGAACGTGTTGGTCGATACAAATACAGTTCGTCGACCTTAACTGAGTCAAACGTCGGACTTAGTGAAGTTCGAGGTTTGGCCCAGGCCTTAGTGTTCTCCTACCAGCGACAAGATGTTGAATAGTCTATTTCCGAGTTGCTGCATGCCTCAGTTTCATAGCGAGTCCTGGTTCACAACCATTCAAATGGAAATGAGTTGCGCATTCTCGTGCAAATCAAACTCATTTCCCTTTCAATAGTTGAGCACCAAGACTCACTTCGAAACCGAGACAAACAGCAACTCGGAAATGGCCTATTAGTTATGTTCTGAAAGAGCCTGTCAAGAACTCGGTACGATTGTAGGTAATCAACTGTCCTGTTCTATTGAAAAGTGAACCTGGCACCTAAACCTCCAACCATTTACTTTCCTGACATTTTTTTTTCTTGAGGAAATCCTTATTACCCGTTGGAAAAATCGCGCGGAGGAAAGTAGAGAACCTCGAAACCGGGTGCAAGGACAAGCTCACTTTGTACTGCTCCAACCCGGCCCCTTCGCGAACCATCGATAAGCTAACGTTGCTTTTGTGTCCTTTAAAATTAGTTAAGAAAGTTCATCAAGACGACAGCTGTTCCCAAATATCGCAAGCAAATGAAGCAATTGGTTGATAAGGTACGTGTCAAGTTTTGATTCAATTTGTCGGCCCAACCCCGAATCAAGAAAGTATTATGTTCCAAAATATAGCGCCGATTTGGAAATAGTCAATCACACATCCAACGCACGCTCTATGGAGTAACTGTTTGATAAAATTTCATTTTACTCTGAACTGTTTTCAGTGTCACAAAATGACCGAAAGTTGTTTCAATTTTACAAAACGACCTCTGCAAATGAGTTAGCATGTAAGGCCATACCGTGTACGAGCTAGTAGAGAGATTTATCATCTTTTTTACGGCAAACATTTGACTTGATTTGCTTTCATTGTTAATTTCAGTTTACAGTGTCCCCAATTAGTGCTCCACGCAGCGCTAGAACAACAAGACACTTAAATAAAGTTCCTTTCCTTTCCTTCCTTCCTTCCTTCGTCCAAAAATGCACTCCTTTCAATTGACGTCACGATCTAGCGCCCAAAACATTGTGGGATTAATATGAGGACAAAGACGTTAGTCCGCATTTCTATCCCACAATGCTTTGCAATACTCTATTTCTATCAACTGCGGAAAATGCTATTTTATCCACGCGGATTTCAACAATTGTCCCCTTGGTCTTCTCCCCCAACTTCAACATCACTCGTGTCTCGGAATACAAACAATTGATGACACAAAGTGTTCCCTAAATGCTGCTCCTCAAGTAAGGATAAACTGCCTCATTTACTCTAAGCTAAAAATAATGATAACCTTTACCCTTAACTTAGGCCCGTTTCAAACGCCGCTCCATTCATGCACCGAACCTAACTGATGTTTTAAGAGCGGCAGAAGAGCGACGTTTGAATCAGTTTGGTTCGGCAGGTTAGGTTTGGAGCGGCCAGCAACGTGAAGTTCGGCAGGGTCTGTCGCACTATGCGACGTTGGAGCGGCGGCTGATTCACACGGCGCTCTCGTCATGTGTTGAACCTAACGCATAAATTGTGATAATTTATAATCTTACCACAATACACTCCGAAGTTTTACCTGTACGTAGGCCCCTTTGCCATTGTATGGATTTTAGTTTGGTTCGACCCAGTTACAGCGTATGAATCAGCCGTCGCTCCAAAGTCGCTCTTTTGTCGAACTTTGTTGAGTTAGGTTCGGCACATGGGCGGAGCGGCGTTTGGATCAGGCCTTTGTTAGAAATAGGTAGCAAAGGCTTAGACTTTAGGGCGATTCCTCAGGAAAAAAAGTTATCGAGCGATTTTCTTCAAACTTTCCCTGAATGTTCCCTACTAATCCCTGTTTTGAGAACTACATGATAAAAAAGATAAGTCACAGTACTTGCTTAAGAGATGTAATGGGCCAATCCTTCCCTATTGATGCCTGTACTGATACTAATCACGCGCGTTATTTCATCGGCTCAGGGCTAATTTTGCGTAAGCTAATCGAGAGGGTTTTTAAAGTAAACACTTGAAAAAGCACCTGATAGGTAGAAAGTCTAGAGCATATGGAACACTGTCTTACATAGTTTATGGAAAAACCACTCAACTTAAAAGGACGTCGACTCAAAACGTTTCTCGAGTCGTTGTGCTCCAGATGATGATTAACATCCCTAGGTAAGGTGCTTTGTGTACGTTTTTCGCTATATCCTTTTTTCCTTCCGATAAAATTTGTCTATTTTTTATTTATTTAAAGGGGATAATTTGTACACCAAAATTATGTAATAAACAATATAGGACACCGTGCTCGTTTAAGAGTAACACACCATTTTACCTAACTCAATTATCCTAGATCGAAACAACAAAATTCACCATGTTCTCCGAATGCGCGCGCCTATTCGCAAAGAGTTATGGGTTATTCACAACTTCTCTCGACGATCGACTTACGCCATTTTTACAATGTTTCAAACTTGATCTTATTTATAAATATTGACTTACCATATGCGCAGTACAGGATGCGCAGTACCATACTGAGGAATTTACCTAAAGGGACGCTTCAGGTTGGATGTCAAAATTGGGCGTGCATCTAAATTAGGTAGCCAAAGTCAGACTAAAATTTGGGTCATTTCATGCCTATTAGTAGACTGCCATCGAAGTCGGTCGAGCCGCTTTAGTCAAGCGAACCGAGGGAAGAAGCAAGCGAGGTGTAGAACCGAGGGGACATTGGGGAGAGAGCGAGATGAAACCCTCTCCCCAATCTCCCTTCGGCTCTCTTGCCTAAAGAGGGTGGCTCGACTGACTGAGAAGGGACTGCTAGCAATCTGGCCTATTAGGTTACAGGTATCAAGTAACTCCTCGAAAGAGAGAGACGAGGTGATTTCGCATTTCGAATTTCCCGTTTGCCGTTTCACGAAAAACGCGATGCTGAATCTCTCTATGAACCGAGATTGAGCTGTAAGTTCTGCGCGCATTTTTGTACATTTCTCTGCCGTACTCTTAAACAACCTTAAATAATTTTAGCTTTTAGCGACATTTTGTATTCGTTCACACAAATCTCTGTGTTGTAGGATGCTTCGCCCACATTATGCAACGTAAACAAGACGGGATAATTACAGCAAGCTGCATTTTAAAGGGTTCTTTTTGTGAAAATGCCGTTGTCATGCTTAATTAAACTTGCTAAGGAAACAAAATGTGACACTTCTTTTTAACTATCTTACCTGTGTCATGCATCTTTCCTTCAAGCTTTGGCGTTGGCGTTCTTGCTCGATTTGACCTGATTTTCTGTTGATTGGTTTAGTCAGATGTTCTCTCTTTGTCCCTCTCTAACAGATTGAGGAAACGTCAACAGAGGTTACAAATCGCCGCTCTAAGGTCTCCTTTAGCCCTAAAGATACCGATGAAGTGGTGAGTAATGTGAACAAACGAGTCGACAGACATCTTGTATGTAATCCACAAAGGGAAAGCCCGTACATGCGCAAATGAACAGCGTCACCGACTGAAGACATGTTTTTGTTTTGGTTTTGGCAGGAAAGGTGGACGGCTCAATATAGGCAGCATCCAAATGCTATTGTAAAATTCTACAACACTTGGAAATCCAGGAAACCCGGTCCCACCCAACAGGTGGGATAATTACAAATACTTACAGTAGTCAGTGACAATATCGGTATGTACTTCTGCAACTCTGCAAGGATCTGTTAGAGATCGTTATCTTTATAGGGAATAAAGCTGTTTACAAACATCAATTCTGTCATTCAAATCAGTGAAGTGTGCCATCCTCTGGAACAATAGAATCTTTCGTTTCGGCATCCAATGAGGATCTGTTTGGCACATTAATGACAGCACTCAACATCGTCGATGTATCATCGCTTTTGGAAACCAAGAAATCTACAATTCAGTTCTATTATATGTACAGTGGTAGCAAAAGATGTATGTCTACCACGATCTCGTCGTTAAAGTTTGGTTTTCACTATCGGCGCAAATGCAAGCACAGGTGTAAGCACCATGAAAACGGCCTCAACGCGACCATAAACAAAAGAGCGCAAGAACGAGTGCAACGATTAAAAAATTTCCGTATGTTTGTGCTTGCGCTTTTGCTTGCATCGCTTGTAAAAATCAGACTTTATTGTAATGTGACAATTATCAGCAAATAAATGCACAAACTAAGAAATTACGTTGTTAAATTTTTTATTGGAAATGCGATCTTTTGAGAAAAAGTTTGATTTAAACGTTTTGTTTTTATTCGTGGAAGCAGACCTCTGAGATTTTTGAGGCGCTGGGAACTGTGTTTTGCATGAGGTATAGCGGTGATTAGTGGAAAGAGACATCGGATATTTCGGAAGGGTGATAGTGATATCGCTTTTGGGCGAAAAAGACTGTCTTTTTTTCATTATAAACGCAGACTTCCCTTTTTCATCGACCGAAAAATTGTCCTTGACCATACAGCGAGCCCCTAAGGTGTAGTTAAGCCTGACTTCCAAATTCCTATTTTCCAGCTAGAAATTTCAACTTATTGGTGAAACCACCCTTTGGAATCAGGGACTCCCATTTTAGAGAGGTCGGGATCTTAGTCCTTTGCGCTTCTCTGGTTTTTCCCCGTCAATTAATGCCGTAAATTTAAGCGCAAACTGAAAACAAGGAACCAAAAACACAGAGGAGGTGTTATGAAAGTGTTTATCATATCTTTTGATCTCGATCAAGGAATAAAGACAAACTTTTAAAGGGAACCGAAACTTTCCACGACGAAAAAAAGAACTTAAGGCCGTAGAAAATAATGCTTGCAATCAAAATTGTTTGAAATGTTTTCAAAGAAAGTTAGTTGTGACGTGTTACGTTTGCCCATTGTTATTATTGTGTAAACCAATAGCTCTCATTGGAGTTATCAGCGGTTTTGCCACATGAACGAGGCTAAGGGGTCATTTTGTATTGAATTGACTCTTAAGCCTCTTTTGCATGTAGTTTTAAACAAAAGAAAATGTGCCTGCAGGCTCAACTCCAATAAGGACCAATAAGCATCTGTAACACGTCACAGTTATCAAGATGGCGTCCCCCGAGAACTTTCAGTGAAAGTTAAAGTACAGTATGTAAGCAATTCTTAAGTTCTCTTTTTCGGATACAAACACTCTTTTTTAAATTTCGAACGAAATTTGGTTGCAAACATTATTTTCTCCGTTTATACATTCATTTCATCCATGGAGCCCTTCATGAGAACAAATGAGCCCAACAAATTGACCTGCTCCCAACCGTGTGGCTTCGAAGCTCAGTTGGTAGAGCATTGCACCAGCATTGCACCAACATTGTACCGGCATCGCAGAGGGTCATGGAATATTTTCGGGTGCCTATAAGAGACAATTGCTTAAATTGTCCAGGAAAGTGCGAGGATCACTTCTCTCAACAGTTATTGTTTAGTAGCAGTGGAAGTTGCCTTTTAATTTAGAGGGCCGTATCGAAGAATACCGCTCGATAAACTGACCACTCACCCACAGCGCGCGTACTATTTAAGGGATAAGATAAATTGACTTTCTCCTGTTTTTCAACGATTTATATCAGAATGGCAAACGGGGAGAAAACAACTCGGACGATGAATCGGTGGAGAATACCGCACAGAGAAAACGAAAGCACATTGGCTCGGAGACCAAAAAGGAGAAACTTAAAGAAACTGTCAAGAAAGCGAAAAAGGCTGTGCAGAAAAGCGCGACGGACAACAACACTGGTGCGTCAGCGAGTCAAGCAACCGAAAATGATGCGGATGATATTGTGGAGGACTTCCAGTTTTCGTCAGACGAGGATTAGAAGCAACAAAGGAAGAAACATATCCATGCGACCGTTCGAAACACTGGTAAAATTGAATTTCGGATTAAAGGAATTTTGCTGAGGTTAAAACGAGTGTAACCTAGCTGGAAAGCAGTGAGCGTATCTAGAACGGAGTTTAGCCTGAGATTTTACTTACTAATTAAATTAATTTACCCCATGAAAGGTTACTTATAAATAAGTGAAGGATACTGTTTGCCGCTTAAAGTATTTATTATTGGTTTCGGTCCCTCTATTTTTGAAAACAACTATATTATTAATAACTCAATTATTAATAATATACAACATGAATTTTCTCGTGCAATTTGGAATAAATAGGTCCTACGGGCTCGCGGGCTGTTCGTTGTCGAAAAAATGTACTTGTGCTTAATTATTCCAAACTGCACTCGAAATCATGTGATTACCCTTTGCTAATAGCCGTTCTCAGTCGAACGTATGTAGTTGTCATGGTAACTTAATTGTTCTAAACAACGCCAATGAAAAGCCCAACCATTTCATTTTAATCTTTTTTGTAGTCCAGGGGCCGGTTACTCGAAGCCCTACTCATTGGCGCTAATCGTTCGTTAAGAGCTATCAAATCCTATTGGTTTCCATGGTATTTAACGCTGCTT
This sequence comes from Montipora capricornis, assembly GCF_036669925.1. Lineage (NCBI taxonomy): Eukaryota > Metazoa > Cnidaria > Anthozoa > Scleractinia > Acroporidae > Montipora > Montipora capricornis. Next base: position 18,293,328 of record NC_090888.1, on the reverse strand, counting down.
ATAGCTAACCAGCGTTAAATACCATGGAAACCTATAGGTTTTGATAGCTCATAACCAACGGCTTGCGCTAACATGGCTTCGAGAAACCGGCCCCTGACGTAGAACAACGGCGTGATTTATTATGTAACCATGTTCTTTTCACGAGTGAAAATATCATGTTTTCGCGCGAAAGGTCTCCTGCCATTTCATTGGCTTTTATATAAATAGAGGATATTACACGGTGGCGAAAAGATATGTTATTTGCCGGCTGGGAGGTTAGCGAAAAACTGTGACCGAGGTCACCGTTTTTGGCAATACGGACTGACCCTTAGCTGGTAAATAACTTACGGTATTTATTTTTTCCTCTCTCTCTCTCTCTTCCTCTCTGAAATAACTTTTTTAATTGTTGAGTCGCGTTGCGCTTGATAGCGAATGTAGTATTAAAGCGACTTAAAACTGAACGTTTCAAAGAGAAAAACTTTTATTTGAATTCTATTTCCAAGCCTCTTGTCTAATAAAAAGTAACTTCTGTATTTGGTGTCAAAAAATGGAAATTAAAGGTCGAAGAGAAAACTTCTGCGAGCGTTACCGTGCCCGTGGGCATTTGTAAGGTGAGGCGAAAACTCTATCGACCAGTGTATTCGAGTAATTGATGTTATGCCTCGATAACTCCGTCTATAGAGTCTTTCGCCTCACCATACAAATGCGGATCAAAGAGATCTGTGCCTCACAGAAAAGTTGTACAAAAGCCGATACACGCCATCTACTGAACAAAAGAAATTAACTAATTTCTAATGGCAGACAAAAAAACAAATACCTTTTATCGCAGTAGTGTAGCAGCTGATCCAAAGATTTCTTGCCATTGGTTCGCAACCCTTGCACGAAACAATGACATGCCATTCTCTCTATTGTTTTAGCTATTGTTTGGGGTCAGGGTTGCAAACCAGTGACGAGTTATCTTTGGATCAGCTGCTACATCACAGTTAAACTCTTCCATCTCGTCCAAACACATGTTTTATAGCTATTTCGGTGCCCGAAAAAAAAAATCCTGACACTTTCGGTTCAATTTTCCCCACCCCACGAAGGCAAAGGTCAAATTCCCCACTCCCCGGGCACAGAAGATAGATAGATAGCCGGAGGGGTGGGCGGGGAGGGTGTTGAGTAACGCTTAACTTTGTTTCACAGGCCTTGTTTAACCTCAACTAAATTTTTTATTTGAGTGTCTCCGTTTTAAAAATTAAAGTTATCACCTACTAGGAAACTCGTGTGGATAAATTTTATTGGTTAAAAAATGATCAATCATTCATTTCATTTCACGGTAAAACGTTTTAACAAGAAAAATCTGTGATCATTTTCTTCAGCCCCGTCTTCTGGAAGCCAGGTAAGGATTTTCCTATTCTTTGATACTCTTTATTCGATTTATTCTTTTCGTAAGAAAAATTAGCAGTAATCAGCAATTTCAAATTGGGGTTGCCTCTTTTACTGTTGTTAAGGATGGCTTGATGTCCGATTAGTGTGTATTGGAATTGGCTCACCAAAAGTAATGTATGCTTATCTCTATAATGGTATTTTGATGGTGTCGGCCATCTTTAATCAGAGCGAAGAGCGCCGGATATTTAGTTGAGAGAACAATCAATTCAGCGACTACACATTTCCAAATGTAAATTTAATGAAAATGTCTTCATTTGGCGGGTTAAACTACATAACAAAGGTTACAGAAATGAAGCATACAAATCATGAAAAAAATCACAGATTATTCACAATTGTCATAAAAACAGATAAAACATTGGATATCTATATGTTTTTAATTACTAAGTTATGCTAAAACCTTATTCTACTAAAGTAACCATTCTTAAAACATTTTGTGTTGATCTGTTGTAATTGACTTGCTTCTGAGCTTAACTTCTGGGATGACTCTTTGACTTTCGGCAATAGGGCATATAATGGGTGGTCACACTTCGCTTTAAAAACATTAAATGGTGTATAAATCTACCGTGCTGGCTCCATAGAATGGAAGTGCTTACGTGATCTTTGGCTGAACAGTGCGTAGCCTTAACAAGATGGTCTAACTCTACCTGCTTGTATCCATCTTTTCTTAGTGATCTTAAGATGTACAAACACTTATTTGCTTCCCGGAGTTTCCCCTTAACTTGAGATCGATTAAAACTTACAGCCGTTTTGTAATGTGACACCTAAAAATAGTACGTTTGTCATTCTGTTCTATGCCACGTAGCGGGGTAAAGTTAGGCGCGACACCTTTTCAAAGCCATACATACATACTCCCGCCGTTAACCTCCTTCCACTTAAAAGATGCATTAAGTGCCTTAAGAGATTTTCTGCGCTTTTCTTACGCACCTTCACAAGAATAAAAGTGTTCGTCGGTGTACTTAGTAAGGTCGCTATCCTAGCAGCCGAATGAGTGACGTCAAGATCGTTTAAGAACAGGTTAAACAAATACGGACCACTGACAATTCCCTGAGTAGTACCATGGTTGACATCCTTCCAATCACAAACATTATTACGACAGACGACTCTTTGTTCTCTGTCTGACAAGAAGCTAAAGTACCAGTTGACAATGTATGAGTTTCAAGGACCCTGTTTTATTTTCTCCATAAATAAGTTGTGCCTAACTCTATCAAAAGCTTTTAAAAAATCCATCGTAAATATCCTGACTGCTCGGTTATCCTTCCTATCTAAACCTTGGCGAAACTAATACTGCATTTTACTGAAGAAGCGCGTTTGTAGAACTGCCTCCTGTTCTGTACGCAAACTGGTTCACGTAACTTTCCACTCCATATTTACCAAAGGTGTTGTATTTAAATGGTCTGGATACTTGCTCAAACGTTCTGGTAATTACCGGTATAACGCAGCTGATTCCCCTAAAGTCCTGGGGTTGTTCCGGAATGTCTTCTTTGGGAAGCGCGTAGACATTAGCTTGCTTCCATGCACTAGGCCACCTTTGAGTAGACAAGGATTAGGTTGCAGATTTCTTGTACTGCAAGTACCACCAATATGGCAGCTTTCTTCCAGACCCAGAATGGTATATTATCTGGGCCGGTAGATGTTTGCTTTATTTTGAGCAGAGCGTAGTGAGCCTGCAATCCTAAACAGAATAAAATGGAACAGCAAACCCCCATTCCCCCCAAAGCAAGGATGAAGCTAAGAAAATCAACATGGCAGATAGACACACTGACACGAGCCGGCCGCCTCAAACGTTTCTAACTCGTCCTCTAATTTGCACTACGAAGATAATTCATCTGAATTAGAACAATATTTATCATACAACGCTGACAAGAAAAGGTTTAGCTGGAATGGAAGCCTTGAAGAGCTTGAAAGTTTTGTCGATACAAGACTTTCGCGGCTGACCGATGATGGCGATAATGGTTTCTGTGGTTTCAAGACAAAGAAGTTATACAACAGCTCTGGTATTATCCTAAAGCTACCGGATGTAACACTTAATTTCTACCGAAACACGAAGACGCTCCAAGTGCAAGGGAAAGCGGCCGAAGATATTAGAGACACTCTTAATAAACTGATTCAAAATAATTTGCTTGTTGCGGAAAAGACCGAAGATACTGCCGAGCATAGCATTGACTCCGCTATGAACAACGATGAACACATTTCTACAGCGGACAACACTTTGATAACTGACCATAATGACCCTCAAACCTTTAAAAACGAAATTGACAAACTTTCGAAAGCTATAGACGCCATTAAACGAAAATTTGAATTTTCTGCGAATCTGTCCCAAGTGGATGCGTTGCAAAGTGAAATTGATGAATACAAATTGAAATGTGCCGAGTGCGAAGTAAGCATCCAAGAACTTCAACAAGAAAAAGCAAGTCTGATGGAATCTATTAAAATTCTTTCCTCGAATCAATCGGTAGGTTCACACGATCTACACGATCTACAACCTGCTTCTGATGACTGGCAACCCGTTACGTCAAACAAGTCTAATAATCCTAGACGAGGGAAGTAGAAAAAAGGCAAAGCCAGTTCCCAGAACCAGCAACTACAAACGGAAAACAACGATACTAGTGAGAACGGGCAAGGTGAGCAAAGACCTAATGAAGGTACAATCATTGTTGGAGATTCGATTGTCAAAGGATTACACAGGGACTTATTGAGTCGGGCAGCTAAACGGCGCCTAACTGTGAGAAGTTTCCCTGGTGCTACAACCGCAGACATGGAGCATTTATCTACAACCAAGCTTGGCTACAAAACCGAAGGCCATAATCCTCCATGTCGGAACAAATGATCTAAAAAATTCATCCTCTGCTCGGAATGTGGTGGAGAAAATCGCCAACCTGGGGAATATGATTGCTACAAACTCTCCTAACACTAGTGTAACCATTTCTGCAATCACACAAAGATCAGATTGAAGAATCGCTCAACAGGAAAGTAAAGGACTGCAACAAAGTTTTAAAAACATTTTGTAATCAGAATGGCTGGGCCTTTGTCGAACACTTGAACATCGACGAAACATGTTACTTTGAATAATTACAAACTCTATCTTAGCAAGATAGGTATTGCTATTTTAGCAAGCAATTTTGTAAACAATATAGTTCATTGATACGATTCTTGCTTGACAACTGTGGCGACAACTAACCTCGCTGCTACCTCCAGCGCCCGGACCAGGTCAACTCTAATGCCAAAGTGTCGTGAATTTAAATTGGCTAGTTTGAATATTGCAAGTCTTTTGAAACGTATTGATGAACTTCGTATTCTTCTAAATGATCAAAACATTGACATTCTAGCCATAAATGAGACCAGGCTAAATGAAAGTACTTTCGATCAGGAGGTTAAAGTCCAGGGTTATGATATAATTCGCCGTGACAGGTCCACAAATGTCAGGTTTCGTGGTGGCGTACGTTTTTACATTCGTTCAAACATAAGCTATTCTGTCCGCTCAGATTTGGACAGTCAGCTCCTGGCAATGGTGTCAATTGAAATTCGTAAACACAGCTCTAAACCCTTTGTTATTGCTTCATGGTATAGACCCCCAAATTCACCCCATGAATTTTTTACGCACGTTAACACATTATTAGGCAAATTAGATTCTGAAAACGTGGAACATTTTCTCATGGGGGATCTAAATTGTGACTTGCAATCCAAAGACAATGTTAATGTGAAAGCTCTTCTAAACATAACAGACATTTATGGATTGGAACAACTCATTTAATGAACCAACTCGAATTACACCTACTTCAAGTACTTCAATTGATCTGATTTTTACAAATCGGCCAGAGAATGTGTATTGTTCGGGGGTGTCTCATGTCGCCATAATTGACCACAGTTTAGTTTATGCATATCGAAAAATTTCAATTCCCACTTTCTCCAAAGGAGTTAACTTGATAACATAAAGACAGTTTAAACATTTTAAAGGCGTAAATTTTTATGCGGATATTTTAGCCCAACCTTGGGATGACATAACGCAATTGTATGATCCAAATGATATGTGGAAGAGGTGGAAAGAATTATACTTGAATGTGTGTGAAAAGCACGCACCGATGAAGACCAAACGGACACGAGATTCTAAATCCCCATGGATAACCGCTATTCTGAAAAAGAGGAAGAATTTCAGAGACCGCCTCTAAAGAAAGGCTATTAAGACAAAAGATCCATTTATTTGGAACCAATTTCGAGTGGTTAAAAATCAAGTGAACAGGGAAATTAATAGCGCGAAAAAAGCTTATTATGAAATGCCTTCAACAATTGTTGGGGGGTCAAAGGAAAACTTGGAAAACAATCAATGAACTGACCTCGCGTAAGTTCAACAAAACGCTTATTAATGAGATGGAATATAATGGGTGAATTCTGGAGATCAAACAGATATAGCAGAAATGCTAAACTCCTTTTTCACAGAAATTGGGCCAAGCCTTAGTTGAGACGTGACAGAAGTTGATAAATCCTTCGAAGAAATTCTTACTAAAATGGATATAAACTTTTTTTTGAAAAAAAAAAAACAACACCACACACGTTTCTGCAGCAATATCAAAGCCTTGCAAGTCAAAGGCAACTGGACTAGAGAACATTTCAACAAAACTTCTAAGGGAATGTCCTGATGTAATAGCGGAATCTCTTACTTATATATTCAATCAATCCCTAATGACTAGCATCTTTCCCGATGAGTGGAAATCTGCCAGAATCACTCCATTGTATAAAAATTCTGGGAAGCGCTCTGATCCGACGAATTATTGACCAATCAGTAATTCCAGTTGTGGCCAAAGTCTTTGAACGGATAATTTACGATCAGCTTTATCATTATTTAACTAAAAACAACTTTCTCTCGTGCCGTCAATCTGGATCTCGGTCTTTGCACTCCACGCTCACAGCACTTATCGAAGGGACAGATAGCTGGGCAATAGATATAGACCGTGGTCTTGTTAATGCCGTAGACTTTTCAGACCTCAAAAAGGCATTTGATATAGTAGATCACGATATTTTGTTACGAAAATTGCAATACTACGGGATTTGTTGGACCAGCCATCATTGGTTTGCTTCTTATTTAGATAATCGAACACAGATTTGTCATCTAAATTCTTGAAAGTCAATTCCGAAATGTCTAAAGATGTGGTGTTCCCCAGGGAACAATTTTGGGACCTCTTCTGTTTTTGATATATATTAACGACTTACCACAACCACATTGTCTGAGATATTCGGAACCCAGAATGTACGCAGATGATACCAGCCTGACGCTTGCTAGTACTGATATTAAGCATATAAATTATTGCCTTAATCACGACCTGAGTAATGTGTACGAATGGCTCTCTGCTAACAAGCTTACCTTAAATATGACAAAAACTGAGTTTATGCTGATTGCATCAAGGCAGAAGTTATCACAATTTACGGAAAGTCACTCTCTTACTGCAAGTGAAAACGCAATAGAACAAGTAACCTCCGCTAAATCCCTTGGAGTTTATGTCGATCAAAATATAAACTGGGAGTGTCATATTGAAAACATCTCTAAGAAGACAGTTTGAGGCATTGGTGCAATTAAACGAATTCGACATCTCACTCCATTTAATGTTCTAATTAAAGTTTATAATAGCCTTATTCAACCCTCGAGGAGGGGAGTCCCAAATTGCTCAGTGAGTTTTGTATGGGACTCCCCTCCCTCCAAAACTTATTATACTCGTCACCAGGCGTCCAGAGTTCAGTGCCATTTTGAATTGGGCACTTCGTGAGTGCCACGCTTTCTGGCCGCCATTTTAGCTGGGTAACTTACAAGTTTTACGGAGTCTGGTGGCTCCGCGTTGCTACCTGGAGATGCTTCAGTGGATTCATGGTTTAGAGAAATTCCTATTCCACGAACCTGGCGTGTTTATTTAGCGACTGGATTTGATTTTCGCGGAAAAAATCGTGCTTGTTTTGGGTCGATCGGAGTCCCGACGCTGGCTTCCGTCTCCTACCTTGTCACTATATTATGAAGGAAGGTGAACGGGGACCATTTTCCCCGAAACTTCGTGTACGTATTAAAGACAACAACAGCTCACCACATGATAAGTTTTATCGATTTTTATTACCATTTTCTAGCAAATTTTCAGACCTAAACTTCGCCTCATATGTTCTCTATATTTTAATACCTACGTGACGCACACAGTGAGCCTTGGTTACCTGTGATTCAACCACATTTTGATTATTGTAATGTCGTGTGGGGAAACTGTAACAAAGGCCTTTCTGAAAAACTGCAAAGGCTTCAAAATCGGGCAGCTCGCATCTAAATGTCTGCGAGCGATGATAGTAAGTTGGATCATTTGTTCCGGGCACTAGGGTGGCGAAGACTCTACTATCAAAGATTGGAACAGAAGTCTATCCTAATGTATAAAACATTACATGGTATGACACCTGATTATCTGAGATCAAGATTTGCATATTGTGAAAATGAAAGTGCTTATCGTTTAAGGAAGACCGAAAAGAAATTAGTTGTTCCACAACCTCGAACTGATTTTCTCAAGAGAGGTTTTTTGTACAGCGGAGCTCAGTTGTGGAACAACTTACCTGTAGACCTAAGACAAGCGCCTTCAATGACCGATTTCAAATCTAAACAAGACGCTCTCAAAAAAGCGTACACTGGGTTGCATGTGGTAGGTGTTCCACAAAAAGAGAAGGCAATGAATTTGGTGGTATTGAACTGCAGGGTTCCAGTTAATTTTTTCAAGTGGGGGGTCATTAAGACCATTTGAGGGTCACCCACATGTCGCGCCAGCAGAGGCCCTTTTGCTCACACGCTCACAACCTTTAATTATTTTTTAATATCCTGTCCTATTTTGACGTCTTTTAGTTTTTTAAGCTTTGGTAGTAAATTCAGTTTAAAGATAACAAACACGCTCTTGAGTAAAGTGCACGTGATCACCTTGTGTCAACTGAATGAACTACGGGAAAGAATGTTAATCGTTCGTCGTTTTCAGAGTAAAACAACGTACTTTTTTAGCCAAGAAACTTCCGTGTTTGGTTTTTTAATTTTGTTGTAGTATTTTACTGAATATTTACATTTCATCTGTCGGGTCAGGAAGCTTTCTTTGTCGGGTTCCTGAGAAACGTACCTATTGTGACTTCAGGGTGAACTATTTACACAATCTCGAGGTTAAGCGGCCATGTAATTGAAAATCTGAACGTCTATGAGATACAAAAACAGGCTTGCAAATTATCGCAAATCAGAATGCTGACAAGCACAAAAGCAGAAGAAATGTTAGAGTAAAGAGATATATTGTCACGCAAATGATGTGAGTCGTAGCAATAAATTGGATTAACCAGGAAATGAAAGAAATATTGTTGCCATCCCAAATAAACTTCATTTTACACTACAATAACAAAATCATTTGCCAGATAAATAAAATTCCTGTCTCCTCGCGTATCACCTTTCAACGCACGTATGCGAATTTGTTAACTCATTTTCATCGCGTCCTGATTCCCGCGAATTTTTTCTTCTTTCAAATTTCAACAAAAATATTATTTCTCCTCTAGCGTTCCATCTTTTATGTTCAAATAACCGCTAAAAATAAAGATTTTTTAACGATCTATCCGTATTCCGTAGATATTTATTCATTATTTAATATTTAAATAGCAACGCACTCAACAAATTTAGTCGCATTTACCTATTCGTCGAATTCTCATGCTTAACACAGGAATTTTTAGTTATTGTGAAAATCTTTCTATATTCGTTAGCAATCACCCTTTCAAATTTCAGAGAAATCGACCAGTCTGCGAATATTTTATGAGTTTTTTTCAATGGGATGTAAAAAGGCCAAGTGGATTTTATGCATAATTGGTGAAGTTTAGGCGATCAAGTTCGCATGTGACCCGTTATAAATATTCATTCACAAAATTTTCCCGAATCGTGGAGTATCACCACAGACGACAAGAACATCATTCTAAAAGCTGATTCTACGCAAAAGGTAGGTTCTGGAGGTAATTTTGAGAGTGAAATCAAGTTTACAGCAGACGATGAATACATACTCACGACAAACA
>NC_090888.1:18276378-18278878 GCF_036669925.1 Montipora capricornis | reverse complement strand
CCTGACTTGGTAAAGTAAATTGATCAACATAAAGAGCAGGAAAACTAATGTTCCTTTGAGATGCTACTAGTGAAGTGCCACTTTGAGTGAGGATATAGAATCTCCAAATTCTCCTCTCTCTAACAGATTTTGCTCAAAACAAAATTCAAAGGCAATCGACCAAAGCTTACCTGATTTTGAACATGTGTGAAGAAATTTTGTTGCTTTAAAGATCATTAGTTGTTTACCCTCACTAACTATTATCTCAAACGTCTGGGCAGAGAGGTCAGTTTTCATCTTTGTTTATGTATTTTTTCAAACAACTTTTGCTAGCGGTAGGGTTAGCAACCTAAAAAATAGATTTCACCAATAGCTCTTACATCAATTTCTTTTGATACGCAGCTAAGAAATAGGAAATATGAATGGAGAAACTTAACCCTCTTTATGTGATTCGAACTTTTCGCACCCCAGGCATCATCGTGACTTTTGCAAAACTTGTGTCTGTCAGTCTTGGAGAATAAAGATCATTCACAATTCAGTTTCCATTTCCTGGTTTTGGTCTCTATCACTAAATTCTCACTTACTTTTAATTTTTCCTTTTTCTTTTTGTTTTGCCTTTCCTTTTTTGGGAGAAGGGAAAGTTGGAATGAATACTTCACTGTTTTCTACCATGGCCTTTGGGTGGATTTTGGCACTTGTCACTCTAAGCTTTTCAGGTAGGCAAAACTTGTCAGGGATAATTTTATCTTTTTGACTTTCAAATCATAATATTACAAAATAAAGCAGCACTATACTCTCTCATTAAGGTTAATTAACAAGAGAAAGAAACAACTATTCACGTCAGATTCGCTTGCCAGTTGTGAATGTTTACCTCGTCGATTCACGCCTCAGTAAATATCCACCACTAGCCAGCTTCACATTAGCGAATAGTTGATAACTAACCAGTGAACAGCATGAAATATTTGCTTAAAGCTTCATTTTCTATGCTTACGCTTTAACAAGTCAAAAGGCAAATAATAAAGAAAAAAGACAATTGTATATTAAATTTTGTTAAAAATTGGATCATTGGATAATGCAATTCGAGAGTTTTGATTGGCTAAGCCATCATGGGTTATGAGCCATTATACCATGATCTATAAACACGGCAAGCATATGCGTGATTTTTTGGGCCTTTTCACTTTTTTGTAGTCTAGTTTTCTATATTTTGGGGGCGTTTTTAATAAAACAATTATTCCACTCACGCTTCTTGGATATGAGATGATTATAGCCAACTGGGCGCTACGGGCCTCCTTGGCTATCTATCATCTCATATCCAACGTGCGCTAATGGAATAATTGTTAAAAACACCACCACAGGAACCTTAACTGTTTGACATTACAATAACAAAACCAGATTCACTCGCGCAATTTTGGTCAGAAATCATATTCGTGACTTCAGACCAAACTGCACTCGACTCAGTTCAATGACTAGTATATATCAGTGTGTTCAAGGAAAATATCTATCTTCCACTGTTAGGAATAGACGGGTCTCTTGACATCTTTATGTCTAGTAAGACGTTTACGGTAAAACTTTAAAACTTTACGTAAAACTTTAAAGCTTATTTTAGTAACCAGGTATGTCAGTATGTTTAAGGGAAATATCTGTCTTCTACTTTTAGGAATGGTCGGGTCCACTGACATGATCTGTCCGGCTAGTGAGACTTGTACAGAATGGCTGCCAGTTTCTGAGTGCACTAAGACTTGTTCTGGGGGAACGAAGAAGGTTTCAAGAACATGCACTGCAACAATGAAGTGCAACGAACAGCCCTGCGGTAAGTTTACTTTTCGTATGTAGTAAATTACTGCTCATAAATTTGTACATTATTTTATTATATAGATACTGATGAAATACCAGGATTTCTCCTTTTACTAAAAAATCATGTCTTCATCGCGCGCAGTGAACAACATATCATTTTTATCTTTCACATGCGAGAATATAGCTGTCGTCTTTGTAAACGAACACGATTAGCCAATAAAACAAGAGCTTCCTCTTCCTTGTAAGATACTTTTGTGCTTTAATATAATTATTCTCTACTACATTTCATGTTACACAACATGCGTGTTATTAATTAGCGGTTGGTGACCACTTTTTCGTCATTTAAAAAAATGAGTGGAACATGTTGTTTTAAATCTGGACATTTCATCAATATCTGTGTAATAAACATAACATTACATGGCCGCTTGGGGATATGAATTTTATCTTCTCGAGCTCAAGGTATCTCTCAATCGTTCGCTTTGCTCAGTCGTGAGAGATACTTTCAGCACTCGAAGATAAAATTCGTATACCCGCGCGGCCATGTAATATCCTCTATATTATCCAGTTGAGTGTAGTCTAGACTTGCCACAAGTCGACTTCGAAAGAAAGCGAGCGAGCGAGCGAACTCGACTGGCGAGGTCCCGAGATGAGCGACGGAGTCGCGAGTCGACTTGTTCCGCCTGTGGAATATTAAATTTAATGTGCATATTGTTGGCGCGAAAAAACT
>NC_090888.1:18266378-18271378 GCF_036669925.1 Montipora capricornis | reverse complement strand
CATAGTGTGGCCGTCTTCAACGTTTATAGGTTCAGTGAAGTGACTTTTTGAGAAGTTTTCCTCGAACAACTTGGTTTGTTACGTCAAGGTTTATTTATTTTGATGGCAACGTGCGGGTAATTCATCTCTGTAATCAAAAAATCTATAACGTTTTCGTGTTGTTTTAACATTGGGGCGTTTCTCTAGAGGTTTTGATTACTCTTTGGTCGTATTTTTTAAGCTTTTGTAGTTTTGGACACAATTTTGAAATCCAAGATGGACGCCGTTTGAAACTAGTTTTAGAAAACAGTCCTAAGAAACTACGGGCGCTGATTGGTTAGAATCGTGTGTCCATTTAACAAATAGATTCCATGTTGCCGTGCGTCTGTTCAGTAATAGATCACAGATGACGTCAAAATGTGCTAAAAACAAAAAAGTGGTACACGAGGCAATAGCTGAATGTGTCGCTGATGTTCTTACCACATTTTGACGTCTTCTGCGTTCTATTACTGAACAGACGCACGGCAACATGGAATCTATTTGTTTCATATAATAAAGAATTAAACGTTATTCGCATAAAAGCTGATGGTGACGTCAATCTTGTGTCTGTCCTCTAATAGATCATGGGCAAGAACCAATCAAAATGCGAGAATAACTTGGTTATATAAAACTCGATAGAAACACGGTACATATTTTTTATTTCGTAAATAGAATAACCACTTAATATAAAACCATCGTCTCATTATCGCCTGGGTTGTGCCATCATGGATTTCTGAATTTCGCTATTTCTGCATTTCAATGCTCACAGAAACTGACCAAAAGTAAGCAGACCTAACGAAAGACAAAAACAAAAAGCTAAAAGATCGCAAAATAAGGGATTGCTTTTTTCTGGTCATGTTAATGTTTTCATATTTCTCTTACAGTATTAGTTTTCCTTTATATTACTTGCGTAGGATTTCCCTTGATCTTAAAGGGAGAGTTTCTCGTCTCTGCGCATGGGCGTCAGCCCATTTAATTCCATTGTTATTGAAACAATCGAAAGCACTGATGCAGGAAACGGAAACAATGCCATAGAAGTGGTATTACTTTTTGGAATTATTTTTGTAATCATTTCCTTTGTGTTATGAACCTACTGCATGCGAATAGATTACTCGTGCGTTATGACAACTCGTGCGTAGAAAAAATTTTCGACCCATACAATAAATTGGAGATCAAAAGTAAATTCGATATTTTCTCTGTAAACCCGCAGTGTCTTCCACCAAATTTGGGCCTTAGTCATTCAGTGTATTTGCTTTAATACTCTCTGTGTTTAATTAACATCATCTGGTTCAGTAAGAAACCGTAAAAGTTACAACTGCTAGCGCTAAAGCTTGGACATGCGCAAAACCGTGAAACTGTCCCTTTAAACTGGCTCTTTACTTATTATTCAAATAAATAAGTGAGTCTCTTGGTCCGCCTTCTTGGGGATCCATCCTCTGTTGGTTTGCTGTTGTTAATAAATATCGAATAAACAAGATAAAATAAAATTTGTAGTGCGAAACGATTTTCGAAGAGCGCTCAACTTTACAGGAGCAGTGAATGTAATCAGATGAACTTGTTCAGGCTTCAGATGTAATTTATCGTTTTAATGCTACAATTCTGTTAACGAATTAACGAATGACCAGTAACAAGCTGGCCATATAAAGCATTAACAAAATGGTGATTTGAAACAAGTGGTTGCTAGGCGATTAAATACAGTTGCACGTGTCATGACACAATTGCAAGTGCTCTGATACAAACGATCGATTGCGTTATGTTATTCCTAACCAGACGAAACAGAACTTTAGCAATTAAATTAAACGATGAATCACTTCTGAAGTCTGAACTAGTTTACCTGAATAAACAAGATGAATATTTTCATCGTGGTTATGACGAAGATGATTGAGACTATGAAATGAGCTTCTTTCCAAATCTTTGTCTCTACCTAGGACGAACGTAGAGGTAGAGTTCAATTTCGCTGATTCAAAGTACTACAACATCGACAAACTTAAAGAGAGGATATCCAAGGAAATAAATTTTACTCCTGATGAGAGAGACCCAGTCACTCGTACTGATTTGGCTCTGAAAAAGGCGAGAGATGAACTGTTCACCGTAGCTGGTGGAGACAGGGCAAACAAACCTAACGTTATGGTTGTACTCACAGACGGCAAACCTAATCCCATGCGAGATTTCCAAGAGATTAGAGCACAAGTAACCAAGGATTTGAAGGTGAAATGCTTATATATTTGTATAATAGTTTCGAGGGACGCTGGTATGTTCATCATCCCATAATTTTACTGCAGTTCCGATTAAGCTCGCACTAGCCGGATACTTTGTTCAAGTTCTTGTGAATCTCGTTGCTTGCGGAAGGTAAACTTGCGTCTGGAATAGCAATTAGCATATCTCAGTTTGTCTTTGTCATTTTGACAAAATTTAAATCTAATCATTTTGTTCGTGATCCGTAAGATTCACTTAAGGAGCGTGATATTTAAGAAATTCCGTTGTTTTGGGCTACAAGTCAACAACACGTGTTAGACGGCAGCTTACTGAAATTAGAAAGAAAAGGTGCCACGTACTTGCGAATTTTATATTAGATATAGTTCATAAGGGCACAGAGTTCTACTTTTCCCAAATAATATATAAGAAGAGAAAGTACCCAACAAAGACAGAAAGAAAAAATAGAAACAGAGGAGGGTAATTCCAACCCTAGCGACAGCTGGTAGTCCTTTTTCTAGTGTAGAATTGGTTGCCTCCCAACAAAGTACAACTTCAGTAGAATTTTGTTTATGGACGGAGTAAATAATGTAAATTGACCACCATGCTGGGATTCAAAAAGTTGACGTTTCGAGCCTTAACCCTTCGTTAGAGCGAATTGGATTCCCTCTGACGAACGTTAAGGCTAACGCTCGAGACTTCACCTTTTTGAATCCCTGTATGGTGGTTAAGGACGTTCGCGCCAATTGTTTCTGCGCATCCTTACTGCGCACACAAATGCACACGCCACGTCATACACGAGCGCGCGCGCTGAGTAATAAAATGAGAAATGATAGGGCAAAAGGCCATTGCTATAGCTTTGCCTGGATTTAACGGTCTTGGACGTTCGGTGACCCCTATTTTTCTTTCCAGAAACAGATTTTATTTACATTTCTCTCCACGTTGTCCAAAAATGAACAAAAAATCAATGTGGGAAGTTAAAAAAATTTCAAGATTTTTGCTCACGGGACATCAAATCCTGCCATCTTGCGGCTGCAAGGCGCGCGAAACTGTGGTCGCTAAATGCGAACTTGATCTTTAAGGAACCTCACCAGTTGACTAAATTCACTCAATAAGTCCACTTAAATAATATTTGGCAGAGAAGATTTCACTTCAAAGATTTGATTGCAATATATTTGGGTTTACAGACACTGGCCTTATTCGCTAACGAAGCCCGATTTTGTCACATTTTGGGTGTTTTCCGGGCATGTTCTCTCCAAAACGAAGTCGGTGACCCCCATTTTCTTTACATTTCTGACATAACTAACTCATCATCTTACAGTGGTAAAAGTTTCAGAAAAAAATCAAAGTTGAAAAATTTTCGCGCGAACGTCCTTAAGTTACATCATCAACTCCGTTGATAAATCAAATTTTTGTGATTCACTCCCACACCGACCCAGCACCACAGTTTCTTAAAGAACCTAACTCTCCTTTACAAACTCAGGATACCGCCTAAATACTTAATATTGAAAATGTAGTGAATGCGTTTTAAAATCTTCTTAACTAATATGTTTTATAGGCTAAAAAGGTCGTGACACTAGCGGTTGGAGCTGGCAGAGACATCGACCACGACACCCTTCAGTTAATTGCTGGACCTGGCAATCCAGTGTTTCATGTGCAAAGATTTTCTCAACTAAAAAACAGAATTGATGATATCAAAAGTACCATTTGTCCAGGTATTTTCAATAATAATCTGCGCTCCAAATAATAAACTGCTTAGCTGAAATGTCTTTACTTCCTCAGAAAAATAAATGCCTCTTGACCGTGTTGCATTTGCCGAGACCGAGGGCAATTTGTTGGTGTTGAAGAATTAAGAAACGTTTTGTTTAATTTTTGTTTTTGTTTGTTTTTTGCTGTTAATTCCGTAACTCTTCATTTTGTCTAGACCAGGTGGGTGGCTGATTCTGCCTGAGCAGACTTCAAACACTTACAGCACACTTACGGCTTTTTTAAAATCTTTTAGCAATCGCAAGCAATTCTCGATAGTTTTTCGTAAGTTTATTAAAGAGAAATTTGGTATTTTTGGTCAATGTGAGTTGAGCCTTAAAATTAACCATGGCAACTCAATTTGGACATTTTGTTCCTTTCCAATTGAGACAACCTAGTTTTTAATGAACAAAATAATTTTTCTAACAGTAATTCGTACATTGTTAGTTCATCTGTATTGACTACCTCCCCGTCAACGTTTGGTTTTGAGGAAGTCCAGAAACCTACAATGGTGGACACAATAAGGTTATGACCTTGATAACATGACGGAATTCCCACGTCATGACGCATCAGTATGTCCCTTTGTGAACCTCAAATGATATATATTTCAATATTTTAGTCACTGTAAATAACGTCCTAGCTTCAAAAGTCGCCATGTTGCTAAGTGAGACAGGGGAGGAGAAGGTTTGGGGCCAGGCACATGTGAATACAACGCTTGGCTAATGCATGATTATGATTCCATACGACGACCAATGAAAATAATTTGCAGGTTGCTCTCGTGTATCCTGCCCACTCAGCACACAATTTTTTCTTTATGTGTGTATCTGTTTGTTTGTTTCTTGTTTGTTTTCGGAATTAAATTAAATATCATTATAAAAGATTGCCGTCTGCGGTAGTGATATGATTAGGTTATGATTTCCAAACATTGGCAAACGACAAGTGGATTCATATCCGTCCATACTTCAAAAATGAGAAAAGCTATAAAAAAATTAGATTTGGACAATTAATAGTACGTTCGGAAACATTTTCATTGAGGTCCACAA
>NC_090888.1:18256378-18258878 GCF_036669925.1 Montipora capricornis | reverse complement strand
CATTATTATTATTATAATTATTATGTAAATGTAACGCCTTAGCTCTGGCGGGTGTTACCCGACATTACACAAAAGGAGCGAGTCATAGTCAATGGCCAAAGCTCTTTTGTGTTATTCCTTCTCCCTCAGCTTTCCAACAGCTTCCTTAGAATTCTTGCTGTGCTTAACAAGGCTGTTTTGTTCAAAAAACCCGTTCTGATGGTAATCCCTAGCTTCTCAAGCTATGCATCCAACCTTTTGCTTACTACTCCGATTGCGCCAACAACTATCGGTACCACTTTCAGACGCCTGATCCCCCATAGTTTTCCAATTTCTCTCTTCAACTCCTGATATTTCTCAATGTATTCACCTTTCTTTTCATACAGTCTGTGATCCCATGGTGAAGCTGTATATACAATAATTGCCTTGTTATTCTCCTTCTCAACAACAACGTCAGGTCGTCTGGCTTCGATAACATGGTCGCCCTGGATGGTCGTATCCCACAAGATCTTACATCTTTCGTTTTCCACTACCCCTTCCGGTTGATGTTCATACCATTTCTCATTTCAATTCATGTCATACTTACAACAGAATTTCCAGTGGACCAATCTGGCAATATGATCGTGTTATCATCATCATCATCATTATTATTATTATTATTATTATTATTATTATTATTATGATCCTTAAAGTCTAATTAATCAATTAATATGCTACAGAGTTAAAAGTTCCAAGAAGGATGATCTTCTGTTGCTCTGTTATTCTAATGATGCCTGGGATCTTTCCGATGCAGTTTTCTGTTTCCCTCTTTTCAACCCCAAGAGCAGCAATGATCACTGGAGCAGTTGTTGTTTTCATTCCCCATGCTTTTTCGATTTCTATTTCAAGATCTTTATACTTCGAGAGCTTTCCTACTGTTGGCAAAGAGGTGTTCCTTTCTGTAGACATATCAATGAGCAGGCAGGTTCTGTCGTTCGTCTCTTTCATCAGCATGTGTGGTCTGTTTGCTTTTATCTGTTTTTCTGTATGGATTATGTCCCAGAGTATAGTCGCTGCTTTGTTTTCTCTCACTGTGGCTGGTTCATGTTCACAACTAACATGCAAGCACTTTAACAATTGCTTTGTGTGAAGATTCTAAAAAATCTCTCTGTCAGGAGAAAATATCTTTGACGTGGGACGTACTCCAGTCATGTCCAATATACACAAACGGATACGATTCGTGAATTCAGATAGTCCATTGGTACCAATGGTACGAGTGGTAGCAATAGAAAAGAATGTCATTCCAATGGTTCTGTTGGTGAATATGCATTTCATTAAGGGGACTTTGATTATTTTCCCAATTATGATTGTCCATTGGTACCAATCGTACCATTAATACCAATAAAAAATGATGTCATTCCAATGGTTCTACTGGTGAAATTATTTTCTCGTGTGGTCTGGCTAGGTACAAGGCAATTCCGATGGTCCATTGGTACCAATAGAAAATGATGTCGTTCCAATAGTTCTTCTGGTGAAATTATTTTCTCATGTGATCTAGCTGGGTACAGGGCAACTCCGATAGTCCATTGTTACCAATGGTACTACGCTTTTAGACCAAGTAATAGCACGCTATAATTATTATGTATATTCCTCGTTCTATGAGCCAACCACGCAAAATAAGTTGGCCTTTACACCAAGTAAATAAACGCAATAATTATTATGAATACACCTCGTTCTATAAGCCAAGCACACAAAACAAGTCCACTTTTGCACCAAGTAAAAGCGCGCAATAATTATTGTGAATGTACCTCGTCCTATAAGCCCAGCTCGCAAAACAAGTTGGCCTTTACACAAAGTAAATGTACGCAATAATTATTATGAATATTCCTCGTACTATAAGCCAACCACACAAAACAAGTTTGCTGCTACACCAAGTAAAAGCACGCAATAATTATGATGAATATTCCTCGTTCTACAAGCCAACCACGCAAAACAAGTTCGCTTTTACACCCAGCCACACCACACAACAGAATGAACTAAGGCCCCTTTAATGAGATGCATGTTCACCAGTAGAACCATTGGAATGACATCATTTTCTAGTTGTACCAATCGTACCATTGGTACCAATGGTCCATTGGAATTGCCCTGTACCCAGCCACACCACATGAAAAAATGATCAGAGTGCCCTTAATGAGATGCAAGTTCACCAGTAGAACCATTGGAATGACATCAGTTTCTAGTGGTACCAATCGTACCATTGATACCAATGGTCCATCGGAATTGCCCTGTACCCAGCCACTGCACATGACAAAATGAACTAAGTCCCCTTATCTCCTTAATGAGATGCACGTTCACCAGTAGAACCATTGGAATGACATCATTTTCTAGTGGTACCAATCGTACCATTGGTACCAATGGTCCATTGCAATTGCCCTGTACCCAGCCACACCACATGACAAAATGATCTAAGTGCCCTTAATGAGCTGCATGTTCACCAGTAGAACCATTGGAACGACATCACTTTCTAGTGGTACCAATCGTA
>NC_090888.1:18246372-18251878 GCF_036669925.1 Montipora capricornis | reverse complement strand
CAATCGGCAATCTGCTTTGGCAAAATCTTCCGTAGTACAGATTCGAGGTGTTTCTCCTTCTGCAATAGGGGGTGGTAATGCTTTACTGGTCGGCCTCTCGTTCTTGGTCTCTCTAAGCTGACAGGGGTGAACTTCGATGTATCATTGACAGATGCTTGACTCAGCAGGTTAACATAATCAGATTTATTCATGATGCCTACACCAGTTCCTTTATCTGGCTTCGTGACGACGATGTTGTCAAGTCGTTTCAATTGCTGTATAGCCCTTTGAAGTGGTTTTGGCGGCTTTGGTGATTTGCATTCGATGTAATTAAGTGCGATAGATCGAAGGGTCGCAGCGGTTAACTCTTTCTTGTCATCGGCAAGAGTACGCTCCAGTTTCCAATAGAATTTTTCGAGACGCGCTTGTATATCGATGGCAGATATGCGTTGTGGGAGGGAGAACTTTAAACCTCGGCAGAGAACAAGCTTTTGGAAGAATGAGAGCTTGTATGATGAAATGTTTTGGATGTGCTTGTCGATATCATGATCCTTGTTTAATAGCCTCATTATTTTGTTGGTGTGATTTATCTATTTATCTAAATTTGTCACTATTTACATTCACACTTTTACGTTTTATCTCCTAGCACGGTATATATTAAGTTATCTAATTTTATTTTCTTTTCACTTGAAAATGATGACATGGAGTCTTCGAAACGTTGTGTAAAGTTTCTTTCGCTCTCCCGGTATTGTTAAGAAAAAGTATTAAATATTTTTAAATACCATCGTAGAAACTTGTAAAGGATTTGTTTACTGGTTTTGATTGGAATCAATGCCGTGAATAGCAGTTTTAAATGTAAACAACTATTTTACGATCGCACATAACCCTATCATTGGGTCACGGAATTTGGACCTCGGACGACGAAATTGAAAATGGATATTGACCACGATGTTATAACATAAAAAAACAATGAAATACTGTGAATTTTATAAGAAATTTTCTAAAAATCCATGGAAGAACGTATAGGCTACTCATAGAGCGATTCCCTGGGGAGATTTAGCACGCCCACTGTTGTTGAAGCCAATAAAAACAAAGCTGTCTCAGCGTCAACCGAAATGTGATACTTTTCGCGCGAGAAACCTGTTCCTAAAAATAAATTTACTCTGAAAAGAGTTGACTCAAGGAATTAGTGGAGATAAGGGCTCCCCTGCATGAGCTCGTAGTTTTTTAAAAAACCTTCGTTTTTACTGTTCAACTCCCCAAGCACCCTCGCCGCAATGATCTTGGTATCGTCCTTAGTTCAAACCTAGGCTCGCTCTCGTTTCCTTTCTTTTGGTCAGAGACTGAGGAGGGTAAGGATAGGGAGAGAGCCTGGGTTTGATTTTGCTAGCCGGCTACCATGTGACAAAGCCATCATCCAATTGGAAAAATATTGGACGAATGACGTCACGCAAAGCTGCTTGGGAGGGCATTTTTTGACTCGTTCTATGACGATAAGTAACTAGAGGCTACGGGTAGCCTACACTTTGTTTGAATGATTTTTAGCCGACTTCTTTTAATTAAGTTCACAGTATGTTAGTGGGTTTTTTTATGTTTTAATATCTTGGTAAATATCCAGTTTCAATTCCGTAGTCCGAAGTCCACAGTCCACGTTCTGTGACGCAACGACGGAGTTAAGTGCATACTGTGGCGCCTGTGGCAGCCGCTGTAGGAACCATGTATGACCTAGGAGCACAGCTTACAGCCGGCTGGAATCAGCTGTATGATGGTTTTTCTGAGAGAGGAAAACCAGAAAACCCGGAGAAAACCGTCTAAGCACAGTAAAGAACCAACACAAACTCAACCCACTCATGGCTTTGGCTCCGGGAATCGAACCTGGGCCTCATTGGTGGGAGGCGAGTGCTCTCACCAATTCGACAACCCTGCTTCCCTCTCGCGATGTCCCCAATTCTCTTTACCCTGCTGGACGTCATCCAACCTTTGTTCATTGACTTCTTCTTTCCTAGGATGCTGTTGTTGACCACATTTTCGAACTATTGTTGGAGTTCTTCTGTGTGCATGCACACTCCATAGCATTTCCAGAAGTCGCTCTTCCCGCTGTAGTTAGAGTAAGTACCTTACCAAGTGCTGTGCGCTATGTGTTTCGTTGCTCTCTGTCCACGGTTATCGCTACAAATGAGTTTGTATTTTTGTCCACAAGACGAGTCGATGATGCAGATTCTAAATTGTGTGTGAGGCCCGGGCCAAACTTCGAATTTCACATGAGGTGAACTAAATGGTAGTTTGGGTCTATCCAAGTTAATTCAGTTTGGGTCGACATAAGTTCAGATAGGTCAAACGTCGCATTTAACGTCGAACCAAATGCAAAAGAGAAAACATACATTATCATTCAAATTTTTCAATTAGGAGTTAATTTCTACTCATGAGAAGTCCGTTGTTTGTCCCAGACTCGATCTTCACAAAAACCAACATTTGACTTGATTTGCGTTAATTGTTAATTTTAGTTTACAGTGTTCCCAATTAGTGCTCCAGGAAATTAGAGAACCACGAAACCGGGTGCACATAACTGGGCCTTGGAGAGGACAAGCTCACTTTGCACTGCTCCAACCCAGCCCCTTCGCGAACCATCGATAAGCTAACGTTGCTTTTGTGTCCTTTAAATTAGTTAAGAAAGTTCATCAAGACGACAGCTGTTCCCAAATATCGCAAGCAAATAAAGCAACTGGTCGATAAGGTACGTGTCAAGTTTTGATTCAATTTGTTGGCCCAACCCCGAATCAAGAAAGTATTATGTTCCAAAATATAGCGCCGATTTGATGATAATCAATCACACATCCAACGCACGCTCTACGGAGTAACTGTTTCATAGAATTTCATTTTACTCTGGACTGTTTTTAGTGTCACAAAATGACCGAAAGTTGTTTCAATTTTACAAAAAGGACCTCTGCAAATGAGTTAGCATGTAAGGCCATACCGTGTACGAGCTAGTAGAGAGATTTATCATCTTTTTTACGGCAAACATTTGACTTGATTTGCTTTCATTGTTAATTTCAGTTTACAGTGTCCCCAATTAGTGCTCCACGCAGCGCTAGAACAACAAGACACTTAAAGTTCCTTTCCTTTCCTTCCTTCGTCAAATATGTCCAAAAATACACTCCTTTCAATTGACGTCACGATCTAGCGCCGAAAGCATTGTAGGATTAATATGAGGACAAAGACGTTACTCTGCATTTCAATCCCACAATGCTTTGCAATACTTTATTTCTATCAACTGCTGAAAATGCTATTTTATCCACGCGGATTTCAACAACTGTCCCCTTGGTCGTCTCCCCCAACTTCAACATCACTCGTGTCTCGGAATACAAACAATTGATTACACAAGTATTCCCCAAATGCTGCTCCTCAAGTAAGGATAAACTGCCGCATTTACTCTAAGCTAAAAATAATGATAACCGTTACCCTTAACTTAGGCTCCGGAGCGGAGCGGCGTTTGGATCAGGCCTTTGTTAGAAATAGGTAGCAAAGGCTTAGACTTTAGGGCGATTCCTCAGGAAAAAAAGTTATCGAGCGATTTTCTTCAAACTTTCCCTGAATGTTCCCTACTAATCCCTGTTTTGAGAGCTACATGATAAAAACGATAAGTCACCGTAATTGCTTAAGAGATATAATGGGCCAATCTTTCCCCATTGATGCCTGTATACTGATACTAATCACGCGCGTTATTTCATCGGCTCAGGGCTAATTTTGCGTAAGCTAATCGAGAGGGTTTTTAAAGTAAACACTTGAAAAAGCACCTGATAGGTAGAAAGTGTAGAGCATATGGAACACTGTGTTACATAGTTTCGACTCAAAATGTTTCTCGAGTCGTTGTGCTCCAGATGATAATTTACATCCCTGGGTAAGGTGCTTTGTGTACGTTTTTAGCTATATCCTTTTTTCCTTCCGATAAAATTTGTCTATTTTTTATTTATTTAAAGGGGATAATTTGTACACCAAAATTATGTAATAAACAATATAGGACACCGTGCTCGTTTAAGAGTAACACACCATTTTACCTGTCTAACTCAATTATCCTAGATCGAAACAACAAAATTCACCATGTTCTCCGAATGCGCGCGCCTATTCGCAAAGAGTAGAGTTATAGGTCATTTACAACTTCTTTCGACGATCGACTTACGCCATATTTACAATGTTTCAAACTTGATCTTATTTATAAATATTGACTTACCATATGCGCAGTACAGGATGCGCAGTACCATACTGAGGAATTTACCTAAAGGGACGCTTCAGGTTGGATGTCAAAATTGGGCGTGCACCTAAATTAGGTAGCCAAAGTCAGACTAAAATTTGGGTCATTTCATGCCTATTAGTAGACTGCCATCGAAGTCGGTCGAGCCGCTTTAGTCAAGCGAACCGAGGGGAGAAGCAAGCGAGGTGTAGAACCGAGGGGACGTTGGGGAGAGAGCGAGATGAAACCCTCTCCCCAATCTCCCTTCGGCTCTCTTGCCTAAAGAGGGTGACTCGACTGACTGAGAAGGGACTGCTAGCAATCTGGCCTATTAGGTTACAGGTATCAAGTAACTCCTCGAAAGAGAGAGACGAGGTGATTTCGCATTTCGAATTTCCCGTTTGCCGTTTCACGAAAAACGCGATGCTGAATCTCTCTATGAACCGAGATTGAGCTGTGAGTTCTGCGCGCATTTTTGTACATTTCTCTGCCGTACTCTTAAACAACCTTTTAGCTTTTAGCGACATTTTGTATTCGTTCACACAAATCTCTGTGTTGTAGGATGCTTCGCCCACATTATGCAACGTAAACAAGACGGAATAATTACACCAAGCTGCATTTTAAAGGGTTTTTTTTGTGAAAATGCTGTTGTCATGCTTAATTAAACTTGCTAAGGAAACAAAATGTGGCACTTCTTTTTAACTATCTTACCTGTGTCATGCATCTTTCCTTCAAGCTTTGGCGTTGGCGTTCTTGCTCGATTTGACCTGATTTTCTGTTGATTGGTTTATTCAGATGTTCTCTCTTTGTCCCTCT
This sequence comes from Montipora capricornis, assembly GCF_036669925.1. Classification (NCBI taxonomy): domain Eukaryota; kingdom Metazoa; phylum Cnidaria; class Anthozoa; order Scleractinia; family Acroporidae; genus Montipora; species Montipora capricornis. Next base: position 18,246,855 of record NC_090888.1, on the reverse strand, counting down.
CTAACAGATTGAGGAAACGTCAACAGAGGTTACAAATCGCCGCTCTAAGGTCTCCTTTAGCCCTAAAGATACCGATGAAGTGGTGAGTAATGTGAACTAACGAGTCGACAGACATCTTGTATGTAATCCACAAAGGGAAAGCCCGTACATGCGCAAATGAACAGTGTCAACGACTTAAGACATGTTTTTGTTTTGGTTTTGGCAGGAAAGGTGGACGGCTCAATATAGGCAGCATCCAAATGCTATTGTAAAATTCTACAACACTTGGAAATCCAGGAAACCCGGTCCCACCCAACAGGTGGGATAATTACAAATACTTACAGTAGTCAGTGACAATATCGGTATGTACCTCTGCAACTCTGCAGGGGTCTGTCAGAGATCGTTATCTTTATAGGGAATAAAGCTGTTTACATTTGACATTTGATATTCCAATTTGCAAAACAGATCGTTACAAGAAGTCTTTTATTATTGGTCATCTTCTTG
>NC_090888.1:18236372-18241372 GCF_036669925.1 Montipora capricornis | reverse complement strand
AATCTGTGATCATTTTCTTCAGCCCCGTCTTCTGGAAGCCAGGTAAGGATTTTCCTATTCTTTGATACTCTTTATTCGATTTATTCTTTTCGTAAGAAAAATTAGCAGTAATCAGCAATTTCAAATTGGGGTTGCCTCTTTTACTGTTGTTAAGGATGGCTTGATGTCCGATTAGTGTGTATTGGAATTGGCTCACCAAAAGTAATGTATGCTTATCTCTATAATGGTATTTTGATGGTGTCGGCCATCTTTAATCAGAGCGAAGAGCGCCGGATATTTAGTTGAGAGAACAATCAATTCAGCGACTACACATTTCCAAATGTAAATTTAATGAAAATGTCTTCATTTGGCGGGTTAAACTACATAACAAAGGTTACAGAAATGAAGCATACAAATCATGAAAAAAATCACAGATTATTCACAATTGTCATAAAAACAGATAAAACATTGGATATCTATATGTTTTTAATTACTAAGTTATGCTAAAACCTTATTCTACTAAAGTAACCATTCTTAAAACATTTTGTGTTGATCTGTTGTAATTGACTTGCCTCTGAGCTTAACTTCTGGGATGACTCTTTGGCTTTCGGCAATAGGGCATATAATGGGTGGTCACACTTCGCTTTAAAAACATTAAATGGTGTATAACTCTACCGTGCTGGCTCCATAGAATGGAAGTGCTTACGTGATCTTTGGCTGAACAGTGCGTAGCCTTAACAAGATGGTCTAACTCTACCTGCTTGTACCCATCTTTTCTTAGTGATCTTAAGATGTACAAACACTTATTTGCTTCCCGGAGTTTCCCCTTAACTTGAGATCGATTAAAACTTACAGCCGTTTTGTAATGTGACACCTAAAAATAGTACGTTTGTCATTCTGTTCTATGCCACGTAGCGGGGTAAAGTTAGGCGCGACACCTTTTCAAAGCCATACATACATACTCCCGCCATTAACCTCCTTCCACTTAAAAGATGCATTAAGTTCCTTAAGAGATTTTCTGCGCTTTTCTTACGCACCTTCACAAGAATAAAAGTGTTCGTCGGTGTACTTAGTAAGGTCGCTATCCTAGCAGCCGAATGAGTGACGTCAAGATCTTTTAAGAACAGGTTAAACAAATACGGACCACTGACAATTCCCTGAGTAGTACCATGGTTGACATCCTTCCAATCACAAACATTATTACGACAGACGACTCTTTGTTCTCTGTCTGACAAGAAGCTAAAGTACCAGTTGACAATGTATGAGTTTCAAGGACCCTGTTTTATTTTCTCTATAAATAAGTTGTGCCTAACTCTATCAAAAGCTTTTAAAAAATCCATCGTAAATATCCTGACTGCTCGGCTAAACCTTGGCGAAACTAATACTGCATTTTACTGAAGAAGCGCGTTTGTAGAACTGCCTCCTGTTCTGTACGCAAACTGGTTCACGTAACTTTCCACTCCATATTTACCAAAGGTGTTGTATTTAAATGGTCTGGATACTTGCTCAAACGTTCTGGTAATTACCGGTATAACGCAGCTGATTCCCCTAAAGTCCTGCGGTTGTTCCGGAATGTCTTCTTTGGGAAGCGCGTAGACATTAGCTTGCTTCCATGCACTAGGCCACCTTTGAGTAGACAAGGATTAGGTTCCAATATAGTTCATTGATACGATTCTTGCTTGACAACTGTGGCGACAACTAACCTCCCTGCTACCTCCAGCGCCCGGAACAGGTCAACTCTAATGCCAAAGTGTCGTGAATTTAAATTGACTAGTTTGAATATTGCAAGTCTTTTGAAACATATTGATGAACTTCGTATTCTTCTAAATGATCAAAACATTGACATTCTAGCCATAAATGAGACCAGGCTAAATGAAAGTACTTTCGATCAGGAGGTTAAAGTCCAGGGTTATGATATAATTCGCCGTGACAGGTCCACAAATGTCAGGTTTCGTGGTGGCGTACGTTTTTACATTCGTTCAAACAAGCTATTCTGTCCGCTCAGATTTGGACAGTCAGCTCCTGGCAATGGTGTCAATTGAAATTCGTAAACACAGCTCTAAACCCTTTGTTATTGCTTCATGGTATAGACCCCCAAATTCACCCCATGAATTTTTTACGCACGTTAACACATTATTAGGCAAATTAGATTCTGAAAACGTGGAACATTTTCTCATGGGGGATCTAAATTGTGACTTGCAATCCAAAGACAATGTTAATGTGAAAGCTCTTCTAAACATAACAGACATTTATGGATTGGAACAACTCATTTAATGAACCAACTCGAATTACACCTACTTCAAGTACTTCAATTGATCTGATTTTTACAAATCGGCCAGAGAATGTGTATTGTTCGGGGGTGTCTCATGTCGCCATAATTGACCACAGTTTAGTTTATGCATATCGAAAAATTTCAATTCCCACTTTCTCCAAAGGAGTTAACTTGATAACATAAAGACAGTTTAAACATTTTAAAGGCGTAAATTTTTATGCGGATATTTTAGCCCAACCTTGGGATGATATAAAGCAATTGTATGATCCAAATGATATGTGGAAGAGGTGGAAAGAATTATACTTGAATGTGTGTGAAAAGCACGCACCGATGAAGACCAAACGGACACGAGATTCTAAATCCCCATGGATAACCGCTATTCTGAAAAAGAGGAAGAATTTCAGAGACCGCCTCAAAAGAAAGGCTATTAAGACAAAAGATCCATTTATTTGGAACCAATTTCGAGTGGTTAAAAATCAAGTGAACAGGGAAATTAATAGCGCGAAAAAAGCTTATTATGAAATGTCTTCAACAATTGTTGGGGGGATCAAAGGAAAACTTGGAAAACAATCAATGAACTGACCTCGCGTAAGTTCAACAAAACGCTTATTAATGAGATGGAATATAATGGGTGAATTCTGGAGATCAAACAGATATAGCAGAAATGCTAAACTCCTTTTTCACAGAAATTGGGCCAAGCCTTAGTTGAGACGTGACAGAAGTTGATAAATCCTTCGAAGAAATTCTTACTAAAATGGATATAAACTTTTTTTTTGAGAAAAAAAACAACACCACACACGTTTCTGCAGCAATATCAAAGCCTTGCACGTCAAAGGCAACTGGACTAGAGAACATTTCAACAAAACTTCTAAGGGAATGTCCTGATGTAATAGCGGAATCTCTTACTTATATATTCAATCAATCCCTAATGACTAGCATCTTTCCCGATGAGTGGAAATCTGCCAGAATCACTCCATTGTATAAAAATTCTGGGAAGCGCTCTGATCCGACGAATTATTGACCAATCAGTAATTCCAGTTGTGGCCAAAGTCTTTGAACGGATAATTTACGATCAGCTTTATCATTATTTAACTAAAAACAACTTTCTCTCGTGCCGTCAATCTGGATTTCGGTCTTTGCACTCCACGCTCACAGCACTTATCGAAGCTACAGATAGCTGGGCAATAGATATAGACCGTGGTCTTATTAATGCCGTAGACTTTTCAGACCTCAAAAAGGCATTTGATATAGTAGATCACGATATTTTGTTACGAAAATTGCAATACTACGGGATTTGTTGGACCAGCCATCAATGGTTTGCTTCTTATTTAGATAATCGAACACAGATTTGTCATCTAAATTCTTGAAAGTCAATTCCGAAATGTCTAAAGATGTGGTGTTCCCCAGGGAACAATTTTGGGACCTCTTCTGTTTTTGATATATATTAACGACTTACCACAACCACATTGTCTGAGATATTCGGAACCCAGAATGTACGCAGATGATACCAGCCTGACGCTTGCTAGTACTGATATTAAGCATATAAATTATTGCCTTAATCACGACCTGAGTAATGTGTACGAATGGCTCTCTGCTAACAAGCTTACCTTAAATATGACAAAAACTGAGTTTATGCTGATTGCATCAAGGCAGAAGTTATCACAATTTACGGAAAGTCCCTCTCTTACTGCAAGTGAAAACGCAATAGAACAAGTAACCTCCGCTAAATCCCTTGGAGTTTATGTCGATCAAAATATAAACTGGGAGTGTCATATTGAAAACATCTCTAAGAAGACAGTTTGAGGCATTGGTGCAATTAAACGAATTCGACATCTCACTCCATTTAATGTTCTAATTAAAGTTTATAATAGCCTTATTCAACCACAGGTAACCAAGGCTCACTGTGTGCGTCACGTAGGTATTAAAATATAGAGAACATATGAGGCGAAGTTTAGGTCTGAAAATTTGCTAGAAAATGGTAATAAAAATCGATAAAACTTATCATGTGGTGAGCTGTTGTTGTCTTTAATACGTACACGAAGTTTCGGGGAAAATGGTCCCCGTTCACCTTCCTTCATAATATAGTGACAAGGTAGGAGACGAAGCCAGCGTCGGGACTCCGATCGACCCAAAACAAGCACGATTTTTTCCGCGAAAATCAAATCCAGTCGCTAAATAAACACGCCAGGTTCGTGGAATAGGAATTTCTCTAAACCATGAATCCACTGAAGCATCTCCAGGTAGCAACGCGGAGCCACCAGACTCCGTAAAACTTGTAAGTTAACCTGCTAAAATGGCGGCCAGAAAGCGTGGTACTCACGAAGTGCCCAATTCAAAATGGCACTGAACTCTGGACGCCTGGTGACGAGTATAATAAGTTTTGGAGGGAGGGGAGTCCCATACAAAACTCACTGAGCAATTTGGGACTCCCCTCCCTCGAGGGAGACTTATTATACTCGTCACCAGGCATCCAGAGTTCAGTGCCATTTTGAATTGGGCACTTCGTGAGAACCACGCTTTCTGGCCGCCATTTTAGCAGGTTAACTTACAAGTTTTACGGAGTCTGGTGGCTCCGCGTTGCTACCTGGAGATGCTTCAGTGGATTCATGGTTTAGAGAAATTCCTATTCCACGAACCTGGCGTGTTTATTTAGCGACTGGATTTGATTTTCGCGGAAAAAATCGTGCTTGTTTTGGGTCGATCGGAGTCCCGACGCTGGCTTCCGTCTCCTACCTTGTCACTATATTAT
>NC_090888.1:18223872-18226372 GCF_036669925.1 Montipora capricornis | reverse complement strand
TGACGACACAATTCCTTTCTTGGATGTTATGATTCACAACCACCACCTTTGCCCAACAACGACAGCTTTGCACCAGAAAACATTTACGGGTCTTTATAACTAATGAGTTTAGTTTTACCACGTTATCCTATAAAATTGGCCAGGTCAAAATACCTCTTGATAGAGCCTTTAAAATTGGTTTTCACAACAGTGTTAATAATCGTGCCTTCATTTTTTAAATGCAGTTCATCAGGGCGGGGCCACCCCGTGGAAACTTTTATTGAGTAAACTCCCACCCTCAACCTGAAATACACACCGTAGAGATAAATATTACTCTCCCACCCCGGTTTTTAGGTCTTATGTTAGACCTTACAGTATTCTTTTAGTGGTTTCTTTGTTTAAGGGCGCGTATTGGCAGGGTAAGTGTTTTTCTATCGATGGTCGAGGCTTAATTGAAGATGTTCTATACAGTACAGAAAATTTGATCTCTTGCTCTGTAACTTGACATATAAATTTCTTGGGTAAAGGGGAAGTTTCAAATGAAGCAGTAATACTTTGTCGATAAAGGAATGAAAACGACTTATTGGTTTTATGAACTTACTTGATAAGGTAAACGTCACCTTAAAGAGATCGACAGAAACACCAACATTTTTGGACACTAAGCCCTTCTCAGAGTTTAGCTATCTTATCCACATAGACAGGATACTTGTATTAATCACCTGACTTGGTAAAGTAAATTGATTAACATAAAGAGCAGGAAAACTAATGTTCCTTTGAGATGCTACTAGTGAAGTGCCACTTTGAGTGAGGATATAGAATCTCCAAATTCTCCTCTCTCTAACAGATTTTGCTCAAAACAAAATTCAAAGGCAATCGACCAAAGCTTACCTGATTTTGAACATGTGTGAAGAAATTTTGTTGCTTTAAAGATCATTAGTTGTTTACCCTCACTAACTATTATCTCAAACGTCTGGGCAGAGAGGTCAGTTTTCATCTTTGTTTATGTATTTTTTCAAACAACTTTTGCTAGCGGTAGGGTTAGCAACCTAAAAAATAGATTTCACCAATAGCTCTTACATCAATTTCTTTTGATAGGCAGCTAAGAAATAGGAAATATGAATGGAGAAACTTAACCCTCTTTATGTGATTCGAACTTTTCGCACCCCAGGCATCATCGTGACTTTTGCAAAACTTGTGTCTGTCAGTCTTGGAGAATACAGATCATTCACAATTCAGTTTCCATTTCCTGGTTTTGGTCTCTATCACTAAATTCTCACTTACTTTTAATTTTTCCTTTTTCTTTTTGTTTTGCCTTTCCTTTTTTGGGAGAAGGGAAAGTTGGAATGAATACTTCACTGTTTTCTACCATGGCCTTTGGGTGGATTTTGGCACTTGTCACTCTAAGCTTTTCAGGTAGGCAAAACTTGTCAGGGATAATTTTATCTTTTTGACTTTCAAATCATAATACAAGAAACGATTTAGAAATACATGAAACAAGAAATATAAGTGAAAGAAACCGACGTTTCGGTGCATCTTGCGCCATTATCAAGGTTATAAAGATAAAATGCGGTTTGTAAAAAGGCTACGTTAAAACGAATTTGCATAAAAGAGTGCCAAGCTAATTACATGAATACTTTAGCACGAAGAGAATCCGACTGTACATTCAATGCTGGTTTAAGATATTGAATACACAGCATTTCATTAACAAGGCAGTCAAATTTGTTCGTGCATTTCTTGATTACATTGAAGCGTGCTAAGAAATTGTTCGGAACAGCAGTTCCGAACAATTTATTGATTCCGTCATCAACAGGTTTATCACCTCGAGAGTCGCAGTGGACCAACCTAAACAGCATACCGATGACGCCATCCGGATAGTTCTCCCCTATAAAGATCAGGATGCTGCAGTGTCTGTCAAACGACAACTTAGAGATCTTAGTAGCAAGGTGCAGAGGACCATTCAACCCGTGTTTACTAGCCGCAAGCTTAAACAAGATCTAAGCTTGCGTGAGCCCAAGCCTAACATCGTAACCCAGCAATGCGTTGTTTATTTATTCAAGTGTGACCTGTGCGATGCAGGTTATGTCGGGTACACAAAGGGCCACCTTCACACGCGCGTTGAGGGACACCGTCAAAAGGCGTCATCTATTTACAGGCATTATTGCAAAGATCATAACACTGCTGTTCCGAACAATTTCTTAGCACGCTTCAATGTAATCAAGAAATGCACGAACAAATTTGACTGCCTTGTTAATGAAATGCTGTGTATTCAATATCTTAAACCAGCATTGAATGTACAGTCGGATTCTCTTCGTGCTAAAGTATTCATGTAATTAGCTTGGCACTCTTTTATGCAAATTCGTTTTAACGTAGCCTTTTTACAAACCGCATTTTATCTTTATAACCTTGATAATGGCGCAAGATGTACCGAAACGTCGGTTTCTTTCACTTATATTTCTTGTTTCATGCAAATCATAATATTACAAAATAAAGCAGCACTATACTCTCTCATTAAGGTTAATTA
>NC_090888.1:18211372-18216372 GCF_036669925.1 Montipora capricornis | reverse complement strand
CGCCTGGTCATAGGCCGAAGACTTTCGTCAATGCCATCAAAGAACTGTTCCATTGAAGTTGCACATACCCAGGAAGCGTTTTCAAGGAGGTCAAGGTTCTTACAGCGCATCCTCGATGATTTCTGGAACCACTGGCGAGCAGAATATCTCACACAACTTAGAGAACTCCGCTCTTTGTTTTGTTCATTAAAAAGAGTGCATGCAGGCACATTCATGCTTGCATGCCCTTATTTTAATGAACAAAACAAAAGATTAAACCTCCTGAGTATTATCACATGATCTGTATTGAGAAAACAAAATGTACAAGCCGAAAAGGTCTATAGTTCTGAACTCCACGACTTCGCGATGTGCACTGATTATCCACGGCGGCACGTGTGCATCTCATGTTAACCGGAAGTGACGTCACCGGGATTTGGTAGAATATACTTGGCATCGAGCAGAAATTTCCTATCGTGGCGAAACGTTTGATTTTTCCTCTTAAAGTGAAACTTTTCGTTCACCAAACGTTGTAAAACAAACAAAAAACGCCAGTAATGGGATAAAGCGAGCGGAATTATACTTAGCTTTCGACTGGGGGAGCACTAGTTATACTCCTTGAACTGACACTTGACTTTTGACCGCAGGAGTGAAAAAATGGCAGGGTATTCTAGAATCGCTCCAAAAAAAAAAAAAAAAAAAAAAAACAAAAAAAAACCACAATAGAAAAACAAATAGGTTTAATTCACCAATCTTAGGTCTTTTAAAAATGGTATGGGAAAGGAATTGTGGAGCTTCGCTTTTAGGCTTGGCTAAATATATATATTAGTTTGAAATGTTCCCTGTATTACTATTTAACCATGCAAATAAGAAAGTCCAACCGAGCCATTTTACTGTGAGGTTTCCAGATGAAAGAATTTACCAAGTTTTCTTTCCTACAGAGCTCCCTTGTAACGCAGGACTCGACATCGCAATACTTTTGGACCAATCAAACAGCATGCTCGTTGATCCATCCGACATGCCCATGGCTATAGGCTTCTTAAAAGATCTGGTTTCAAATTTCAACCCTGGAGAGGATCTGGATCACTTTGGACTGATTACCTTTAAGTAAATATTGTTTGAGTAGTGACCATTTTTGTACACTTATCAAATGCTGTATCATAGTGTGGCCGTCTTCAACGTTTATAGGTTCAGTGAAGTGACTTTTTGAGAAGTTTTCCTCGAACAACTTGGTTTGTTACGTCAAGGTTTATTTATTTTGATGGCAACGTGCGGGTAATTCATCTCTGTAATCAAAAAATCTATATCGTTTTCGTGTTGTTTTAACATTGGGGCGTTTCTCTAGAGGTTTTGATTACTCTTTGGTCGTATTTTTTTAGCTTTTGTAGTTTTGGACACAATTTTGAAATCCAAGATGGACGCCGTTTGAAACTAGTTTTAGAAAACAGTCCTAAGAAACTACGGGCGCTGATTGGTTAGAATCGTGTGTCCATTTAACAAATAGATTCCATGTTGCCGTGCGTCTGTTCAGTAATAGATCACAGATGACGTCAAAATGTGCTAAAAACAAAAAAGTGGTACACGAGGCGATAGCTGAATGTGTCGCTGATGTTCTTACCACATTTTGACGTCTTCTGCGTTCTATTACTGAACAGACGCACGGCAACATGGAATCTATTTGTTTCATATAATAAAGAATTAAACGTTATTCGCATAAAAGCTGATGGTGACGTCAATCTTGTGTCTGTCCTCTAATAGATCATGGGCAAGAACCAATCAAAATGCGAGAATAACTTGGTTATATAAAACTCGATAGAAACACGGTACATATTTTTTATTTCGTAAATAGAATAACCACTTAATATAAAACCATCATCTCATTATCGCCTGGGTTGTGCCATCATGGATTTCTGAATTTCGCTATTTCTGCATTTCAATGCTCACAGAAACTGACCAAAAGTAAGCAGACCTAACGAAAGACAAAAACAAAAAGCTAAAAGATCGCAAAATAAGGGATTGCTTTTTTCTGGTCATGTTAATGTTTTCATATTTCTCTTACAGTATTAGTTTTCCTTTATATTACTTGCGTAGGATTTCCCTTGATCTTAAAGGGAGAGTTTCACGTCTCTGCGCATGGGCGTCAGCCCATTTAATTCCATTGTTATTGAAACAATTGAAAGCACTGATGCAGGAAACGGAAACAATGCCATAGAAGTGGTATTACTTTTTGGAATTATTTTTGTAATCATTTCCTTTGTGTTATGAACCTACTGCATGCGAATAGATTACTCGTGCGTTATGACAACTCGTGCGTAGAAAACATTTTCGACCCATACAATAAATTCGAGATCAAAAGTAAATTCGATATTTTCTCTGTAAACCCGCAGTGTCTTCCACCAAATTTGGGCCTTAGTCATTCAGTGTATTTGCTTTAATACTCTCTGTGTTTAATTAACATCATCTGGTTCAGTAAGAAACCGTAAAAGTTACAACTGCTAGCGCTAAAGCTTGGACATGCGCAAAACCGTGAAACTGTCCCTTTAAACTGGCTCTTTACTTATTATTCAAATAAATAAGTGAGTCTCTTGGTCCGCCTTCTTGGGGATCCATCCTCTGTTGGTTTGCTGTTGTTAATAAATATCGAATAAACAAGATAAAATAAAATTTGTAGTGCGAAACGATTTTCGAAGAGTGCTCAACTTTACAGGAGCAGTGAATGTAATCAGATGAACTTGTTCAGGCTTCAGATGTAATTTATCGTTTTAATGCTACAATTCTGTTAACGAATTAACGAATGACCAGTAACAAGCTGGCCATATAAAGCATTAACAAAATGGTGATTTGAAACAAGTGGTTGCTAGGCGATTAAATACAGTTGCACGTGTCATGACACAATTGCAAGTGCTCTGATACAAACGATCGATTGCGTTATGTTATTCCTGACCAGACGAAACAGAACTTTAGCAATTAAATTAAACGATGAATCACTTCTGAAGTCTGAACTAGTTTACCTGAATAAACAAGATGAATATTTTCATCGTGGTTATGACGAAGATGATTAAGACTATGAAATGAGCTTCTTTCCAAATCTTTGTCTCTACCTAGGACGGACGTAGAGGTAGAGTTCAATTTCGCTGATTCAAAGTACTACAACATCGACAAACTTAAAGAGAGGATATCCAAGGAAATAAATTTTACTCCTGATGAGAGAGACCCAGTCACTCGTACTGATTTGGCTCTGAAAAAGGCGAGAGATGAACTGTTCACCGTAGCTGGTGGAGACAGGGCAGACAAACCTAACGTTATGGTTGTACTCACAGACGGTAAACCTAATCCCATGCGAGATTTCCAAGAGATTAGAGCACAAGTAACCAAGGATTTGAAGGTGAAATGCTTATATATTTGTATAATAGTTTCGAGGGACGCTGGTATGTTCATCATCCCATAATTTTACTGCAGTTCCGATTAAGCTCGCACTAGCCGGATACTTTGTTCAAGTTCTTGTGAATCTCGTTGCTTGCGGAAGGTAAACTTGCGTCTGGAATAGCAATTAGCATATCTCAGTTTGTCTTTGTCATTTTGACAAAATTTAAATCTAATCATTTTGTTCGTGATCCGTAAGATTCACTTAAGGAGCGTGATATTTAAGAAATTCCGTTGTTTTGGGCTACAAGTCAACAACACGTGTTAGACAGCAGCTTACTGAAATTAGAAAGAAAAGGTGCCACGTACTTGCGAATTTTATATTAGATATAGTTCATAAGGGCACAGAGTTCTACTTTTCCCAAATAATATATAAGAAGAGAAAGTACCCAACAAAGACAGAAAGAAAAAATAGAAACAGAGGAGGGTAATTCCAACCCTAGCGACAGCTAGTAGTCCTTTTTCTAGTGTAGAATTGGTTGCCTCCCAACAAAGTACAACTTCAGTAGAATTTTGTTTATGAACGGAGTAAATAATGTAAATTGACCACCATGCTGGGATTCAAAAAGTTGACGTTTCGAGCCTTAACCCTTCGTTAGAGCGAATTGGATTCCCTCTGACGAACGTTAAGGCTAACGCTCGAGACTTCACCTTGTTGAATCCCTGTATGGTGGTTAAGGACGTTCGCGCCAATTGTTTCTGCGCATCCTTACTGCGCACACAAATGCACACGCCACGTCATACACGAGCGCGCGCGCTAAGTAATAAAATGAGAAATGATAGGGCAAAAGGCCATTGCTATAGCTTTGCCTGGATTTAACGGTCTTGGACGTTCGGTGACCCCTATTTTTCTTTCCAGAAACGAATTTTATTTACATTTCTCTCCACGTTGTCCAAAAATGAACAAAAAATCAATGTGGGAAGTTAAAAAAATTTCAAGATTTCTGCTCACGGGACATCAAATCCTGCCATCTTGCGGCTGCAAGGCGCGTGAAACTGTGGTCGCTAAATGCGAACTTGATCTTTAAGGAACCTCACCAGTTGACTAAATTCACTCAATAAGTCCACTTAAATAATATTTGGCAGAGAAGATTTCACTTCAAAGATTTGATTGCAATATATTTGGGTTTACAGACACTGGCCTTATTCGCTAACGAAGCCCGATTTTGTCACATTTTGGGTGTTTTCCGGGCATGTTCTCTCCAAAACGAAGTCGGTGACCCCCCATTTTCTTTACATTTCTGACATAACTAACTCATCATCTTACAGTGGTAAAAGTTTCAGAAAAAAATCAATGTTGAAAAATTTTCGCGCGAACGTCCTTAAGTTACATCATCAACTCCGTTGATAAATCAAATTTTTGTGATTCACTCCCACACCGACCCAGCACCACAGTTTCCTAAAGAACCTAACTCTCCTTTACAAACTCAGGATACCGCCTAAATACTTAATATTGAAAATGTAGTGAATGCGTTTTAAAATCTTCTTAACTAATATGTTTTATAGGCTAAAAAGGTCGTGACACTAGCGGTTGGAGCTGGCAGAGACATCGACCACGACACCCTTCAGTTAATTGCTGGACCTGGCAATCCAGTGTTTCA
>NC_090888.1:18181372-18203872 GCF_036669925.1 Montipora capricornis | reverse complement strand
TTCTATTTGGGCTTACACTTGCTCCCTGACAACTCAGATAAGATAAAGTCAAAATCGAGTAAGAACAAGGAAGTACGCTACCAGCAGGAGGCGAATAGGGTGGCTGGCGTTTTTACAGCATTTTGACGTGTTTTGGGTGTTATCAGAGCACGGAGGCCTAACCAAAAGAAATCTATATATTTTGTATCGATTTGTAAGCAACTTCGTTAGAAATGCGACACTTTTAAAAATCTTTTTGCTGATCGTTCGCGCTGAGATTCACAGAGGAAATTTCGGTTGCTTATGTTGTGATGAACTGGGGCAGAGAAAAAACGTTTCAACACTTCTAATGATTGAAGAAAATTCCTGGCAGTTAATAAGCAACTTAAGCAGTAGCCCATTTATCCGCAGCGCACAACTCCTATAGATTTCTGTAACGGGATTTTTTCAGACCTATTTGATTTTTAGCTTGAAATTCCCACAAATTCAGTCTCCCACAGGAATCTTACTAACCGGTCTCAAGCTTTGGATGTGAACTTGATTTTAACATTTTGCGGGAAATAGTATTCCCATGGGTATAGAAAAGTCTGTGAAGATGTCGTGACATCTCGGTGTTGGAGATGTACGCTCCAAGTAATGATGAGCTCCTGACTTAAGTAAGTAGTTGTGAAAGGAAAGCTCAAAAATATCCGGGCTTGAACGGGATTCGAACCCTTGATCCCTGCGGTGCCGATGAAGAGCTCTTCCGACTGAGCTATTAGGGCAACTGGTAATCCTCCCACTCACATCAAGTGAAGGAAACTCCAAAAACGAGAGAGATCCCCGGGTAAACATATTGTGAAAACACACACACACACACTCTTCCATCATGAGAAAAATTTCTCACATGCACCATTTTAGGCGTGATTCATTCGCCTTTCTTTCCGTGTTTTATCTTTTTTTCTATTTATCATTATTATTATTATAATTATTATGTAAATGTAACGCCTTAGCTCTGGCGGGTGTTACCCGACATTACACAAAAGGAGCGAGGCATAGTCAATGGCCAAAGCTCTTTTGTGTTATTCCTTCTCCCTCAGCTTTCCAACAGCTTCCTTAGAATTCTTGCTGTGCTTAACAAGGCTGTTTTGTTCAAAAAACCCGTTCTGATGGTAATCCCTAGCTTCTCAAGCTATGCATCCAACCTTTTGCTTACTACTCCGATTGCGCCAACAACTATCGGTACCACTTTCAGACGCCTGATCCCCCATAGTTTTCCAATTTCTCTCTTCAAGTCCTGATATTTCTCAATGTATTCACCTTTCTTTTCATACACTCTGTGACCCCGTGGTGAGGCTGTATACACAATAATTGCCTTGTTATTCTCCTTCTCAACAACAACGTCAGGTCGTCTGGCTTCGATAACATGGTCACACTGGATGGTCGTATCCCACAAGATATTACATCTTTCGTTTTCCACTACCCCTTCCGGTTGATGTTCATACCATTTCTCATTTCTATTCATGTCGTACTTACAACAGAATTTCCAGTGGACCAATCTGGCAATATGGTCGTGTTATCATCATCATCATCATCATCATTCTTATTATTATTATTATTATTATTATTATTATTATTATGATCCTTAAAGTCTAATTAATCAATTAATATGCTACCGAGTTAAAAGTTCCAAGAAGGATGATCTTCTGTTGCTCTGTTATTCTAATGTTGCCTGGGATCTTGCCGATGCAGTTTTCTGTTTCCTTCTTTTCAACCCCAAGAGCAGCAATGATCACTGGAGCAGTTGTTGTTTTCATTCCCCATGCTTTTTCGATTTCTATTTCAAGATCTTTATACTTCGAGAGCTTTCCTACTGTTGGCAAAGAGGTGTTCCTTTCTGTAGACATATCAATGAGCAGGCAGGTTCTGTCCTTCGTCTCTTTCATCAGCATGTGTGGTCTGTTTGCTTTTATCTGTTTTTCTGTATGGATTATGTCCCAGAGTATAGTCGCTGCTTTGTTTTTTCTCACTGTGGCTGGTTCATGTTCACAACTAACATGCAAGCACTTTAACAATTGCTTTGTGTGAAGATTCTAAAAAATCTCTCTGTCAGGAGAGAATATCTTTGACGTGGGACGTACTCCAGTCATGTCCAATATACACCAACGGATACGATTCGTAAATTCAGATAGTCCATTGGTACCAATGGTACGATTGGTACCAATAGAAAAGAATGTCATTCCAATGGTTCTGTTGGTGAATATGCATTTCATTAAGGAGACTGATTATTTTCCCAATTATGATGTTCCATTGGTACCAATCGTACCAATAGAAAATGATGTCATTCCAATGGTTCTACTGGTGAAATTATTTTCTCATGTTTTCTGGCTAGGTACAAGGCAATTCCGATGGTCCATTGGTACCAATCGTACCATTGGTACCAATAGAAAATGATGTTATTCCAATAGTTCTACTGGTGAAATTATTTTCTCATGTGATCTAGCTGGGTACAGGGCAACTCCGATGGTCCATTGGTACCAATGGTACCATTGTTACTACTAGAAAAGGATGTCATTCCAATGGTTCTATTGGTGCAAAACAAGTTCGCTTTTAGACCAAGTAATAGCACGCTATAATTATTATTTATATTCCTCGTTCTAAGAGCCAACCACGCAAAACAAGTTGGCCTTTACACCAAGTAAATTCACGCAATAATTATTATGAATACACCTCGTTCTATAAGCCAAGCACACAAAACAAGTCCGCTTTTACATCAAGTAAAAGCGCGCTATAATTATTGTGAATGTACCTCGTCCTATAAGCCAAGCACGCAAAACAAGTTGGCCTTTACACCAAGTAAATGCACGCAATAATTATTATGAATATTCCTCGTTCTATAAGCCAACCACACAAAACAAGTTTGCTGTTACATCAAGTAAAAGCACGCAATAATTATGATGAATATTCCTCGTTCTATAAGCCAACCACGCAAAACAAGTTCGCTTTTACACCCAGCCACACCACATGACAAAATGAGATGCATGTTCACCAGTAGAACCATTGGAATGACATCATTTTCTAGTGGTACCAATCGTACCATTGGTACCAATGGTCCATTGGAATTGCCCTGTACCCAGCCACACCACATGACAAAATGATCTAAGTGCCCTTAATGAGATGCATGTTCACCAGTAGAACCATTGGAATGACATCATTTTCTAGTGGTACCAATCGTACCATTGGTACCAATGGCCCATCGGAATTGCCCTGTACCCAGCCACACCACATGACAAAATGATCTAAGTGCCCTTAATGAGCTGCATGTTCACCAGTAGAACCATTGGAACGACATCACTTTCTAGTGGTACCAATCGTAGCAATGGAGACTCTTCTTATCAGTACTAACACCAACGGAGTCTATTTGTGAGTATTGGACAACCCTCCAGTCACAATGCACCCTGGCCTGAGACCACTATTACACCTTTTTTTTCTAGACAAACGTTATTGAAAGTGTTTTATAATGTACAGCCATATAAAAAGAGCTGTAAGTTTGACGAATTCTTATGTTTGGGCCCTGCTGTCATTTTGACATGTAGTCCATGAGCCAGACCACATACTGGCACCATGGTGAGGGACCGGATGTTACCGAGATTTATTAAAGAGCATGTCAACCAGAGGACCAGGCAGAAGTGATACATGCCATCTCACTGATTCCTACGGTTTTTACATAAATTTCTTTAAATACTACACTAAATAAGCGTAAAATTAAGGAATCTTAAACCTGAGCAATTCATCCAATTCCGTTGTGGCTGCACACGAGTGTAAATACGTCCTTCATGAGTTATATACGGGAGTTTCATGTAATTTGATTGATTACCTGTTAGTAAATGCAAGTTAATAACTGCCCATGTAAAATGGCATAGCAAACTATAGTATTTTTGAGGCCAAATATCTTTAGTGGCCAAGTGTCACAAAATTCTTTTTTTCTTTACTTCTTTGTTTCGTTAGATCGTAGTTTATTCCGTTCGTGTTAATAACTTAGTGTTAATTTCGTATCGTAGTCTACCGCAATTAGTATATTAGAGAATAGTTTGTTAGTTTATTTGTTTTATTGTCTCCATTGTGGAGAGGCTATTGTAACTATAGGTTTGAGGGTCATGTTTTAACAATAGGTTTGCCAATAAGCGTTGTGGATTGTCATGTATAGATATAAATGTAAGTAGCGGGTTGCAAACGGGGGTTGGAAAAAGTCAGTTGAGAAGAGGTTGGTGGAGCAGAAAGTTTCCAGTTGAGAAAGGAGCCGGAGCAGTCGGAAGAAGTTGAAGAAAGAAAGTTCCACTGCTATGAGTCAAAAACCAAGTCACGCCAAAGAGGTCGACAGACAGCCCCAGATTTATTTAAGAACACAAATATCGTCACGACAAGTGCACAATGACACAAGGCCTTAACCACACGTCTGGGCAAGCTAAGGCTTATGGACGTTAATGGTGAGCACGCAGTGTTTGATCCAAGAGGCGAAATATCCCACAAGAATTTCTTTAAAACGGTTCTGAATTATAAGTAAGAAATGGAAAACATTCGAGACCAGAGTAACTCAAACGATTTTATTTGCAGAACGGTTCCGTTATTATTACGTCAGTAGTCATACACCAACAAATACTTCAAACATTTTACTGAATTAACAGAGAACGCTTATCACAATGTGATATTTGCGAAAAACAGTTCTCTTTAAACAAACGAACCACACAATAAATAATCGTAGCAGTGATTACCTTAATCCAAAAACGAGTCTATGTTAAAAGCATTCTTGATAGAAGTGAGCATTGCCTTCGCGAGTAAGAAAGAGTTTTTCAAGACAATGTCCAGGTTTTACAATATTTCCCAGCTTAAATGTTTTGACTTTGTAAACAGTCCCGTTAGTACATTTCGAGTGGGATTGGTTGCTGAGGCACTTTTGCTCCGAGCAACTCCGAGTTGCTGCGAGCAGATATGAGTAGGTCCTTGTCAGAGTTGCTCTATGTCTATCGCCATAATAATTACAAAGCAATAGGCCTTTGACTTTGGAGGGTATATAAGCCGTAACCGGTTATTAATAGCCTCTCAATAACAAAATTAATTCGTCAATGAAATGTTTGTTTTCATTTTTTATTACACCATTGAACCAATTAAAAAATATTTATAATATTGAGCAATCACAGGTCATGCGGCCTTTGAAAAGCATCCATCAGGTAGGCACTGGGCCAAGTGACACGCCATTTAAAAGGCTGACGGTGCTTGGGGTTTGTTCTCGAGAGATCTTCCATTCTGCTTGTACGGGTGATATCGAAATGGCGCTACTGTCTGCTTCTTCTTTGGTTGGTAAGCCACCATGCATGGTTGAAAGCCAGGGTATCGAGGTTGTTGTGGGGAGGATTCAGTTTCTCTAGGGTGAAGACTAGGGTTTTGTGGTTCCAGGGAGCATCCAACCATTGGAAGTAGGGGCATGTGCGGCTCCGGCAGCTGAAATACATGCGTCCGGGGTTGTTGACAGTTTTGCAAGGTTTCAAAGAGCAAGGTTTATCGCAGTAACACAGCATCTTTAGCCATTTGGAGTGCTCTTTACCGATGTTTAATACAAGGTGTTCATACCATTGTTGGTCTACCGCTTGTAAGTAATTGAGTACTTCTTTGTGAATCGCAATGAAGGCACACGGGTACTCAGGGCATTTCACATATTTAAATCCATTGTCTGACTTCCTATGCTCCAACAATTCACAAACAACCGTGAAAAGGGCATGTCGCATCAACTTCCACCTGCGAGTCATCAGGGATCTACTACCCCATGAGCTCATCGATGGTGGCGGGTTCCTTTAGCTGCCACTGCTCCCCCTCTTGGTAGGTCTGCTCCGCGACATGCAGAGTGCCTGGGATTTCTTTTTTCTCCTCCTCTTTCATATCTACATCATTCTGCACTTTCGATTGCCATAGCATCAAAGGCTTCACACAGTGATTCAACTTCTTTCTTATCAACCTTGCGTGGTTTCTTTTTGTTGGTGCGAGGTTTTGAAGGCCGAGTGGGTTTTCGAGTAGGTGTAGACTGTTCACAGTCCCCTATTTTTCCGTTTGATCGTCGGGATCGAGCACAAACTTTCGCCATCTTTGTTTTTAAAAGCGAGCACGAACTGGGGAGAGCGATATAACTACCGAGTGGGTGGGAGGAGTGGAGGGGTTTTGGCAGGAAAAATTGGGAGACTGTCCGATCTTTACTGCGACTAGTGTTCAGCGAGTCCCGTTGCACCAGCAACGGCAATACCTGATTGGTCCATAACACAATGCATCTTACAATAAAAATACAGGCACGGCTCTCGAGTTTCGAAAATAATATGGCTTATCTAAAGAAAGAATCTTAAGAGTCTCAAGGTTTCGAAAGGCTATATTTAGGCGACTTGGTGGATTAGTCGTAAAAGAAGAACAGAAGGAAACGATTGCGCTTTTGCTGAAAGGCAAGGATGTATTGGCTGTCCTTCCTATAGGATTCGGAAGAGCCTGATCTACCAAAGCTTTGTACTTATCAAGCAATTGGAAAATGAAAGCACTTCTGGAAGAGATCGGCCCTCGTGTTTGGTTATTGTACCGTTACGAAGTATAGGAGAGGAACACATTAATTCTAATGATTTTGATTTGAGCGTTAAGGGTTTTGAGAAAACTGTGGATGTATTAAATGAGATGAAGAACAACAACTTTCAAGTCATTTACCCTTCCGCTGAGCAAGCTTTGTGGAGAGACTTCTTACGGTTGTTGCGGGATAAATTCACGGCGCTCAAGAGACAACTGTCGCTAATAGTTGTCGACGAAAGTCACACCGTTAAAACTTGGTTAAAGTAATTTTCATTTTTAATACCACTGTATGCAGAATCCCTCTTTTCATGCACGAAAGGTTGTGGAATAGCTATGTGAAGTAAATGGATATCCACACGTTTACGGCAAAAACTTGACAGCTTTTCGCTCAACATTCGAACGCAAGACCCACTGAGATTTCTCTTTTCGATGTAGTCAGGCGAGTTTGTTTACTATACAATTTGTGGAAATCTGAATTTTTTTAATCAATATTTATTCAAAATGTGAACGGACTTTGCCGCATCTTTCCGTAACTGAAAACGTTCCTTGACAGGAGATCCGCGGCGTGTTTAATTGTAAACTCAAAAATCTGGATCTCTAAATAGAGAAAATGAGGAAGTTGATCCATGGGATAAACTACGAGAGGAAGTTATCAGTGATCTAAACTCAGCTTTGGAAGGACAGTTGCAAGAAAATTTACGTTAGGGTTTGCTAAAGGATGATGCTAACCATGTGCTCACTGTTTACCGCAAAAAGCTACGACACTTATATTTGTAATATGTAAGGTGGTGGTACCACGACCTCAAAACTGATCCAGTGCACAAGAAGGTTATGCAAACAATACGTAGTTTTAAGGACCACGATGACATGGATTAAACAGAGGCTGTAGAAGCTGCTAGAAGTAAACGGAAGTACCTGCCGAACAGTCTGTTCGACCTAGAACATTTTCCTAACGACACGGAATTGACTAAAGATAACGACTTTTCTTATGAATCAAGGAAGAGAAAGTATTGCGAAAGTTGTTAGAATTAATCACATTAACATTACTTCCGCTGGGACTGACGCACTTGGATCAAGAGGACCTATAAGGATCGACCCTACTCGGCGGCTGCTCGGAGTTGTTCAGAGTTCCTGGGAGTTGGTCGAAGCAACTCTGTCGTTGCTAGTTGTTTCCACTACAGGAACCTACTCATATTTGTTCGGAGCTACTCGGAGGTTGCTCGGAGTTGCTTGGAGTTGTTCGGAGTTCCTCGGAGCAACTCTGTCGTTGCCAGTTGCTCCCCCTACAGGAACCTTTTCATATTTACTCGGAGCTGCTCGGTGCTGCTCGGAGTTTATCGGAGTTCCTCGGAAAAACTCTGTCGTTGATAGTTGCTTTCCCCTCGTAACAGGCACCTACTCGTATTTACTCGGAGCTGCTCGGACTTGTTCGGAGTTATTCGGAGCAACTCTGTCGTTACAAGCTGCTTCCAATACAGGGACTTAACGGTACTCATATTTGCTCGCAGCAACTCGGAGTTGCTCGGAGCAAAAGTGCCTCAGTAACCAATCCCACTACTAACGGGATTGTTTACAAAGTCAAAACATCCAAGGTAATCACTGCTAAGATTATGTATTGTGTGGTTCGTTTGTTTAAAGAGAACTGTTTTTCGCAAATATCACATTGTGATAAGCGTTTTCTGTTAATTCAGTAAAATGTTTGAAGTATTTGTTGGTGTATGTCTACTGACGTAATAATAACTGAACCGTTCTGCAAATAAAATCGTTTGAGTTACTCTGGTCTCGAATGTTTTCCATTTGTTACTTATAATTCAGAACCGTTTTAAAGAAAGTCTTGTGAGATATTTCGCCTCTTGGATCAAACACTGCGTGCTCACAATTAACGTCCATAATCCTTAGCTTGCCCAGACGTGTGGTTAAGGCCTTCTGTCATTGTGCACTTGACGTGACGATATTTGTGTTCTTAAATAAATCTGGGGCTGTTTGTCAGGTGACATGGTTTTATTTCAATTTGAAATGCTCTTCGATGATTATTCTACTTGTCTTCGAACAATTTGATGAAGATACTGGTGTCATGCATGTATTTTTCACAGTTCGTGAAATCAATGCTTGGTTTATTTTTCGCATCGCGCAGAATGCCGCGACACATCCAAGACTTAATTCCACAGTCAGCGCGAAAATTCAAATTCGATCTGGTTGCTCGACAGCTCAACAATTAAAAAAATGACCACAAAAAGGCCGAAGACGCATAGGTTTTTAGAGATTGCCTGCTTCGTACTTGTGTTTCGTGGTGGTTATCATACGGCTTTTGTAGATGAGATATTGATGGATTAAATGAGACAATTTTCAAGATCTTACGAATCGCGAATTCAGTCGTTTTTCTCCTCTGAATTTGGTCTATTTTAGGGAAAATACTGAAAGAGAAAAAATTTGGAGCTGGACTTTTCTCCCTTTTAAGTGTCCCTTTATAACGGTTATCATATGGCTTTGAAAATTTGTTGTTCAAGGAAGTTTCATGCCAAGTTTTAACGGAAAATGATGGTTACAAGCGGTTCAACTTTCGAACTCCCCAGCTGACCTTTTGCCTTCCTGCTCTTCGGAAAAAAGAAGAGAAATAGAACTAAACTTTTTTGAATTTCCCGGCCGAACATTAATATATGCTAAGCTCCGCCTCCGCAAACAATCGATGCTATCAGGCATTGTAATTGAGGTGCTAAACTGTATCATTTAAAAGTCTCACTTCAAGTAACGCTTTGCGTCAGTTGCAACAAACATTTCGATAAAGTTTCAATACGCGCGCATTCTTCACAGAACTCCGATATGCCGTCCGTGCAAGAAATGCAATGCGTTGATCGGGAGCTCTCTTTAGAGCTCATTGAATCCCCGATCAATCCCGCTTTACCCCAGGTTTAGTGCCTGTTTTCCGTTTGACTTTCGGGCCCGAAAAATGTACGGAGCTTTAAAGAAACAATAGACATAAATTCCAGTAAGATTTTAAACAACCCAACTGCATAGAGGTTGAAGTTGACCGCCATCTTGTCTCAAGTTTTTTCAGCAGACCTGCGCATATACTCTAGTAAAAACACCGCTTGACGGAACTGGCGAAAAACAGACAGTAAAAAACACTTCCGGTACCGTTTGTTTTTCATTGCCCGAGGTAACCGTTTCTTAATCGCGCATGATAATGGCTAACCGGGAGAAAATCTCATCCTCTGTAATACCGAGTTGAATGAAATAAAATTGACTGTTGTCTGTTCTCCGTTTCCTCTCCAAGGGACCCGATGGTTCTCTTATCGAAATTTTCTGCCGACTCTGATAAAAAAAAGGTCTAGCATGGAAGTCAGAAACCTCTTGCCCTTACCAATGTGTCATTGCCGAGAGGCACAAAACATAACGATTTATCAATCGCACTGACTACTACCGAAACAATGTGGAGAATTTGAGGTTGCAAAAGAGCCTTCGCTTCACTTTAGTTCAATAGCCATTTTCCTATTGAGTAATTTTTTTATCTTTTAATGTGGCCATTACTTTTCCGCATAAATATTCACGATAAGAAAAGCTGGGGAGAAGAGAAATAAAGGGAAATTTGAAACATCGGGAGACATCGTTGGTCATTGGCTTTTATTGGAGTTGGACATTGTTGGTCATTGTTGGTCATTGGACCGCAACTGTAACTTTTTATGGTATGTCGAAACAAATCGAAATTTGAATAATTATCCCTACAAAAATGCAAACATATTCCCATAGGACTGAACAAGAGACTTGTTCATTATCTATTACTGTTTTGGCTTGCCCAGGCTTGTGATCAAAACCTCTTGTTTTATTTGTATCCCGATTTCAGTGATTTTCGTTATTCACACAAACGGCAAATGAATAACTCGAGCGGGTCAATTGCACTTATTTAATTTACACCGTGATTTCAGTTTAGTGTTTGCGTAATTACTGATTTTATACGCTTCAGCTGAAATCGTTACAAATTAGTAAAATCAAAGCTTCTGATCGTGGTCAAATTGTTGTCCTTTTAATGGAATACTCTATGAGAGCCGATTTCGCTATTCTCAAACACTTTTTCAAGTTTAGGAATAAATATAAGGCCCTTATATTAAGTATGAAATATAAAGTTTTATGAATGGAGTCCCAGCAGTGGGACAATAGCAGCACCGCTGGCGTGTTTAAGGACTTTAAGAGTTTAAAGCATTCGCATAAATTACTTTTGTTCTTAATTTGTTAAAATAGAAATTTAGGAGATCATTATATTTTACGAAACTACGCTTGTTGTTCTCTGAATCTTTCACCTATAGCGGCAGAAGCATCATCTACGTTTGTCCGTAACTTTTAAACAGCGTTTTATACAATAGTAAATGAATAACTGGAGCCGTCAATGTGTAATCGAACGCCATCGTAGATGGTACAATTGAGGAAACTTTTCCAGAAAGAGCCATGAAACGAAATTTCTGTAGCATTATTCGTTGCTTTTTTAAGTAGTTTCGAATGTGCAAAAGGAATGTGCAAACGAGTGTTAGATTCCTTACCGCGTGCTAGGTTCAATAGCTAGATTTGTAAGTATGCGAAATTCCAGTAGTATTATAAGTTGCTTTTCAAATTAAAGTAGTTTCTATGATTTCAAAATTCGACTTTCAAATGCGCAAACGAATGTTTGATTCCTTACCGCGTGCCAGTTCATCGAACCTGCCTCTGGTATACCTTACATTCGCTGTTTAAATTGGAAAGAATGTCCCTTCTTCTGCCCTGAAGAGAGTATCCATGGCTATCAACAATGCTTGTGTGACCATGTGATCCCTGAGTACAAAGTATTTGAGGGTGGTAAGCGGATACTGTGCAAGCATATGAAGACGCCTACGTTAAGGGTGTCACGATCAGTAAAGAATCCGTTCAGACCCTACTTTACATGTAGAAGGAAGGACGCGTGAAGATACTTTCAATGGGCTGACGAAATGACTGTGGATACGTATTCTGCAAGGGTGCCTCCAGTTTACGAACGACGAGAAAATGCAAAGATGGATATGACGCAAACACCCAAGCTCATGAGACAATTTGCAAGAATAGATAAAGTGACTGATTCTATGTAACATTCAGGACCATCGTTTCCTTTGAAACTTGATTGTAATAATTTATTATGTTTATTCAATAAAATAAATTTCGTTGACATGAAATATTGCCTCCTGTCTATTTATTTTTTGTTGTTGTTTCCATTTCTGGGTGTGCGATAAGGATGAAAAGCAAACCGGTTTGACGGGTTTTTTCTAGTCTACATTATTAAGGAGACCCTCATCATCTTCAAAACTGGTTTTTCTAACCAACCCTTAAACTTGCTTCAACTCGTTTGACTGTGACGTCAATGCCTTCTCATTGGTTCTTAAGCCCGTTTCAAACGTCGAACTTTTCATGTGCCGAATCTAATGCAAACGAGACAAATCTATTGTTTTCGCTCATTTGCATTAGATTCGGCACATGGAAAGTTCGACGTTTGAAACGGGCCTTAGCCACTCCATTGTTCTTTCGCTATATAAACGCGGTACTATCCGGCTGGTTGGGCGGAATCGCACCACCAGAGCACAATACACTTCACTCCAAATAATAAAGCATCGTAACATCCAAAACAAATACACACGCGCATCTCATTAAACTCTTAACGCTCAATGCTTTCACAATCATGGATTTACCCTCGTACACCTACATGAAGTGAATCCGATTAAAACCCCCGTCTATACCTTACAGGATTGCATCTCATTAAAAAAAAAAAAAACGGTTTGGGTAGAATCTTCCACCGATCGCCATTTTGAATAATTTGGTCTAGTCATTCCCCTATACTACTAATGATCCCTGCAAATAAAAATAAAATTCTTCTCTTTTGATCTGCAAGTTACCTTTTCCTAGACTTCCTGCATGCTGGAACAGTACTGGATAAACATGCCTTAGACAAAGCTTGACAATTCCATTGAACACTGAAATTTAAACCCAAACATTTTATTGATATAACTAAAGAACAATTTGACGAAGTTGAGTGCTGCAAGGTTTTTATAAGGAAGCTCCACTCCTACAATAACATAAATTCAACAAAAGGAAATTAAAGTTTACAATTAAATTTACACAATGCAAACTTCAAATTTCAGTATCATTATTTTGTTTTCAATTTTTTAAATACTTTTGACTTGTATTGGCTGCACATGCCGTACTATAACATTATAATATTACAGTATTTTTATGATTGCCTTAGTTCAAGTTAGGAATGGTAGTTGCTTGTCATGATAGCGTTAGGCCTACAAACTAAGCAGTCTCAAGGAGCTTTGCCACCTAAACGCCTAGTGGTCTTTGAGTTTCTCAGTTCTCATTTTTTAAAGATCAATCTTTTAAATGGAATCTGGTAGTCTGGATGAAAGTAGTCCTGAAAAGGACTGTTGGTAGCGACTGACGTTTCAACAACCTGAGCGGAACCCATCTTGAGTTAAATTTCAGAGTCACTTGACTCTGAAGATGACTTCTGAGCTCAGATTGTCGATGGAATGTTAGTCACTACCAACAGTCCTTAGACTCCGTACTACTTTCACCCAGACAATCAAAAGTAAGTAATCCATCTGAAGATTACTGTCAGCTATGGAATTAGGCCCACACAAGGTCAGAAAAAAACTCTGACCAATTGTGCGGGATGGTGGTATTTGAACATATTACCAAGGCTAATTGTTCAGATTGACTGAAGGGGGATTGAGATACACACTGTACACGTACAGTAGCACTTAAAAATTACAATCCAATAAATTTCTCTATTGACGTTGTAAGTGCAACATGGCAATGTTGCAAAGAAACTTTTTCCTCAGTTCATCGCTGTGAAATGACATCTTAAATATAAACGATCAACTCCCGTCTGAACTTTCATGTACCTCAGTTGGTAGAGCGACGGTGGACTAAGCTTAAATTGATTACATGGAAATAAAGACGGCACCTACATGCAAAAATATCTACCCCATTTTGAATAGATTTCTCTATTGAAATGTACATGACTTTGTAATTACCAAACCAACGATGTCTCAAAAAGTTTACCCCTTCTTGCTACTTGCGTTTATCTCGGTCTCCCACAACTTTGAAAGTCAACTTCACTTGCAACTCATTATCTTCAAAGTCAAGAGCTCCATGCACTGCAGAGGGGAAAGCTCTCAGAGATTGTTTCAAAAAGTAAATTGAATTTTTCCGATAAAAAAAACAAACAAACAAACAATGTCAAGCCACAAAATTAATGAATTTTACACAGTTATCTTTTGTTAAGAAGTTAGCTTTTCAGATCTCCAAAAGACCAAAGGATGTTTTCTCGACAATCCAATACTAACAGTTACAGGTATGACTTTCGTAATGCAATAATTCGTTTGTCTATATTTAGCCGTAATTCGCGCCTTATTTGTCTTTGTTCATTTATTTCTCACACCGCCGTACACGCTGGCATGATTGTTTTAAGTTATCGGATTTCGTCTTTTATATAGTCACGTAGTTTTACACAAGGCTGATTGTTGCAATGCTACTCGCTGGTTACTAGCTATTTCAAGTAACCTCTACCTTTTCTGTCAGCTACCATAGTTACTCGGAGCCAGAAGTCCTAAAGTAAGTCGTTTTATTCATATTTTCGTTGTTATAGCTGTCAGTTTATTATCGTAATGTAGCATGATTATTTTAGTTTTCACTTAGTTTTGCATCGCAATGCTCGTGCGCGTAAGTCAAGTAATATATTTACAGGCGTTGGCTTAGGCTTTTTTCCCTTTGCTTTCCAGTTCGAACCACAGTAACACAACAAATCTGATCACAAGTAATTCACAGCTACAAGACACATCAAATTGCTATTCATTCTCACAGTTTTAATTTAAACTTTTAAACGACCTTCGACCTCCTTGTTCTCTGCTGCTGTTTTTTCGTCACTGCAATTAAAGTTCATTTCATTTCGTTACCGCTGTGCGTTGGAATTGTCTGGTTTACCTGCAACGTTTTCTCCCGCTCCACTACGGGTTACGACAGGTAGACAGGGGCGGATCTAGGGGGAGAGGGTGCCCCCCCTCCCCCCCCAAAAAAAGCGTCAACAGTCAGCTACGCCTATTCTTAGTGGTGCACCCCCTCATAAGAAAAATCGTGGATCCACCCCTGGTAGAGCTGTATGTGACGTCTTCACATTCTACCTGTAGCAGAGGGCACAGATGAAGTCCGATTCTGGTCTGTCTGCCAGGGCTGCAGCCTTTCTTCTCATTGTTTTTTCCACATGCTGCAGAGCGAGTGTCTCTTCGAACTTGGAAAGACCTTTCTGCACAGTCTGTGTCCAGGCTGACCGGTCGATGGCTGTTGCTTCCCAGTTGTTCTGGTTGATGTTCAAGGCTTTTAGGTCCCTCTTGCACACGTCTTTGAATCACAGCTGTGGTCTGCCTGTGGGACGTTTTCCCTGCACAAGTTCTCCGTAGAGGAGGTCTTTAGGGATCCGTCCGTCGTTCATGCGCACGACATGACAGTGCCAGTGCATACGTCTCTCTTTCAGCAGCGTGTGCATGCTGCTGCCACCCGCTCTTTCAAGGTCGGTGTTGTTTGGGACCTTGTTCTGCCAGGTGATGTTCAGAATGCGCCTGACGCTACGCATGTGAAAATCATTGGGCTTTCGCTCTTGTCGGGCACGCAAAGTCCTGGACTCGCTGCCATACAGGAGGATGCTCACGACGCAGGCTCTGTAGCTCTGGGACGTTTAATGCGCAGGCACCTTCATGTTGTTCCATGCTTTCTTTGTCAGTCTGGTCATGGTGGTAGCTGCCTTGCCGATCATGAGAAGACACAAAAGGTTTGCACTGCAAGTATTGTTCACACTGTGCTTTCCCCTTGTAGGTGTGATAATTTCATTAAATGTGTCACGGATTAAAGAGATAAGTTTTCAACGCTGCTAAATTAAAGCGGTATGGATAATGTTATGGCTCGTTACTGTATTCATTCAATAGGCCATTTATTTAATCACATGTTCTCGTCAGTTTCGTATTTCAACTTGTGGCGCACCCAAAAATTTAGTTTTGAGGAAGAGTGCGCCAAAAAAAAAAAAAAACAGTTACTCGCGTAAGTGATGACTAGAGTCCGCATTGCTACTGGTATGTTCACAACCTCGACGCCGACGCGATGTAAACGATCGCCACTTGTCGCTTGAAGTTTTCCAGAGGATCTTCGATTGCAAGATAGACGTTCGTCGAATCGAATGGAATGGAAATTGTCTATTCGTCCTTTTGACTGATATCCGTTTTTCTTCGCCAGAATACACTCAACAATCGAAGATCCGGATGAGTTTTTCTCGCAGTTGCGAGACTTTTTGAACTCATTGGACTTGATTATCAAGCAACCTCCGAACGACCACTTGCTTCTCGATGTTTGGATTCAAATGCCCTCAACCACGCCAAGCAAATTGTCGCTTTCATCATTTGAAATGGACGATTCAGACACGCCTGAGAAGGTTTTGCTCATGGAACAGCGAAGTAATCGCATATTGAAGAATTTTGATGACGTGTGCAACAAACAAAGAGGAAATTTGGCTAATGGTGCTTTCAATGTGTGTATTTGGCGACCCAGAATCGAAGCCAAGGCCATGGTCAATGAAATCGTGGAGGACGTTTCTGTAAGAAGTGGGTTAAAGAGGGTTAAAGAGGGCCGTGGAGGAACTTGTTGGCGATGGCACACGTTCAAGATACGTGGAGAGCTTGAGAGTACCTGACTGGAAGCTTGTCCACTTTCAGGCGAAGGCAAGGGTCTCCTCTAAAACATGGCAGTCAGTGATTAACATCACAGGGCTTGAACGAACAGGGAATTGATCAAGTTTATTTTACTTTAGTAATTTGGCCATGATTTCTTTAAAAATTCAAGCATAATATTTATGTTTACATGTTTCGTTGTATTTGTTTTGCTTGGTTTGTTTCTTTACATTTAAAATTATTTCATACACAAGATGTTGACTTAAATTCTTTCTTTTCCCCTCAATTATTATTATTATTATTATTATTATTATTATTATTATTAATTGTGACATTAATTATGACTATAATTTATTTAATACAACAGATATTGACTTAAATTCTTTCCCCTCAAAACTGAATGTGAGGTTTATTATTATTATTATTATTATCATTTTCATTCTCACTATTGTTATTGCAGGTCTAACTGAGTTTCGAATACTCGAGCACCTTGAGAAAATTGCAGAACTTACTCTGCCACTATCCAAGTTCAAGAAGCCTTTTCAGGATCTGAATACATCCAAGACTTTAATTTTAAACAGAGTTACTTCTTGCCAGATCCATGTCGATGTTAATTAGAATTTGTGTTAACTGAATTTCTAATTTTTGTTGTCTCCAAATGTACATTTATTGGAAATTTATTTTTAGATTTTATCCTTGATTAGCTAAGTGTAGCCCAAAGATAATTGGTCGGAGTACACTTTAGGAACATATTGTGTTTGTAAGTACAATAATGTTGGTTTGTTTGAGAACTTTTAAAGAGCCAAGATAATATTACTAGACTATACTTTAGGTGGCACTCCCATAAGTATGGTATAACCAATTCTTTTGTTAGAACCAAAGCAATAATTAGGTGGAACAACCATGAGTACAGTATAACCCAGTGTTTTGTTAGAGTCAAGATAATATTATTAGGCTATACTTTAGGTGGCACACCCATGAGTACATTATAACCCAGTGTTTTGTTAGAGTCAAGATAATATTATTAGGCGGTATTTTAGGTGGCACACCCATGAGTACAGTATAACCCAGTGTTTTGTTAGAGTCAAGATAATATTATTAGGCTGTACTTTAGGTGGCACACTCATGAGTACAGTATAACCCAGTGTTTTGTTAGAGTCAAGATAATATTACTAGACTATACTTTAGGTGGCACTCCCATAAGTATTGTATAACCGCTTCTTTTGTTAGAACCAAGGCAATAATTAGGTGGAACACAGTGTTTTGTTAGAGGCAAGATAATATTATTAGGCTGTAGTTTAGGTGGCACACCCATGAGTACAGTATAACCCAGTGTTTTGTTAGAGTCAAGATAATATTATTAGGCTGTACTTTAGGTGGCACACCCATGAGTACAGTATAACCCAGTGTTTTGTTAGAGTCAAGATAATATTATTAGGCTATGCTTTAGGTGGCACACCCATGAGTGCAATATAACCCAGTGTTTTGTTAGAGCCCAGATAATATTATTAGGTTGTACTTTAGGTGGCACAGTCATGAGTACATTATAACCAAGTGTTTTGTTAGAGTCAAGATAATATTATTAGGCTGTACTTTAGGTGGCACACCCATGAGTACAGTATAACCCAGTGTTTTGTTAGAGTCAAGATAATATTATTAGGCTGTACTTTAGGTGGTACACCCATAAGTACATTATAACCCAGTGTTTTGTTAGAGTCAAGATAATATTATTAGGCTGTACTTTAGAAGGCACACCCATGAGTACAATATAACCCAGTGTTTTGTTAGAGTCAAGATAATATTATTAGTCTGTACTTTAGGTGGCACACCCATGAGTACATTATAACCCAGTGTTTTGTTAGAGTCAAGATAATATTATTAGGCTGTACTTTAGGTGGCACACCCATGAGTACAGTATAACCCAGTGTTTTGTTAGAGTCAAGATAATATTATTAGGCTGTACTTTAGTTGGCACACCCATAAGTACATTATAACCCAGTGTTTTGTTAGAGTCAAGATAATATTATTAGGCTGTACTTTAGAAGGCACACCCATGAGTACAATATAACCCAGTGTTTTGTTAGAGTCAAGAAAATATTATTAGCCTGTACTTTAGGTGGCACACCCATGAGTACATTATAACCCAGTGTTTTGTTAGAGTCAAGATAATATTATTAGGCTGTACTTTAGTTGGCACACCCATGAGTACAGTATAACCCAGTCTTTTGTTAGAGTCAAGAAAATATTATTAGGCTGTACTTTAGGTGGCACACCCATGAGTACAGTATAACCCAGTCTTTTGTTAGAGTCAAGATAATATTATTAGGCTGTACTTTAGGTGGCACACCCATGAGTACAGTATAACCCAGTGTTTTTTTTAGAGTCAAGATAATATTATTAGTCTGTACTTTAGGTGGCTCACCCATGAGTACAGTATAACCCAGTCTTCAGTAAGAGCCAAGTTAATATTACTAGGCTGTACTTTAGGTGGCACACCCATGAGTACAGTATAACCCAGTCATTTGTTAGAGTCAAGATAATATTATTAGGCTGTACTTTAGGTGGCACACGCATGAGTACAGTATAACCCAGTGTTTTGTTAGAGTCAAGATAATATTATTAGGCTGTACTTTAGGTGGCACACCCATGAGTGCAGTATAACCCAGTGTTTTGTTAAAGCCAAGATAACATTATTAGGCTGTACTTTAGGTGGCACACCCATGAGTACAGTATAACCCAGTCATTTTTTAGAGCCAGGATAACATTATTAGACTGTACTTTTGGTGGCTCACCCATGAGTACAGTATAACCCAGTCTTTAGTAAGAGCCAAGTTAATATTACTAGGCTGTACTTTAGGTGGCACACCCATGAGTACAGTATAACCCAGTGTTTTGTTAGAGTCAAGATAATATTATTAGGCTGTACTTTAGGTGGCACACCCATGAGTACAGTATAACCCAGTGTTTTGTTAGAGTCAAGATAATATTATTAGGCTGTACTTTAGGTGGCACACCCATGAGTGCAGTATAACCAAGTGTTTTGTTAGAGTCAAGATAATATTATTAGGCTGTACTTTAGGTGGCACACCCATGAGTACACTATAACGCAGTCTTTCATTATAGCGAAGACAATATTATTAGGCTTTGCTTCACTGAAGAGATCATAATTACTCCTGCACTGTTTTCTATGAAGTTTAAAGGGGGTTGTGTCACGCTATTGTAGTCAAACGTCAAAACACTAAAGGACGTCTTTGCAATAATGAATACCGTAAAATAATGCTGTAGTTTTGTTGCCAATAGCCATTGAAGTGCACTGAGTCCATTCTTTGTTGTTTGCAGCCAAGGATGGAGTGAAGGATGGAAATGGATTGAAACTTGAAAAAAGCTGGCTAGTTTTATTTTTAAGTTTGGAGACCGTATTTTCAGAAGTGGTCAAAAATTAAATATGAATAGATAGCTCTTTGTGCCATAAATATATTTCATATCTTGTCAGTGGGTTGTCAGGAATGTTGTAGATGTGAGCTAAAGTAGTAAGAGAGATTTGTACCCATTTTTAACATAAAACAGCAAATTTTGCATGACAGTGCCTCTTTAATTATTTTGAAGTTTTTGGGTATAGAAGATCTGCCTTAGTCAACTAATGCGATGACTAGGTGATGACTTAACTCAAAGTACATGGGTCCGAAATAACAACGATGTTTCCTTGAGAAAAGTTCAAAATGTGTAATGATTTGGGCATCTAAGAATTAGGAACTAGTTGTACTTGGAAAAATTGGAATGCCATTACCCGCCTGAATTTGCGATATTGTTAAGTAAGTCTATCTGTATTTTTGTAGGAATATGCCACTACACCGCTAACAATGCGATATTTTTCTGGGTAAACTATCTAAATGTATGTACATATTGCGCATCTGTAGAAAGTTTGTCCACTCTCTGGAAGCTATGTATCATTTTTTTTCAAGGCGTTTATCGTTTCTGCCTTTTTTTTTTCAAATTGAGCTATCTGTGTGGGGTTGTGCTAGGTGCAATAAGTACCTGAGTAGAAGTCAGTAATAAATTCCGGCGCACGGCTCTCATCGTTTACTTTTTAAAGGCTAGTAATAGAAACGTTTGTAAATGCATGATTTGCATCGCTGATGTCTTGTTCAGTCCACCAGTTAAAACAAGATTATTATAAATAGTATGCCAAAGGGTCACCCCTTTACTTTTGCTGGAGTCAAGACAAAGCATTAAAAATAAAGTGCCTTCAATAGACGTCTTTTTTAAAGGCTAACATTTAACTGATCAAATATTAAAGTGGTGAAAGTGTAAAGGAACAGGAACTAACCAGGGCGAGAACATATAGAAGGCCATGGATTTCTTTCACTCGAACTGAAGTGGAAGTAAGCTAGCAATGCTCCTGTTGACGATATCAGGGGAAATTCGAAGGAACCGCAACAACCTTTTTTGGCCCGTTCCGTTGCTGTTTCTCGGATTTCACCCCAGTTGCCCCATACATACACCTGCGACTGCCAAAAAAGTAATTTCCACCAAAACAGCTAAAACTTTTTAATGAAGAACACTGAGCTCGTCCTAAAACCAGATCGGAGTTTCAAGAAACGAATGTGTGCGTCGGGATAAAACAAGTATATAATTGTCATTTTTGTTATCGTAAATAGCTGCAAGAATTTGCATTAGAAATATTTTCCCTTTTTTTTTTATGTGCTCGCTTTTATCCCGACGCGCGCAGTTTTTTTGAAACTCTGAACTCCCTTTTTTTCACACATGCCGGAATATTGAAGCGTGAAC
This sequence comes from Montipora capricornis, assembly GCF_036669925.1. NCBI lineage: Eukaryota > Metazoa > Cnidaria > Anthozoa > Scleractinia > Acroporidae > Montipora > Montipora capricornis. The sequence continues at coordinate 18,182,819 of NC_090888.1, read as the reverse complement.
TTGTTCTAGATGGTTAATTGTTTCAATATAATAAAGCCCCTCAAATTATTAACCAAGAAGCGCTGAAATTCTTTTGGTGATTTCTTTTCCGTGGATTTGTCCCTTTTTATTGATTATTAACTAATCAATCACTCAAAGATATCTCTAAAATTGTGCATGGGTATCAATTCAATTTGCTACACAGTAGACCGATGCTAGATAAAACGTGCACCGAATTTTAGGACAATTCGCACTTCCTTTCGCGGCTTACCTCGGAACTATGTACTTTGATTTCCGATCCTAACATCTTACTTCAGTAATCGCATTCGTAAAAATCTCTGGGCTAGGTCTATCCCAAGGCCTTTCTGTTGTAGAATCTTTTACCAGTGTTCGGACTCTTCGATAAGATCCCATCGTTCAGAATACCCGGGATGATACCGCCTTTAGCATTTGTTCCAATAAAAAAAATGTCATTGGCAAAGCTGTAACGGCATTCACTTCTTACTTCGGGGGTAAATAGCGTTTAGTGCTGTATTAACCACAGGCTTTCCTTTTGAGCCCAAACCAACTATACCTTAACGCTCTACCCAAAATCAATCATAACAGGGTTGGAGCTTTTTTTGCCGGCTACGTTGCTTGCCTTGAGATCATTGCGAAGGAAACCTTTTAAATGCATGTGGCATAAGGCAGTAGTATGGTGTAAGTCAACTCGTCAACACTTTTCTCTGAACCGCCATCCTCCGGCTTGTATACCTCAACTCGCATGGCGGTTCAGAGAAAAGTGTCCCGCGAGCTGACTCACACCATACTACTAAGGCAGAACAGATCTTTTCAAATATGGAAATACAGCCTGCTGGAGTCAGTACATTCGTCTCGGCTGCATGGTGAAGCGTTATAAAAGTACTTTTTTTCATAAAGCCAATGAAATTGTGTCAGAAGACAAAGTGGTACGTGACTTTTTGTGACCACACCAAACATGCATTGGTGGTCACCGGAAGCAGAAATTACTTTTACTTCATGGAACAAATTTTTTCTTGCCTTTTCTCTTTTTCTTGGCCCTCTAAAGTTTCGATGTGAGTCATTTGTTTAATTACTAGTAATAGTTCTCACTACATCTGTCCGCAGTTTGAATATCATGTCAATTCTGTAGTGAATCTCACAAAGTAATTGTCTTTACATTGTTTACATGGCATTTAAAGGTGACCCGAGTACGAGTATGTCCTTTTTTGGGATTCTTTTTCCTCTATATGAGATAATCAGAGGTTTCTGTTTATTTCTCAAAGTCGTGATTGATTTTCTATCAAATGCCAGAGGGCCATTAATATATTTTTAAGTTAGGCACTGATAAATGGTATTACGTGTTAAAGGGCAGTAATTTCTTTTGTGCGTCTTCTTTTTCTGTCCCTGAAATTCACTTCAGAGACGATTTGTTCTGTGAACAGATGAGGATAGCCCCTTTAGCATAGGC
>NC_090888.1:18173872-18176372 GCF_036669925.1 Montipora capricornis | reverse complement strand
TTCGATAGCCTTTGATTTCTCTGAGAAGAGCTCTTGTCTAGCTTCATTCACTGTTAATGCTGTACTGGTTATGCTGCAGAGAAGAACAACAAATCTCTCAATCAGTGGCATGTAGTCGTCGGGGGTTCTCTCTGGAACTGAAGATAAGTCAGCCAACACATCAGTTACTGCAGGGAACACACTCCAGGTATCCCATGCTGTTCGTTTCCCTTAGCCAGAAAAGAAAGAAACGGTGTCGCAACCTGTTGGGGCATGCAGCATTGGAAGAGCCTTGGCCCTCTGTGGTTCAAGCTGAGCAGCAATGTCACGTATTACAAGGTACCTGAAAAGTTTACCTGTGCCAAAGGCAATCCAAAGCTCATCAACAACAATATCTTGCATCTTGGAAACTGCAAGAACCACAACATCTGTATCAATGGTTCTGATCATGACTCTTCGATATCCACACTGCGAAGCAATGTATGATGTGCAGCATGATGTGTGTATCAGCTTCTTCGTGGGTACAGTCTTCCATGTTATCCTGTCGATAAACATCCCAGATAATGTCGACTCTTTTGACTGGTTGAAGCTGTTTCATAATGTATGGCATGAAAACATTGTCTGCATACTCTTGAAACGTTCTTGCGGCCCCGGGCGATTCAATTTGCACCACAACAGCTCCGTCAAGTATTGCAATGTCCACTTTTGGGGATTCGGCAGTCTGTGTAGAATTCTTTTCCATGCACTTTACAAGATCTGACTTCTGGCCTTCTCTCAATCTACTAGCCTGCGCCAGAGATGGGGGCCACGGATGATTCTCATCTTTAAAGAATTCTTGGAGGTTTCCTTCACGACTTTGACAAGCAATGTATAGTCTGGAGAATAGAGCACAATCATCCTTTGGAGCTGCAACTTGCACTTTCTTCTTGTCTGATTTCTTTTTTAAAGGGCTTTTAAACAATGGAAGCTTATTCTTGCTTATAACGGAAGTCACCTCCTTGGTCCTTTTCTGAAATCGCTCTTGGACAAATGTATTGTACTGCTCATGACCAATGGTAATCACGTTCTTGACTGTTTGGATGACAGCATTTTCCACAAAAACTTTTGAGTCTAGTGCAAACAGATCTTTGCTGTCTACTTCAAACGGATTTCCCACCTCCTCAAATGAAGACAACGGAAGTCACCTACTTGGTCCTTTTCTGAAATGGCTCTTGGAAAAATGTATTGTACTGCTCCTGACCAATGGTTATCACGTTCTTGACTGTTTGGATGACTGCATTTTCCACAATAACTTTGGAGTCTAGTGCAAACAGATCTTTGCTGTCTTCTTCAAACGGATTTCCTACCTCCTCAAATGAAGACACCAGGGATGCAACGTCCTTCTTAAACAAAACCTGTACTCCTGGTACTTGCTCGTGGTGGCGTGTATCTTCCTTTGTGACAGAACGAATGGATTCTTCAAACTCTTGTGTCATTCTTGCAAGCTCAGGTCCTGCAACCATCCATCGCAATAAAGCGCCAGGGTTTTCAGTTAGGCCGCAGGCCCCACCATCTCCTTTAACCAAGGCGTTAGCTTGCTCATGCGCGTGATCCAGTGCTATGAATGAAAATGCCCGCGGTGACTTGTGTACCACAAAGCCTCGCTCACTGAACTGTTGGAATACCTTTGGATGTTTGGGTGGTAGGGTGCACATGTCTCTGACATGGACAGACAGCCACCGGGCAGATTTTTAATTTCAATATTCTGTTACTTACAAACAGTTTTTTTAACTGAAATATTCTACCACTTACTGCTTCTCATAGTCTGTAAGTTTCCTTGTAGTCACGTGATAGACCACGTGGCACACATTATTGAATATTTAATAAGATAAATAAGTTTTATTTGTTCCTCTGATAATTACCAAAGACTGTTTATAATTTTATATACTAAAATTTTTACCTGAAAAAAACAAGTGTCTTATTTCAGCCTCGTTTTCATGCTGGCTAGAATCATGTGTATTTCGCCATGCTCATTTATCCTCTTAAAAAGGCGATTCGTCGCTGGCCCTATATCAGAAAATGATCAATACCTATAATTGTATCATCCTGCCAAGTTTCATGCTTTTATCAAAAAGTGAACGATTTTGCCATTTTTCGGGCTTAACAGCTGGACTATGAGAACTAGAGAATATCCGAATACGTTTGGGTACGTGTGAACGGGCAAATTAGATTTGATTACGCTACGTATGGATGGATGATATTTTTGAATCCGGAAAAAAAAAGTTGCGGATTAAAAAATATCCGTATACGTGTGGACGGTGCCTAGGTGCTTTGTTTTTTCTCCGAAACTAATAATAAAACAAATTACATAGGGATGCAATCGTGCAAAGTGTTACAAATCCCAACTGGATATAGAAAAGTCTCACAAATGTTAAGTCGTCAGAAATACTGTTTTGAGCTGAGTTTGCTTGTTATTTCTTGTTGGAAAGCTTTTAGATGCTACAGCCGCAGAATTTTGGCTTAATTGCGGAATACCCCGCCA
>NC_090888.1:18146372-18163872 GCF_036669925.1 Montipora capricornis | reverse complement strand
AAAAGGAAGGAAGTGAGCATGTACTTTTACAATTGTTTTGTTGTTCCGACAATATAGTGTGCCCGCTCATGTTACTCAAATCGGTGTTGTCAAGAAAACACAATTTTCCTGACGTTAGAATACTACGGTTTCTAAGCAGGAAGTTTTTTTCTACTCTCAATAAACTTGACGAACATTCTGCTCTCTTGAAAAGACTGAAACGGGAAATGATTTGAAAAATTTTTTTTACGACCGCCATGTTTATTGTTTTTGTTGGGTTTCCCCTTTAATACTCGCGTGTATTTTCCGCGCGTTGTGACGATATCTCGCTCGTGCGTGCGTGGATGATTCGGCAAAAAAAAAGCCGCGGAAAACTGTAGTAAGCCACCTTAAAAGCACTGTAAATCTCGAACCGGCCGGGTCAAAGTTTACCTTCGCAGCCAAAAGATATAATTATGCCAGACCGATTTGTGCAGGCGAGTTTCTGATTGGCGGAGATTAACAATGGCTCACCTCACGCGTCCACCCGTGTTTCGGGAGTGAGCGCTGGCTCATTTCCCGAAACAGCGGCTGGTAATCGAGACTACCAACTGCCAAGCGCACGAATTTCGATCTTTTCACCACAGCCATCCCAAGCTCGGAAAGAAGTAAGGACAGTGGTGGATCTACTGAGGGAACTTTACAAAAATGAGACAATTAGCCTAATTTTGTTGCCATGGTGTATTGCTGCCTTTCTGTGTGGTTATTTTCCCAATGTAACGCAACAAGCATTTTTCTCGTTTCCAGTGTTGCCACGCCATATAAGAAGAGGACATTGTCTGGGACGCCCACTAAACTTAGCCAAGAAATATCTCAATGAACACAAATCTACATCAGAATCCAATGAAAAAGGTTGAACTTTCATTTTATTCTTCGATCGTCGTACAAGTAACCGTTGTTAGTTTTTGCCCCAACGTGACTCGGACACTGCCCACTGAGCTTGGGATGTCTGTGGTTTACGTAGCGTGGAGAGGTGGTTAAGGACATGTTTTGGCATGGTCCAAAGGTTGTTCGCTCTTATATAATAGCTTCGGGGTCTGCCAATAATCTCACAACATCAGCAGATTTTTGAACGTCAGCAAAAGGAAACAATTTGCAGCCATAGCCAAGATGATAAGAGCAGTGGTGTTTCTTGCATTAGTCGTCATCCCGTTTCTTTTACTTTGCAACTCAAAAGCAGGTGATTTTTTGTTTAGCTTGCTGTGATAATGTTAGAAAACTAACCGAGATTTCGGATCGGTGGGTAAACTTCCTACTTTGGCCAATATAAACCTCCAGATAGATGATTATGTATCTTTTATTTCCGAATCACATCTATATCAATACTCTTGAGTTTGTTATTGGTTTTAAAAATAAGATAATCGGAATATTGCAAGTTATGCAACAATTGACATTTAGGTACTCTTGGAGTTTGTCGCTTTGGGCTGTCATTGCAAGAATTTTAGGCGTAATAATGCACGATTTAATTAACTTTTAACTCACCAGAGAGCTTTGTGGCAAAACTGGATGGTAAATTTAGGTATCCACATTTCTGAAAAGTTATCATTTATTTACTTCTACAGATCAGTGATCAAGCGTTGTTAAGTAAAAGTACTAAATTTAACAGGCATTGCTCAAATCATTCGAAGCATTAGTTTTAAGACCAAATAAGACTGACAATATGAAATCGAAAGCCATCCCGATCAGTTTTTGAAAGTTCAAGGGGAATATGGTTACTCCACAAAACGAAGAATTACAATCCACGATTATAAGAAGTGTTTTCGGCACAACTCGAATGTCATTATATATTCTTGATGTATTCAAATCTATTGCACTATGCTCTTTGCCGCTTATCAACTCTCTGAATTAAAAGAGCAAATTTAAATGCGCTGTGTTTCGAGAGTTAGGCAAATTCAGTGACTTGGTGCTCGCAACCAAATCAAGAGACTAAAAACTTTGAAGGAAGGTTTAAATAAAAATCAAATACAAAAGGAGACAGGGATGGGCAAAACTGTTGCACATCTCATTGATTTTAAAAATACGGGCTGTCAGAATACTGCAAGTCTGGCAGCAATTGAAATTTAGATCGATACTCTTCGAGTTTTTCGCTTTCTGCTGTCATGGTCTGTCATTGCAAGAATTCATTTAATGAACTTTTAACTTAACTTGTACAATGGTCTTTGCCGCAAAACAAGCTTATAAACTCTCCGCTGTGTTTCGAGAGTTAGGCAAATTCAGCGACTTGGAACTCGCAACCAAATCAAGCGAGACAGAAAATAAGTGCTTAAAACTTTATGGGAAGTTTTGAATAAAGTGACATCAAATTCAAAAGGATACTCGGATGGGCGAAACTAAAGAGGATTAAAAAAATGCACTGGAATTTTGGGTATTTGAAAACTGTTCAGCTCAACAGGTTTTCAAAGTTCAGAAAGTTAATCTATCTGGTTTGTAATTTTAATTATCTATGCTCGACACATATTTTGCCACAAAGCTTTGAGTTGAATTGTTTGAAAGCAATTTCTGGGTTATATTGGGTAGGGCCGGGTAATTGCTAAAACCAAACAAAATCAAATGCACTGCCATGATAAAATGCCTTTAATTTCCTCTTGGCCTAACTCAATTATCAAATGTGAATTATTGACGGGTGTCAAGTGTAATCCGAGAGTGAATTTTTTCTTTCTTTTTTTTTTTTGCGCGGTTTTTTGGTTCAGTGGTTTTTGTAAGCCGCTTTTGTTCAGTTTCTTCGATGGTTCTGCAGGTTTTGGCAACATATGAGAGATATTTAACAATTATTCCATGAGCGCACGTTGGATATGAGTTGGCTATAACCACTCTCATATCCAACAAGCGCGAATGGAATAATTGTTTTATTAAATTCCTTAAACTCCAAAAAGTTTGGAAGTACGAAATACGAGCAAAAAAAGCGAGACAATCCTAGCGAAATCGAAAAAAGTTGATGAAGATGCGATGTTGTGTAATACCTCGTGGTCAGACAGACGCAGGCTCATCACAAAAACATTTCTTACCTTTTTGCGTATCTCTAAGCTTCGAAAGTGATCCAAACTTTCCACAAAAACGTTTTTCTTTTGCTTTATACCGAAAGAAATTTCGCTTTCTGGCGTAAACGTTTTTAGTTTAGCAACGCTAAGAGCAATCATTTACCATTTAAGGTCAAACTAAGGTATATGAGCTGATAACCGAGATTGAGTGAACCAATCAGAGCTAGAGATTTTCATTATCCGAGGTTGAGAATTTAATAAGACCGAATATTAAATACCTTTGAGTTTTCGTGGAGACAGCCCTATGTTTCCGCTCGCAAAGTGTATTTAAAAATGGCCGTTTTATACTACAGACGTATAATGCACGTATCAGCGGCCAGCCCGGGGGGCCGATCCCAGGGCACCCAGGGCACCCAGGGCACCCAGGGGCTTGCAAAGGCTGCCCTCAAAACGTTCTCCAAAGGTTTTGATATTTTCCTCTGATCATCCTAGTACTCGGGAAGTTACCCTGCGAACAGTTGGTTTTTCCTACGCTTCCCGAGAGAGAAACCACAGCGAGCAACCGTTTGATTTTTCATCGAGGATGTGCGAAGTAAGTCACAATCCACGTGATGTATTTGACATCACTTCGTCTTATTTCGCGGGAAATCACTACACAGCAGGCTAGCCCAAACGCAGCAGTCACGTAGCTGAACGCACGCGCAAGCGCCAAACAAGTTTACTAACTCGTTTTCCCGGTTTAAATTTAATTTATTCGTCCTTGAGGCTGGACGGTGGCTCACTCAAAGAAACTAACGATTGCTCGCAGTGGTTTCTCTCTGGGGAAGCGTAGGAGAAACCAACTGCTCGCAGGGAATCGAGAAGTCAGTAACAACTTCAAAATAAAGTTTAAACAACAGTTTATTGCTAAAATTGAATTCCTCAATTTATGTCTTTAACAGCTTCTTTAACTAAAACACAACTTAACCCTTAAAGCCTCATACTACAAATAAGAAGGAAGTTCCCGTTTTGATATGAAAAAAAACATAAACAGTCTCATGTTAGGTATACCCCTAAACTAAAGTGTAATGTCCCATCACAAATTTACATTGCAACCAAATGTATGAGGAAGAAGGTTCAAAAGTTGTAGGGATGGTTAAAACTCATTGTTGACATCCTAGGTAAGCTCTATATACAAACACTTGTCCTTTTAAATAGGAACAAATATTAAAACAACGAAATTTTATATACGTTTGATCTGCTACAAATGTATGATTTCATATAAATGTATTTTATAGCACTTTCGTCAGAGATCACTAAGGAAATAGGAAGCAAAATACCTGTTTTGTTCAAACTTTTTCGCGTACTCTTTCCCGCGTTCGTTGTCAAGCCCGGATTCCTTGAAGAATTCTATCCAATCCATGATCTGTGGAACAGAACGTTTTACAAATACATCGTGTACCAACTGCTTGTGTTGTCACAATTTGCTCAATTCTATAGGTTCTCAAAAACAATATCAGAAAAGTTTTAATCTTAAAATAGTTTTCAAGAAATGCTATTTGTTTCCTCCAGTTTTCAGTGGAGGATGGATGAATTGTATTTGCAAATTTGAATGATAATAAAATTTACTCACCTTAGAAAGAAAAGACTGTCGGGCGTTCACCCGATGAATTTACCTTGTGACAGCAGACGATGTGCAAATCCCGTGCGTGGATCCCCGGAGGTTTTGCCACGCCACGGAATAATTACCGCTGGACCTCGTGACAGCAGAGCATTAGCAAATCCCGTGGGTAGATCCCCGGGGAGTTTTGCCAAATAGGGGAAAGCACTCTTATGCCCCTGTCCCCTACCAAGCCCGTGGGTTTCCCTGGGGTTGCCCGCTAAAGATGCTAGTTTTTTCTCATAGTTTTAGCCCTGTCAAGACAGAAAAGACATTCCCAGCACCCATCTGAGGTAAGTTTAATGTTGTTTTTTTTCCTCGTGGATTGCATCGATCAGCCAATGATCACTGTAATCTTTTAACAACAATGATTTTTGTGCGGTGTACTAAAACCCGAAACACCAAAACGCCTAAACGAAACCAACGAAACAATCGAAACACCTAACGAAACCACCGGAACGCTCGAAACATCTATAAAAACTTGAACAAAACCATCGAAACAGACTCATATTAAACACCGTTAACTGAATAAACACCACCGATGCTCGACGTCCGGATGGATTGTCGCTTCGAGCTTTCTATTTCAGCTGTTCTTTATTCACAATCTTTGCAGATTCCCTCAGAACAAACAAAGAGTGAAACCAAAAAGTTCTCTTATTTTTTGTATTATTTTTCCTTCTACATCTCAAATTAACTATGTCATGCTTGTGAAGTGTCTGCCCATGAGCACACAAAGACCAAACACAACAGCACTTTCATGCACCGGTGGCTCAGTGCTTGAGCAATGGGCTCTGACCCAGGAGGTCGCATCGAACCCTGGCCGGATCAACACTCAGGATCTTAAAATAACTGAAGAGAAAGTGCTGCCTTTGTAGTTTCATCTGCGAATGGTTAGACATTCAAGTCTTCTCGGATAAGGACTATAAACCGTAGACCACGTCTCACAAATATCTTCTAGCATGTTCATAAGCTCCCTATGGGATGTTAAAAAATCCACACACTATTCGAGAAGAGTAGGAGATGAAGTCCCCGGTGTTGTGACTGTTCCGTTCTCACTCTCCAGGAGAAGAGGCCGGCTTGGCGGTGATGTCTCTAAAAAGGCTTGTGGTGTATGAGGCTACCTAAGCAGAAACAGCCATAAGTCAAAAAGGGACTTTGCCGAGAGTTGGAATAACGTAGGCTTTCGTTTCGATGGTTCCAGTGGTTTCGTGTTAATCGGTGTTTCGATGGTTTTGGCGGTTTTGGTGGTTTCGTTTCGGTGTTTCGGGTTTTAGAACGTGCCCATTTTTGCCACACTTTATACAGTCTTAACCAATGTGAAATGCAAAAAAGCGCTGTTAATGGCATAACGATATTCCACTGACTGTAAATCCCCGATGAAAATATAAACCTCTGGTTCTTTCTTGTAAGATTTTATTTTTCGGGTCACGATTTTCTTACACATGCGTAATAGTTCATTTGAAATTCTTTTTCATGATTTCTCTCTTTTAGTTTGTTCTAATCGATTTTTCGTTTACCTCTCAATTTAATTCTTTTTAATCGATTGTAAGCCATTATATTTCTTTAAGTTTTTCGAGTTTTCCAAAAATAATCTTACTTGAAAGGAGATGTGTCAAAGAAGGAGTGGAACACGAGGCTTTCCAGGCGACTGTCAAATCCATTTAGCCATTATGTTCAGGGAAACATTAATGGTATACATTTGTTTATAGAATTGTTTTCATACGACTGGAAATAATTGAGCCAGCGGCTGAGCAATGTTGGCCAAAATCAATCGATCGGAAGATGTTCGCAAAGGTTAGAAGTTAATACTGTAACCGACCAATCCCATTTTGTCGATCTAAACTTGTCACCAATGCGACCTCAGTCCAGTTGTCTCTTCTTCCCGTTCGTTTCAACTTTCGTCGTCTAGCGAGAACTTGGGGCCCATTTGAACAGTTTAACGTGGAGCTTTCAGCATTTTCATTAAGCATTTTGTTTGCAGATCACGGTAACTCTTAAGTTGGAATGGAATGCCACGATTGTGGGGAAATCTATCCCCGCCGGTTTTACGACAAAAGTAACCAAAGGTACAGTACTTATTGACGTACTGAACAAAGCGGCAGACGGTGGGAATCAAGGATCTTTCAACAAATACGACAGCACATATTACAAGGGAATGGGCTATGGGATCACCGCTAGGAATGGTAGTAAGCAGGGCCATGGTACATAGTGGGCAAGTATTGATGGAAAGACTGGTGGAGGCACTGCATGTGGGATAAGCTCTTACGTTCCAGCTAGTAATTCCATCACAGTTTTCCGCCTCACACAAACCTTTGGCCACAGTGGCCCAGTAAGTGGGTATTGTAAGACAGCAGCTCCTTCGTCTAACCAGGTCAGTCAACTTCTTGTCAACAATCAAGCCCGGTCCAAGGATTTTTCGCTCAAGAAGCCTTTTCGGAATGCACGAAACAAGCATACAATTTTTCTGCTTTTGTCATGCACATAGCTTGCTCAGAATTGTCTTATTGATCTTGGCAGGGACAAAAACTATGCGATAATGCCAATCATATAATGCATACATACCACTTAAACAAAGCATTAACACTCTCGTTTGGCTTCACCAAAATGTCGTGTCCACTCCCATGCAGTATGCATGTATTGCGGGGAACCTTATTTTCCAAGAGGTTAATTTTTTAGATAAATGTATAGATGTTTGAAGTGCGGTTTATGAACGAAATTGAGAGCAGTGATCCTTGCAGTTAGCTGTATTATATTTCGTTTATAACCCGCACTTTAAACATGCAATTATTTCAGTCATCTAGTCATTTCACGGGAACACATGATCTCAACAATGCCGTACTCCTAACTGTGTGGCTTCATAACTCATTTGGTAGAGCATTGCAGCAGCATTGCACCAGCATAGCACCAGCATTGCACCGCCATCGCAGAGGTCATCGGTTCGAATCCCATTGAAGCTACCTGAATTTTTCAAGTGTCTTTAAGAGGCAATTCCTTAAATTGTCCAAATAAGTGCAAGGATGACTGCTTTCAATTAGGTTGATATTTCTCGCCATGCCTTGTATTATGGTGGTCTTTCTGTATAAAATACCTACCTCGTTTTGCATTGTTACGGTCCTTTTGTGCTGCTATGTTCTTCATCGTTCTTGAACCACGCGGTTAATTATAGGAAATCGTGAGAACGTGAATGCATTTGTGGGGTTTTGAAAGTGCTCCAAATTTGCACTCGCCGAAACTTTCAAAACATTACAAGTGACCATAAAATCACGAAATGTAAGAGCAAGTTCAAAAGATTTTTTATTTATTATATACTTAACACAAACATTCCATCGCTTTGTTTCCATAGCAACTTCCGTATTGCACTCTACAACTCTACAAACTACTTATGCATTCGTCATTGAGCAATCAGAAACGCGATATTTTATTGAGCATATAATAAGTCGTGTAAAACGTATGTCCAAAAAGTGCAGCTAACCGGACGCAAGCTGAATTTGTGTCGCTATAACTACCGTTTTTTGCAACACAACGGATAACGGTTGTTTCTAGGTTAGGGTAATTTACATCGTTCACGTTAACTTGAAGAGTACATTTATACGGGCAGATGATGTAGACAGTCCAGGACAAGCAGCGTAAGGTACACATTGTGACATTAATAATACAGACCTTGCATCTCGTCATCTTCCATTTCAGAAAATATCTTTAGTTACCTCTAAAAGCTAAACTAGAGCTTACAGACTCAATAATAAAGAAACGATCTTATTACTGATTTGATATCCAGATAACGTCACCCATAACAGTCACTATTGGTCTGCACTGGGACATATCGAGTATTGGAAAGCCCATACCTGCCCCATATACCACTCAGGTCCCCGCAGGAACTGTTCTTGTCGACATCTTAAACAAAGCCGCTGACGAAGATACCTACAGTCCGTTCAATAAATATGAGTCTACTTATCATGGTGGCTTGGGGCGCTCCATAACTGCCATGAATGGAGTCCAGCAAGTACGTATTCAGACCTTAAGTTTTTAAAGAAACATATTTCAGCAAAAGGAGAATATGACGCAGGTCTTTGATGCTTAGTTCTGTGGCGAGCTTTTCTGCTCTATAGCAATGGCAACGAGTCGTAAAATACTGCGATTGCTTAGCCTTGTCATTCATTTTCTCTGCGACCTCACAACTTCTATTCGCCCGCAATACCTTGTGGGCTAGACAACAAAGGAATTACATTTTCTTGAAGGTATAATGTTGATCCTTTCAGACCTCAAATCTTTGATTTCAGAGGGAGGGGATTTAGTTTTGTTTTCACTTTATTTTTTGCAAGATTGTATGTTTTGGAAGAGTCTCTTTCTTGGACGGACGCTACCTAGGAAACAGTTAATCGATAAAGCCTTGGCCTTGATTATCATCACACTCTTTTGCATCCGTAACTCGACAGCGACTTCTGCTAGGGAGGGAGATGGAGAGCAAACACGCTTTCTTTTGCTAGATCATAGGCAGGCACCTTTTTTGCTTGCATGCAGTACGAAATAACTTTGCCCATAATTTTGTGCCACTCTTAAAGCCTGAAGTTCTATCGCGATAGTTCCTGAGGGTAGGGAAGAGAGAAAGCGGACCCTCAAAGAAAAGAAGACTGTGAGGTTGTCCAGGTCTGTTCCAATTGCGAATGCGCGGGTATTAACTTTCATTTGTCTCTTTAGGATCCAGGGACTAACACCTATTGGATGATTTATGATAAAAAAACAGGAAAGTACACCTCGCTTGGAGTGGATCAGTACAAGCCAGCTGATGACTCTGTGACAGTCTTCCGTCTCGCCAAACCAAACGAAAGCCACGAAGAAACTGGAAATTCAGATGTTAGTTCAGCTCACAAATATTTGAGTATAGGAGCGCTGACCTTGGGCGCATTGGTCGCAACGGAGCTGTTGTTAGTCTGGTAACACCGGAGGTTAATACCGCATTTAAAGTCAATTGAAATTTTGAAATGTAGGCCGCTAGTACATAGAAATGGTAAAAGCAACTTCACAAAGAAAAAGAAGATTTGGATATCTGGTGGGAAGGCTGTCTTGTTACGAAAGGGGAAGAACGAAAGCGTTCATGAACTTCCTCTTCTCCGAGAGAGTCTGCCTGCAAGGTAAAATGTGAATGGCGACTGGAAAAGCTGCGTTTATTTGTATTGAGTGTCATTAAAAAGAGTTGCTTGAATGGCTAATTTGGCGTAGAATTGGGTTGGTTGAGTTTATATTTTCCTCTTTTTAAAATTTTCTTCGAAGTGGCTGACACCGGTTAATCGATACCAACTTAGATGATGAGTAATGCCAAATTGTGTGGCCAAGACAAAAAGTTTGTGTGGTGATGATACGTCCACTGGTGTTCCCACCACATTTCTTTTATCCTCTGTAACACATTATTACTCGGGATTTCCAGGGGAAAGACCCGAAGCTAAATTTCGGCTTCGTCTATTTTACAAAAAATAAGCAGTTTTTAAAACATTTAGCGACAAAAAATTGTGATAAAACATTTTGTAATCTAAGCATATTAAAAATTAGTTGATGACGTTTTGACATTTGGCTAACGTCATTATCAAGTCAAAAAGCGAAAGATAAAAAATGTTTAAATACTAAAAAGACAATTGTAGATTATTATAATGGAATGTTCTTTTTAAAACAAAGACTTTTGCGCGAATGGAATCAGTCTGCGTGTTGAGACTAGGATTGTTCTCCTTGATGAAAATCATCGCATAGACAAGACAGTCAAATAATTCTTGGGACTATTTTAGAATGCGGAATTGGTTTTCTTTGAGGAGGCTTGTATCCTCATGGGGTGTCGAAAAAGTGCCAACTGAGGAAAATTTGTTTGTCCTCCCAAATTTTGCATAAGCATTGTGTCCAGTTTCTCTTTCAACTTACAATGGTTCCAAGAGAAAACAAGAACAATTCTTATGCAAAATATGGGGGACAAACAAAGAGTATTATGGTATTTTCCGAAATAGCCTATTTAACCCTTAACCCTTTTGTCCTAGTCAACTCTATGCTTGGTAGTGGTGTTCACACTTTGCATTACAACACACACAGATACAATTACTAACTCAGACACAGCTTTATTATTATTATTATTATTATTATTATTATTATTATTATTTTTGATTCCCCAGGTTCTCAACTTGTTGTTTCAAAAGGTTTTCTTACATTAAAATGTTTATTTATTATATTTAGTTGTGTTTTTATTTGTTTGGATATGGATATATTTTTAGTTTCTGTCAATTGACATATCACGGAATTTTTCCCTGGAAACACCCAAAAGAACGACTGATTTATACACATAATGGGATTTTTGTCTTGGTCCATCCAATAGAACGAATTACAATTATTTATACACCTGATGGCATTTTTTCCTAGAACCATTCAGCCTTCTTTGGCTTCCTACTTCCCATTTCGTAGTAGTATTTCATGGCATCGGGCGTTTTCCTTGTCATACTGGTTCCCAGATCGACTCCTTCTCATATCTTGTGCCCAGGCCACGTGTGCAGTTTGGGCCTTTTTGAATTCTTTCGTAGCAAGCACGGCCAACGTTTACTGGAGACTTTGCAAATGTTTGGAGAGAAGGGAAATTTTTACCAGCTTTTTTTTTTCTTTTCTAATGCAGAACTTAGTAAGATCTATGACTGGTTAATTGCTAACAAGTTATCATCAAATATAAAAAGAAAATTTTAACTTTGTTATTTTTCGACCAAGACAAAAGATCTTGAACTATCAAGTAAACTTAAAGGTGTTTGACCATCATTCTAATAGCTATATCTCTGTGGAGCTTAAGGAGCGCATCAAATACTTAAGCGTGCTTATCGATGAAAATCTTTCATGGAGTTACCACATTGCTCACATTGCATCAAAAATAAGTAAATCAATCGGTATTATTTCTAGGATAAGGCATTTTTGTTCTGCAGAGTACTTTACACCATATCTACAGGTCACTTATTCAACCATACTTATTGTATGGTATAGTAGCGTGGGGTGATGCTGCAAAAATTCATAGGACTAAAATTTCAACCCTTATAAAACGAGCTCTTCACATAATGTATTTTGGTCACTACAAATCTCATGCAATACATTTCTTCATTTCTTCTTGTCCTCTTCCTTTAGATATGCTCTATTTTAAATCTGTGGCTATGATGATGCACGACGTATCAAACAACTTGACACCTCCTAATATATTTAACCTATTCACCCACCAAGCTGATATTCATCCTTACGAGACGAGATCATCGCAAAGAGGAGATTATTTTCTTAAACGTTCGACAATTGATATTCAATTAAGATCTTTCTCAAGAATTGGCGTTAAAAATTTGGAATAGCTTATCTTGTGAGGTGCGCAAGATGTCAAAATTCAACTTCAAAAATAATGTTAATGATATCCTCCTCCACTGACTACTAAAATATGATGACTACGTTGATGTTTCGATAATATCGGCAAATGTTGACTCATCAGTTTAGTATGTCATGTAGTTAGACGTCATTTATTTATTCAATTTAAACTACTTTTTTCATGATTATTTATGTTATGCTGTGCAAGTGTTAAGCTGTTCTCCACTGCACTAACTGTATTCTAACACCAAGTTATTATTTTATGTGAATGTGTAAATAGTTATGTATTTGTAACCATTTTATCTGGAATATATTTGTAAGCACTGCTCGCCTCAACTAGCTTTTGCTAACTGCGAGCATTGCATAACATTGTGATATTTTATATAAAATACGTAAGAAATGCTGAGAAACTGAAACTGTTCACGGATCTTCGAGTTTCGCAGTAAGAGTTTGACCCTCTCTGTTGCTGGAGTTCTTTAAGGAGGCTATACCACATTTCATTACTATAGTTGACTTTCAGAACGAATTCGATGTTATTATTATGCAAATAAATGGCGGCGTATTCAGCAGATAAGCTATCCTTTTTTCTATTTTTTACTTTTCTGACTGCACTTTTAGTGAAACAAATTTTATTCTTACTGATTTTAATCTTTCAAAATCTATATTTGTGAAAGAGCAATCGTTGTGTTCTTGTGTTATTCATGCTACAAAAGCAACTTTGAATCCTTATCATATTCAAGCGATAAAAAGAAAAACGAAAGGATACAATGGGTGTTGGCCTCTTTAAAAAGAACTCTATTACCCAAAAGAAAAAGAATACCAAAGCAAAGCCCGATTGCTCTTAGAGAGAGAGAATCACACGTCAAAGACAAAGAGCCTATGTGCAACTAACCTGGAATAGCTAAATCAATTTGATCCTTGTTGCAATAAATAAACTGATTTCATGAGAAGAATTAATTGAATAAGAAAATTGTTCATTTTTAACACTTGAAATTTCTTCAAGAAACATGATTTAAGTTAATTTGAATAGGAATATATAATAACCGTTATTTGTGACTTATCTGCTGCACTTCTGGTATTCTATTTGTAAATTTCCGTTACTGTAGTGAAAAATTTAATATTTAGCAACCGAAGGAAGGAAGGAAGTGGGTTGAAATATCTATTACCCCAGGCAGTGCACGTCATATTTTAGGAAATGGGAAATGAGTGAATCAAAGGGAATTGGTCCAAGGAGCTATCCTTGAGGTACACGGTAGTAAGTACTTACAAAACTAGAACTTTTGTACAAGTTGTTCATAGTGACTATCTACGGGCGACTTTCACGATAGCCTCCGATTTAAAGCACGTCATATGCATGGCAATACTTGTCCACGTGTACCAGTCATAAAAGTCAAGTATTTTGATGCCGGAACCTTGGAGGCAGCTTTCTAATTGGTTATCGGTTTCAGTATTCATACACTTGTCCATTCAGTCTCAACACTGCAAAATTATTAGAGATCAAAGAACTGTACTATGCACTTACCCGTGACTCGAGATCTATAGTCCTGTGTCATCACCGCTACACTTGAGCGACGAACATGATCAACGCAACACAGCTCTTTTCATTATTTACTTTTGTATACTGAAAAGTCAGAATTGATATCGATGTATAATAACCACAACTAATCCTAACTGGTTAACCCTATTTTTTTTCGAGGTTTAATTTAGGCTCAAAACAAGTTTCCTCTGTTCATCTGAGTGCATATTCAACCTACGTAAAATGAAGATCCCCAATTTAACATTTAGAAGCGGATTTAACCTGAGAACGGGTTTTACCTGCAACATATAATCCTTGCAACTTGGCAAATTTATGTACCCCTATCAAATCTCGACCGTTCTCTTCACTGTTAGGAAAAAAATGGTTTTACTGAAAAATTCAAATTCATTGCTATTATACAAGAAATTGTAAGACCTTCCAATTACTTTACTGCAGAACTAATACTAAACAATTCTCCGCGCTTTTTATCAAGATCATAAATTTTACAATCCTCCATATTCCGATGTTGTTTCTGCCAACTCTCTTGCCTACGTATACTTTAAAAAAAAGACTTCAAGCTATTAATTTGTAAGAATTGTTAATGTATAACGCAGTTCAGTGTTTATTGTTTCCAACGAAATTCATCAGATTCATGTTTGTTAAAGATCTGAACTGCAATCTGTCTACTTTTTGGCCTTTTATCCTACTTCATCTCTTCCAGTTTTCGAATCTCTAATTATCTCAGTCGTTCCTTATTTAGAATAGATCCATTCTAGGTCATGCTACTGAAGAGGTCTTGCTCAAGTTCGTTCAGACTGATAATACGTCTCTGGTATAAAACCGGAAGTGACAATGCTTCGGATGTTTTTCATGATTTTCAGTCCTCTGTGACAGTTACCCAAAATCAAATTGTTTCACATTTTTCGCATGTAATGCGTTGACACCATTTTTGGGACATGGGAAGATACGTCAACTCAAAATGAATGGTATTCGGTTTACGATTTCTCGGAATAATTGCATGCCTTCGTTTTCGGTTTTATACAACACTTCATTGAAATTCGTGTCATACATGATCACTGTGAAACTCGGAAAACCGTGAAGTCCAAAAATAACAATAGTAAAACCCACAATAGGATACTATAAATAATCATACCAGTGTTAACAGATCTCCGAGTTTCGCAGTAAGAGTGTGACAAACTGTATCATCTTTCTTTGCCCTCTCTGTTGCTGGAGTTCTTTCAAGGAAGCTATACCACTTTTTAGTGATCTGTCAAAGTGCAGGAATGGTCCACCCTTGATGAATTCAATGAATGTCAGTAAAGAGGTGACTGGGTTGTGTCAACAATGTTGATTTCCAATGTAAAAAGAGTGGAAGAAAGGGAAACAAATCCGGTTTCTTTTTTGCAACAATTGACAAACGGTTATTGATAGTTTTATTCTACGAAGACTAGCCTGCGAGCAGGCTCCCAGTGGTTCAAGGTACATGAAGAGCATGCTTGACTGCTCGAATGCGCAGACTAATTAACAATTAGTTCATGGGTCAGCGTGCGTATGTCGAGATATTGAGCACGCGGAAAGTTTGCAGAGCACGAAAGAGGAGTAAGAGTTGCACGAGGCGCAGCCTCTTGAGTGCTCTCCAAACTTCCCACGTGCTCAATATCTCGACATTCGCACAGCTGACGCATGAACTAATTGCTTAATAACGTTATCAACCAGCTGTTAGTTTGGTGACGTCATTAGCGTGCTCAATAAGAATATGAACAACGCTCGCAGTCAGTGGCCACATCTTCCTATTATCTAAGAGGCATAGGGTGCCAAAACCCGGTCAAAAAAACGTACCGTACAAACATACAGAGACCCACACCTCAAGCACCAAGAGCTTAACTGCCCAGCTGTTTACCTAAGTAACCTGCAGTAGGTAAATCAATTTGATCTTTGATGCAATAAATAAATCACTAGAAGAATTCATTTGATAAGAAAATTGTTCAAAATTCAGTAAGTACCTTTGAAGATCATTATTAAGCCATACAATTTAAATTTAAGTTATTTCCAATTGAGTTCCTTGAAAACGTCAGCTTTGAGTGAGGCAGGGGAAAGAAGTCAAAGAACGAGTCACTTACCCAAAAAAAACGAAAAATCACACCCGTAAGTCGACCAATGAGAAAGAAGACTACTAAACAAATTTCTACTTTCGCGAGAAAACACGTTGCATGTGGGTACTTCGAATTCTGATTACCGATCCCGCCGTTTGTGATATTATTTGTAACTGGGATAAATTATTGATATTCGTCGAGAATTATGGAGAGGGTATTGCATTACAAAAACCCTTAATTATAATTAATTACGATTGATCTGTCAAAGTAGAGGGATGTTCCGCCCACATCATGATTTAAAGACTTGGGAGGAAGTCGACAAGCGCTATTAATACCGTAGTTCATTCCTTCCAAAACAGAGCACCCATTCCGCAGCAAAGGAGATAGGTAGTTTTTAGTAAAGAGTAGTATTATGGTTTGTCGCACACTTTTTGTTAAGTGATCATGAAAAAATTTCAACAATCATCTCCTGGCTCCGCGCGCACTAGTAAAAGAATAGAAAAAGCAAATTCAGTTTTAAAACATAACCCTTTATGATGAAAAACTTGAACCTTTGCATCGACTTCATTACTATAGGCGACGTTTAGAACGAATTCGATGTTATTATTCTGCAGATAAGCTGTACTTTTTTTCTATTTTTTACTTTTCTGTCTGCACTTTTAGCGGAACAAGTTTTATTCTTACTGATTTTAGTCTATAAAAATCTATATTTGTGAAAGAGCAATCGTTGTGTTATGGTAATAGGATGACGTGGCCACTAACTGCGAAACCACAGCTGACAACACAGGCCCTTCATGTACCTCGAACTCGAACCTCTGAGAGCCTGCTCACAGGCTAGTCTTCGTTGAATAAAAGTGCCAATTATTATTCACCATTGTTGCAAAAAAGGAAGCCGGACTTGTTTTGCTTTGCTCCTTCCGTTTTGTGTTGGAAGTAGATATTGTTCACACACTGTAGTGACCTCTTCACTGACACCAATTGAATTAATGGGGATCCGAGTAAACAGTGAAAATTTAATATTTAGTAATCGAAGGAAGGAAGTGGGTTAAGATATATATTACCCCAGGCACTGCATGTGTCATATTTTAGGAAAGGGGAAATGAGTGAATCAAAGGTAATTGATCCAAGGAGCTATCCTTGAGGTACACGGCAGGAAGTGCTTACGAAGCTAGAACTTAAGTACATTTTTCATAGTGACTATCTACAGGCCAGTTTCAACGCGATAGCCTCCGATTTAAAGCAAGTCAAATGCATGGAAATAGCTTTCCACTTGTACCAGTCATAAAACTCACATATTTTGCTGCCGGAACCTTGGAGGCAGCTTTCTAATGGGTTGTCGGTTCCAGTATTCATACACTTGTCCATTCAGTCTCAACACTGCAAAATTATTAGAGCTCAAAGAACTGTGCTATGCACTTACCTGTGACTCGAGATCTATAGTCATGTGTGTCTTCACCGCTTTTTTACTTTTGTATACTGAAAAGTCAGAATCGATATCGATGTATAACAACCAATAGTAAACCAAGCATGACATTATTTTTTCTCGACGTTTAATTTAGGCTCCAAACAAGTTTCCTCAAGTCATCTGAGTGCATATTCAACCGAGGTAAAATGAAGATCACCAATTTAACATTTAAAAGCGGATTCAACCTGAGATCGGGTTCTACCTGCAACATATATACCTTGCAACTGGGCAAATTTATGTACTCCTATCAAATCTCGACCCTTCCGTTCATTGTTAGCAAACAAAATTGTTTCACTAAGAAATTCAAATACATTCCTATTATACAAGAAATTGTAAGACCTTCCAATTACTTTACTGCAGAACTAATACTAAACAATTCTCCGCGCTTTTATCAAGAGCATAAAATTTTACAATCCTCCATATTCCTCCGATGTT
>NC_090888.1:18113872-18133872 GCF_036669925.1 Montipora capricornis | reverse complement strand
ATAGATTTAGTCAAAAAAAATTTCTTAAGTTAAAAATCAATTTCAAGAGCAGTCGAATGCACGTGCTGCCTGCTAGGCGCGCATGCTCTCTATATCATTTCGTAACTACCTTTAACCTTCTAGGATCTCTGCGACGGAAAAAGTGGTAAACCATTCTTTGAAACATGCCACAGCCTACCGAGAAGCAAAATCCAAGAGATGCTGCAAACTGGCTGTCAGTCATCTTCTTCTGGTGGATGAATGACGTGTTGAAATTAGGCAACAAACGACCACTGACCGACAACGATTTGTTTCCTCTTCTCGAAGATTGTAAAGCTGAGGTTCTCGTGGAGGACGCTGAGAAGTACTGGCTCGAAGAATTAAAAAGATGCCAATCCGGGAAAAGGAAACCACGCTTATGGAAAGCAATGACCAGCCTTATTCCCTGGAAATCAGGTCTTGTGATGATAATTTTGAAAATCCTAGAGTCGTTAAGTAGTGCCTTACAACCTCTCTGCCTTTGGCTGCTGCTAAAAACCTTGAACGATGGACCAAATCAGGACTTGAAGTTTGCGTTCATGTACGTGGCACTTTTGGGAGCGACAAGTGTAATGAAAGCTTTAACGGGTTATCACTATGACTACCTCACTGAACTCTGGGGATTAAAAATGAAGGTGGCGTTAATCGGACTTGTACATAAGAAGGTGAGCTTCGTCATTATATGAATTGGGCTTGATTTTATACTTAAGGCGGGTCAAAACGGTTTCAACAATTTGGAGGGCATGTGTTATTAGAAAGATTAATTATATTCTACAACACCGTTTCACTTAATGGCAATGATATGGTACCATAGGAAACGCCAATAATTGCTTAACAAGAAGTACATATTAATGTGACGCAAAAATTACCATGCCAACAAATGAACCATCTAGAAACACCCTACATTTTGTGTTTAAGTGCTTGTATCGCAAAAACGAACTCGGTGACCCCCATTTATTATTATTAAAAAGTGATTCAAGACGAAACTCTCTGCAAAGTTTAAAATAAATCTCTGGAGGGGATTCAGAGCAACGTTAAATTTTTCAATTGTGAAGGTGGCTATGGATCTGCTCCAGAGAATTTTTTTTAACTTTGCAGAAACTTTTTTCCTAGCGTGCTAATCACTCTCCAACAATAAGATATGGGGTTGACGAGTTCGTTTTTGAGATATATGCGTCAAAAAAATATACATGTATATATAAATTACAAAAATATAAAGGACGAGGCATAGATGAGGTTACCTAGAGTCATCTAGTCTGGACACTTGAGCAAAGGCATCGTATTAGACAACCTACATTGTAGCGCACTGTTTAGAATATTCGCTTTTTAAATCGATTCTAAACTTAACGGAAGCGGCAAATAATTAAACCCATTGGATAAACTATTTCTAACAGCCTGTAGTAACTCAGCAGGTTCATACATGTCCAAATAAAATTCAGGTGCGACGAGAGAGAGTCTAACGCTCTTTAGCTTTTTTTTCATTGCTGTTCGACAATCAGATTAGGGAGAAAGCGACTCAAAATTAGCCTGATTCTCAGACGGTCCAGATCGCTTGTGTCACGCACTCTTCTCCCTTTCTCCTCTGGTGGACTGGTGGACAATGGCTGATACCACAGGTAACCCAGGCTCACTGTGTGTGACACATAGGTAAATATAGAGAACATATGAAGCGAAGTTTAGATCTGGAAGTTTGCAATAAAATGGAAATAAAAATCAATGAAACTTACCATGTGGTGAGTTGTTGTTGTCTTTAATACGTACACGAAGTTTCGGGAAAAATGGTCCCCGTTCACCTTCCTTCATAGTATAGTGACAAGGTAAGGGACGGAAGCCAGCGTCGGGACTCCGATCGACCCAAAAAAAGCACAATTTTTTTCGCGAAAATCGAATCCAGTCGCTAAATAAGCACGCCAGGCTCGTGGAACATGAATTTCTCTAAACCATAAATCCTCTGAAGCATCTCCAGGTAGCAACGCGAAGCCACCAGACTCCGTAGAACTTGTAAGTTAACCTGTTAAAATGGCGGCCAGAAACCGTTGTCCTCGCAAAGTGTCCAATTCAAAATGGCACTGAACTCGGGACGCCTGGTGACGAGTATAATAAGTTCTGGAGGGAGGGGAGTCCCAAATTGCTAAACAAAACTCACTGAGAAATCTGGGACTCCCCTTCCTCTAGGGGGACTTAATATACTCATCACCAAGCGTCCCGAGTTCAGCGCCATTTTGAATTGGACACTTTGCGAGGACAACGGTTTCTGGCCGCCATTTTAGCAGGTTAACTTACAAGTTTTACGTAGTCTGGTGGCTTCGCGTTGCTACTTGGAGATGCTTCAGTGGATTTATGGTTTAGAGAAATTCATTTTCCACGAGCCTGGCCTGTTTATTTAGCGACTGGATTCGATTTTCGCGAAGAAAAACGTGCTTGTTTTGGGTCGATCGGAGTCCCGACGCTGGCTTCCGTCTCCTACCTTGTCACTATACTATGAAGGAAGGTGATCGGGGACCATTTTCCCCGAAACTTCGTGAACGTATTAAACACAAAAACACCTCACCACATGGTACGTTTCATCGATTTTTATCTCCATTTTCTTGCAAATTTTCAGACCTAAACTTCGCCTCATATGTTCTGTATATTTACCTATGTGGCACACACAGTTAGCCTGGGTTACCTGTGCTGATACAATAGTCTTCATCCACAACTATTCCTATCAAATTTCGTCCGATGGCAACATATTTCGCCAGTAACCATTTCCGAGTAAAGACTCCGGCGAAGAATACACGATATTTACAAACTTATCGTCTCCTATAGACCTAGCTCTGATGCTCAGATTCCGAAGAAAATTCGCCTGGTCTTCCGTTAGGCTTACGAGTCGTGAAATGACAATATATATTGGATTGGATGTAAATCCGTGATTGAACTTGGAAAGTTTGGCGTGTACCAAGGGAGCCATCTGAAACACCAACGACTTTCCGAACCCCGTTGACAAGTTTAAAACAACAACCTCTCTTGAAATAAAAGCTTTAAGAGCATTCATCTGTTCGGGAAAAAGTTTCTCCACACCAAAGATTTGGCAAACTTTCTCAACAGCACCCTGAAATCCTCTTAGGTTTTCCGCCATTTTAATTACAAACATTTTACCTTCCTTAAATTCCTGACTTTAAAGAAAATGGTAAACTCGATTGGATTGGTGTAAAAAAACAGTAGAACCATGATGTCAGGAACATGATCTTGAATAAAGTCCATCAGACGGGAAAGGGAGAAGAGTGCATGACAAGAACGACCCCGACCGTCTGAGAATCCGGCTAATTCAAAATTAGCTCTTCAGGCAATTGGGTTCTTCTCCTTCCCACAAAATATACCAAGTACATTTTTTCTTTCTCACAGCTTCTGTCACTAAGTCGTTGTAGCCTGGAGTCCACGTTGTCTGGGAACACTATAAACCTAGTCTCGAATGACGCACAAAAGATCGAGAAGTCTTTAAACTGTGTTGGCATTATGTTGTTAGCGCCGCTAGAAATTGTAAGCAATCTGCTGATCTTGTGGTACCTGAATGGCTGGAAAGCCCTCCTTGGCGCTTCTTTTCTCATCGTCTTAGTCGCCGTTCAAATGTTAATGGCGAGAAAAGCCGCAAACCTGAGAATGAAGGCGGCCACTTATACAGACAAACGGCTCGCAATCATGAATGAAATCATCTCTGGAATACGAGCGGTGAAGATGCATGCATGCTTGGGAGTGGAACTTTACAGACATGGTCCGTCACCTCCGCAGGTAATATACTAGCCAGAATAAGTAGCAGTTGTGTTTCCACCACAAAAACACCTTGTCGTTTTTGGGCATAAGGTGGGCCAGCTGTCTTGAGATTTCGAACAACCGCAGCCCACTAAAAGATTAATAATTCTAGGGAACAAAAAAAAAAGTTGTTTGACTGTGTTTCGGATGTAAATAATGCATCTGTCACTTTAACCTTAGCGCCCCCGCCCACCCAGAAAAACATGGGGCATGGGTGGGGTTTGTGGGTGTTTCATTTTCCCGAGGGGGTGGGGGATTAATGGGGGATTAATTGATTTTTTTTTTGCGTTGCTTTCCCAGAGAGGTGGGGGTTAGTACATTTTGGCCTTTGCTTTTCCCTATGGGGTGGGGGGTTAGTACATTTATGTCCGTTGCCTTGTCCGAGCAAGAAGGAGTAAGGGCACTTAAATAACCGGTTGGAAAGGGGTCAGAATATGCACAGTAGGACGTAGGAAGGATTGACAGGCCTACACAACTTTTGTACCGTATTTTCGGTCTTTGACCTCTTTAAAGCTTTGCTCTAACGAGCATTTCTTTTAAGGGTTTTTCCCTATGAAAAGATATGAGTGGTGGTTCTTTGAAAATGTGCCGTAGAGAAGTCTGTTTTTGTATGAAGTGTCAATTTTTTCAGTAAAACACGTTTAAGATTTGACACTGCCGGGTGATACTGTGTCACAAATGGCAAGATGCCTTTAGGGATTTCATTCCTTTACTTCAGCGCTGATTCCCTTTCTATGAATTTGAAGTCTGATAGGAGTGTCTCAATCAGACGTTTTGGATAGCCTCGATCACGGAGACGTGATTTGAATTTGTAAATGTTCTCTTCAAAAGTTGTTCTTGAAGAATTAGTGCGCAGAGTGCTTAAGGGCCTGGTGGGTGGCTGGAGGAAAAATGAGTGAAATGAATAGTTTCATTCGGCTTTAAGACTGTTTTTATATCCAGAATGGATTGATTTTGGAAGCGTTTGCCTTTTTATACAACATTGTCTAGAAATGTGGCTTCAGTGTTTGAGATCTCAGCCGTAAACTTGATGGTAGGGTGGTGTGAGTTTGCTTGTGTGATGAACTTGTCTATGTTCGGTTTCGCTGGAAAACTGTCGGAAACACTGCAAAAAAGCAGTTTTCATAAAACGTTGCATTTTGAGGCTAAAACGAACGATTTGCACAATTTTGCAATGTTACTATAATTTAAATTTTTTTAAAAGTTAAAAAGTTTTACAAACTCGGAGCTAAAAGTTAAAAACTTATGAAATATTTCGTCCGTTTTTCAACCGGACTTCATCAGTCAATGATATGAATGTTAAAAAGATGAATTTTAAAAAGGTTTTTAACGCCTCTTGTGGGTTAGAATTGTGTCATAGATGGCTGCTAATTCGTAACCATTGTCTCTGTTTAACGCCGGTTTCGTAAGTTTAATTTGAATAGCTTCTTTTATCCTGCGTTTGAAGGTGTTAACTTCGGTTGATAGTACTTTTGTTTTATTTGGGTCCACCGAGTGGCCCTCCAGGCGACAATGCTCGTGAATAGCTGATGAACTTCTTGATTGGTGTTCTTTCACTCTGATTTCCAGAGAGCGGGCCGTTTCGCCAACGTACTCCTTGTTACACTTCTCACAATGGATCTGGTACACAGTACCGCATTTCTTGAGATTGACAGTTGTGAATGGTTACGAATTAGCAGCCATCTATGACACAATTCTAACCCCCAAGAGGCGTTAAAAACCTTTTTAAAATTCATCTTTTTAACATTCATATCATTGACTGATGAAGTCCGGTTGAAAAACGGACGAAATATTTCATAAGTTTTTAACTTTTAGCTCCGAGTTTGTAAAACTTTTTAACTTTTATTATGCTTCCGGAGCAGGAAACAAATGTTTTTGATTATATTTAAATTTTTTTATTATTTTGTTATGATAAACGGTAGGATGTCAGCAAAGCAGAGATAGATAAGTTCATCCGCCAACCGTCAAATTTACCGTGCTGATTGAGACACTCCCATCAGACATCGAATTCATAGAAAGCAAATCAGCGCTGAAGCAAAGGAATGAAATCCCTAGAGACATCTTGCCATTTGCGCCACAGTGTTTGAAAGAAATCCCCACACACTACATCAAAGAAATGCTAAGAATCATACTCAAAGAGAATTCTTTCCACTTTAACGGAAAGAACTATCTACAAATCCGCGGTACCGCCATGGGTACTGAAATGGCCTTTGCCTTTGCAAATATCTTTATGGCCGATCTTGAGACACAGATTCTAAGCAAAAACGTCATAGAGCCAATGATTTGGAAGCGATATATTGACGACATTGGCTAAATGACGTTTTTGCTTAGAATCTGTGTCTCAAGATCGGCCATAAAGATATTTGCAAAGGCAACGGCCATTTTAGTACCCATGGCGGTACCGTGAATTTGTAGATAGTTCTTTCCGTTAAACTGGAAATTCTCTTTGACTATGAGTCTTAGCATTTCTTTGATGTAATTTGTGGGGATTTCAGGGTTACCTTTGTTAACGTTTTCGTATGCTTTGCATCATGTAGTGATTCCTTCTTCCTGTGGGGGATTACTTGATTTTTTTTTTTTGCGTTGCCTTCCCAGAGAGGTGGGGGTTAGTACATTTTGGCCTTTGCTTTTCCCTATGGGGTGGGGAATTAGTACATTTAAGTCCGTTGCCTTGTCCGAGCAAGACGGATTAAGGACACTTTAATAACCCGGATGGAAAGGGGTCAGAATATACACAGTAAAAAGTAGCAAGGATTGACAGCCCTACACAACTTTTGTACCGTATTTTAGGTCTTTGACCTCTTTAAAGCTTTACTCTTACGAGCATGTCTTTTAGGGATTTTTCCCTATGAAAAGATATGACTGGTGGCTCTTTTAAAGTTCTCGTATGCTTTGTATCCTGCAATGGCGTTCTACGGAATCCTACAAGAATGATGCGTGCACGCATCATTTTCGCATCCCGGTAGGAAATAGAGTTTTAAAGCAACCATGAAACAAATAAGACAATTCCTAAATCCCTTCTACGAGTGGACCTGGTCTCAGGAGACTCGACTCTCGCCTGGTAAACAAGTTTTTTCCT
Organism: Montipora capricornis; assembly: GCF_036669925.1. Taxonomy (NCBI): domain Eukaryota; kingdom Metazoa; phylum Cnidaria; class Anthozoa; order Scleractinia; family Acroporidae; genus Montipora; species Montipora capricornis. The sequence goes on along the minus strand of NC_090888.1, from coordinate 18,126,986 downwards.
AGGAGTGACTTATAAATCCAGTTAACACAAACGATACCGTACAACTTTAGCCAAACAGTCCAACTTTTGAATGGCCTTTTTTCGCTTTTAACTCTGTGTTTGGTTTGACAATCTATGAATAAACTCAATGTTCAGAATTAAAAAAAAAAGTTGGGACTTCTTTTAAGGGCGTGGGTTCTGCTGGAAGCAGGCTGGTATATTATATTTATATATTTTTTCTAATCATTTTTCTTTTCTTTTCCTTAATCTGTTTACAGGAAGGAGATGGCAATAATTCGTTTAAAAGGCTTAATTGTATCAATGTTACTTGTTCTGTTCTTCACAACACTTCCTATTGCCACCTTGGTTTCAGTAACAACTCTGATATTGACTGGAACTCACTTGTCATCATTTGCAATATTCACACTTCTTCTAAGCTTTACAATATTACGATCCATATTTTGCTACAACGTGGCTTTCACCATGCTAGTTGCTTCGGACGGTGAGGTAGCACTCAATAGAATACAGACATTCCTGATGGAAAAGGTAACGGAGTTCGAAGGAATCGGAGAAAACAACACCTACGATCAAAATGATAACGGCAACCTTGCGGTACAGAATTATAAACATGAAACGAAAATGAAAATGGCTGTCCAGTTAGACAGTTACAGACAAAGAAATGACTATTTGAGCGGAGCACAAACGTGTATTGGCGATTCTCCATCGAAAATGGAACTGGTGACACCAGGAGTATCCGCCACTAGCACAGAGCCTTATGTCTCAATTTCTAAAGCGTCCTGTACTTGGAACCAAGAAATTTTGACTAACACATTGAGTGACATAACTCTTAATGTACGCAATGGTAACCTGATTGCAATAACAGGGGCAGTTGGAAGTGGTAAATCCTCTCTATTAACAGCTATTCTTGGAGAACTTCCCCTACATAAAGGATCAATATCGTACCACGGAAAGGTAGCCTATGTTCCTCAAATACCTTGGGTATTTTCTGGCTCAATACGAGAGAACGTCTTGTTTGGATTGGCTTTTAACGAAGAGAAGTTTCAACAGGTTGTTCACATATGTGAGTTGACGAAAGACTTGGCGAACTTCGCAAATGGCGACCTCACGGAAATCGGGCAGCGGGGTGTTACCCTTAGTGGAGGTCAGAAGGCAAGAGTGGGTTTGGCTCGTGCAGTGTATTCAGACGCTGATATTTACCTGCTTGACGATCCACTGAGTGCAGTCGATACTAAAGTAGGAAAACAACTTTTTCAGAGTTGCATACTAGGTCACTTATCGGGTCATATTCGTTTGCTGGTCACACACCAGTTGCAATATTTGAAAGATGTGGATCGCGTCCTTGTGATGGAGAACGGTTCAATCATTCACCAAGGGAAGTACGCTGAAATTCTAGACGTCGACCAGGGAGCGTTTGGGGGAGTAGCAAGATATCCCGAGCAATGTGTAGATGGACCTGGACTCCCAGAGAAAGTCAGACTACAGAAGATTAATGACAATGGGATTATACAGAAGGAGCGTGAAGGGCCATCGATCCCCTCAATCAATGCATGCAATATTCCTGGGATTGCTCAGCAACAAACCCCAGATATGAAATTGATTAAACCAGTCCAAGATAATAAAGGGATGATCGATACTCAGCAAGATTTTTCAGTATCGATCGTCACAGGCTCGAAAGGATCAGCAGGGGGTAAAGATAGTGAGGCGTTTAAAGGAGAAGATAACAAAGCATTTAGACCTGATCCACAACCGAAGAAGGAAATAATTCACCAGGAACTGTCTGAGCCCTTTGAGAATGGTCCTGGTGTTAACGAAGACGAATTTCATGATAAAGGTATGGCCAAGAAGTCAATGAATGAACCTTCTGTCTCATCTGTAGCAGGAGAGCCAAACGTTTATGTTAACGAAGCCCTCGCACATGGTTTTGATCCACCCATACGGAATACAATAGTCTTGCGGACTACTGATTCCCTAGCAGTCTCAAAAATGAGTGAGGAGTTAGTGGCCGATCTTGAGGAACGACCAATCGTTGATTTAAAAGAAGACGAGGAAACCAAGAGTATAGGAACTGTGACCTTTAGACTGTACTGGAACTATTTTAAGGAAGGACTGCCCGTTTCCGGGATAACACTGCTTGTAATTTCCCAATTGTTTGCACAAGGTAAGGCTGATTCAATAACTTGAAAATTATTTTTGTGACACATACTATATTACGACCACTCAGTAAGATGAAACACTCGTAAAATCGTTTTATTGCAAAAACGTCTAATTTTGGGGCTGAGGCTGAGGCTGAACGTTCTTGTTTTTTGTTTGGCGATTTGAGACTGAAAACCTTCTTGACATTTTCCTAAGGCGCTCTGTCATGCTCAAAACTGAGTACAAATCTAAACTAGTATTTTAGATCACACGTACAACACATCTGACAACCCACTGAGAAGCTTCAAACAACAAAGAACTTCAATGGTTATTGACAACAAAACAACATCTTTATTGATGCAAAGACGTTGTTCAGTGTTTTGAAGTTTGACTAAAATAGCGTGACACTATCTCTTAAAGTCGTGTGGTGTACTAAGTTCATCTGCAAACTGAGTTGCAGAGTACCATGCAAAACGGAAACCACATTGTTATTGTTTAAAAAACGCCCCCAAGTATGTATTTGAGATAATTGTCGTGTTAGACTACATTTATTTTTCGTTTAGTGATAACTGATTCTCAGCCTGGGTATGTACTTAGTATGTTCTTAAAATTATGATTATTCTAAGCCTGAACGTTGTTATAAAAATGTTGTTATAACAAAAACACTGTATTATGTGTTAAAGAATTTATGGATTGGATAATCGTGAGACACTAGCATAGCGAATAGAAACTTGATTTTTCTTTTGGTTTTGGTACGGTATAATTTTATAGTAAAGGGACAAATGTCGCAAACATATTTCAAAGTAAAAAAGCGTTCAGCAAAAGGTGTACTGTGTGTTTCGATTTTATTCTGATAATTAGTATTAACACAGTTATTGCTGTCATAAAGAAATAATTGAGGATAAAAGTACACTACACGATTTAATGAAAGCAAGGTACAATACAATACAATACTTTATTAACACTCCCTAAGGGGGCTTTTCATTGATAATGTACAATTAAAAATTAAGTATATAAAATATAAAAATATACTATTGTAATAAAGTCAAATGCAACATGTATAAGTATGTATTAACTAATTAAAAATTCATTTAAAGGATATTTCCTTATATCAGTAGGCTAATTGTTCCATATATTAACAACACGATATGAGAATGATCTTTGTCCTGTAGTGGTCTTAAAAAGAGGGATGTTTAATAATTGTGAATTTCTAGTGTTTCTTTTACTAACATCCCCTCTGCAAATAAACTTATTACATAAATAGTTCGGAGCAAGGCCAGTCATACATTTAAAGGCAAGTGTTGCATCACGATAATATAAGTAATTTTTAACAGGTAACCATTTAAGGTTCTTAAGTACCGGTGTAATATGATCATATTTTCGTGTATCACTTACAATACGTGCAGCAAAATTGTAACCTTTTGTAATTTGTTTACATTAGACATAGTCGTATTTGACCACACAGAAGAGAAATAGTATAGTTTGCTAAAAACTAGTGCATTAATTTATTGTTATCAGTTCATTCTTGAAAATATGCTTCACGCGGCTTATTTGAACAAGTGTAGATATATATGATGACACTGTATTTATCGTGTGTTCATTAAAAGTCAAGTAATTATCAAATGTAACACCAAGATCCTTGACAAAGTCAGCAGGTACTAGTTCTTTGCCTAATAATAATATGTGAAATTCTGGTAACTTTTCTAACATCTGCCGGCTTCCATACACAATTAATTTAGTCTTTTCTGGATTCAGTAACGAACCGTTCTGAAAACACCAATTACGAAAATTGTGGAGATCTTCATTCACAGCAGCAACGGCATCATCACCATCTTTGACATTAAAAGACATATATATCTTTGTATCATCAACATAACATTCGGTAGAGCAGTTTCTTGGTACATTTGATAAATCTTTGACAGATATTGTAAATAGTAACGGTCCCATTATGCTGCCTTGTGGAATACCGCTGACTAGTGGTAGCGCATCAGAAAGAGTGGAATTTATGCGCACCCTTTGATTCCTATTAGACAAGTAACTATGAAACCATCGAAAGGCAAGAGTTGAAACAACAACATCGCGTAATTAGGTAGTGTTTGCAGGAAAGATATCGCGTAATTAGGTCGTGTTTGCAGGAAAGATATTCCACTTGTAGAAAAGTTGAGGAAACTTTGAAGGGTTCCTACCATCTTTTGGGTGATAGTGGAAAACACAACTCCCTCAACAGATTTCGGAGTGGATAGAACGTTCACAAATCCACATGATTGCCATCTAAGCTCCATCTAAACTTTGAATGAATGACCACCGGAAGCGTTGCGCGATTTAAATTCTCACCATTGACTCTTCTTTCATTGAAAGTTTCTTCAATTTTACTAAAATGAACACTGTTCCAGTTTGCCTCTTAGCTCCAAATTGGTGGTTGTCCAGAATAGCTGAGATGTCACATGACCAACAGACTGCGACGAACACCCATGTCGTTTATGGTAGTTTAGTGGCGGTGGCCCTTGTTGTCATGACAATGTCGTCTTTCTTCTTTTACTACCTCCTCCTCAAAGCGGCTGAAAACCTTCACAGTAAAATGACGGTGGCGACTATCAAGGCACCTGTAAAGTTCTTTGATTCGACCCCAGCTGGGCGTATCCTGAATCGGTTTTCCAAAGATATTGGTTGTATGGATGACGTATTGCCACCGTTATTTCTTCAAGCTCTTATATACTGCCTCTTCTCCGTCAGCGCTATTTTCGTTCCAGTTGCAACAAACTACTGGCTCTTCTTGGCCCTTCTACCAATAATTGGAATATTTGTTTACTTTGCACGTTATTATCTGAGGTCCTCTAGAGATCTGAAGAGAATTGAAGCGATCAAATGCAGCCCTGTATACTCACACATCACGGAAACAGTAAATGGCCTGGAAATAGTGCATACTTCAAACATGAGCAAGACATTTTTGGAAAGACTAAAAAGGTTAGTCTTCATTTAACCATTTGATTCATTTAAGAGTGTATAAGTAACGAAATACATGACTTTACTAAAAACAAGGATTCTCCAGACAGAGCAGGGAACTCCTTGTCTAAGGGCTCGTTCAAACGTTTACGTTGAAAAGAATCTAACAACTAGTTTTACGGTCTGACAAGCTTACAACGATGACTGCAGCTATTTACAATAAAAAAAATCATGTTTTCTCGTGATGTGGGGTCTGACAACCGACGGCAATTGAAGTCAACCATTCTCTAGGGTCAGTTATCAGTTAAACCCCCCCCCCCCCCCCCCCTTCCCCTTTGTCTATCGTTAGTGGCATTTCGTGCTTACCCTCTCAGTCCTGAGTGTATACCGCTATACCACGAGCAATGGTTTTTTTTCCTATGAGTATGGCCCTTCAGGCCACCGGAGCTCCGCTAACTGCTAATTGTAATCTTCTCGATGGATCTCAGACCCCAGAGAGCTACTGAATTTAAGGAACTTAATCAAATAAGTCAACTTATCCCAAAACCAGGAAGAATTTCATCAAGTTCGCCCTCTCTAACGATGTTAGCATGACTTCCAGCCCTCCACTGTTCTACAAAACTGGAGTGCTTTATAATACTCTAATCGATCATTATCCTATTTATGGTTCTGAATGAAATGCCAATGTACTGAAGTAACACTTTCCAGTCAAGAAAAAAAGGATAAGACACTCATCCTTGGATCCCTAGTTCTATTCTTTAACTTATGAGACGTCGTGACAGGATTCATAAAAGGTCCCGTAGAACTTGTGATGTAGCACAATGGTCTACGTATATATCACATAGAAACGAAGTAACTTACACCGTCTAGAAAAACGGGACATATTAGTTGCGGTTACACGGGGCACGTTTACTGCGGTAAATGGCCCTTTTACCGCGGGAAACTGCATTTAGTGCGTGTGACCGACATTTCCCCAAGGTAAATTTGCCGTGGTAAATTTCCATGGATACGTAGCCTCTGTACAATGAATACACCCTTTGGCCGCTATCGTTTCAAGCGAATGCCATTTGGTATAAGTTCAGCGCCAGACGTATTCCAAGAGAAGAATGAAGCCTTGTTGGGAGACATTAGTGGTGTGGAGATCAGCTTTGATGACATTATTGTTGCTGCCCGTGACGGGTAAAATGTTTCACGTCCAACTCCTGAAGCTTTACTTTCAGTTTCTCATGTAGGGAGTATTGCACTCATCGAGGAGGATGAATGACAGGCTGAACACAGTCATCCAGCTCAATGTGGTACTCCCCTTAAAGCTTCTGAAAAGAGCTCGTGAAGGTAATGTCAAATTTAAGGCTGCACAGCTGCAAAACAAAGTCCGTGAAGTCAAGTATATGGGCAACATCTTGTCTTAATCAGGACTGAAACCTGATGTGAAGAAAGTTCGCGCCATCACACAGTTGCCTTCACCTCCGGGCAAAGAAGGGCTGCAGAGGTTCCTTGGTGTGATAAATTACGTCTCCCATTTTATTCCCAATCAGAAATTACCGCTTCCTTGCGAAGTGCATTAAAGAAAGATGTTGTGTGGCTCTGGTCACATGAAGATACTCAAGGAGTGGACTGTCTGAAACAAATTATATCCAGTCAGCCTGTCCTGACGACCCCACAAAGCCAGTGAAACTGCAAGTAGATGCCTCTAAGTCAGGCCTAGGAGCATGTGTCCTCCATGATAGACACGCGATTGCATACGCTTCAAGGTCCCTAACCAAAGCTGAAGAACACGATCCTCAGATATAGAGAGAACTTCTCGCAGTTTTGTTTGGCTGCGAGAGATTTAAACATTATTTGTAAAGTAAGGGCAGCCTGTGATTGCAGAGGCATTTTTCTTGAATCCCCAAGTGATTCATAACGTCTATCACAAGCTCAAGGACCGCAGGGACAAACAGAAGATGTACTACGATCGCAATGCACGAAACAGTGTGTACCCGGATGGGAAACAGCTGGGAGCCAGCCAACTATCACTGCACATCATACAACCTCTATCTCCTACATCGTCTCAACGCCCAATTGCCCTAGTTACCGTCGCAATCGCCGACGCCTGTGAGGGAGGACGCCCCTGGTTCCCGTTAGTACTGCTGAATCAGCCTTGGATGTTGCTGATGAAAGTAGTTCTCCACAGACTCATATAAAATGCACCTCCAGTGGTAGTGCTGTCAAACTGCCATCAACCTGAACGTGTTTGTTTCTCAGTCGATCATCTACTGTACTTACTCAGAAACGTGTGCCCCAACAATTTCAAGATGTGTTTACTGGTCTTGGAACTCGAAAAGCCTTACAGAATCGAACTCAATACTACTATGCAACCAGTACTACACCCCCAAGAAGGAAAAGGTTGACGAGGAGGTCATAAATTGTGTCATTGTAGCTGTCACTGAAGCCACAAATTGGTTTTTCCAGTATGGTGGTAGTCCGCAAACCCTTAGGAGCCCTTGAAATCTGCATAGACCCAGTTCCGACAACGAGCTCGTGAAAAAAAAAATTCTGAAACTCAAAGCAGACAAGATGCGTTTTAGAATGCAAGAGGTACCGTTCTTTGGTCACATACTTACTGCAGACGATTTAGCTCCCAGTCCTGAGAAAATCAGGCCAAGGCTTACTGATGTTACCTCGCTGCAACGTTTCCTTGGGATGGTTAATTATGTTTCCAAGCTTGTGTCCAAGCTATCAGACCATACAGAGTTGTCACGCAGCTTGGCAGTTAAAGATGCTGACTGGAAGTGGCTGCCTGCGCATGACAAAGCTTTTGAGAACCTGTTATCCACTCCTCCAATTCTACGGTACTATGACGTTCCCCTCCCAGTGGTCCTCCAGTGCGATGTGTCTGATACTGGGTTAGGTGCAGTGCTTTTGCAAGAAGGCCTACCAGTTATGTACAGTTCAAGAGCACCATCAGCGACTGAATGTAACTACGCTCAAATAGAAAGGGAACTCTAAGCTATAGTATTTGCTGCGGAGAAATTTGACAAGTACATACAAGCTCGTGATATTCTAGTTCAAAGTGACCACAAGCCCCTGGAGACAATTTTCTCCAAACCACTTCACACTGCGCCAAAACGCCTTTAGCGTACTCTGCTACGGTTACAACGCTATGATCTCCTAATAGCGTGGTGCGTTTGCTTCCCTACCGCTCGTGCCATGTCATTGTAGAAGGTACTACTTACAGACACAATCGTCGTGTTCTGCTTGTCATACCAGCAGACCAATGAGAGTCTCCTACAGTTGAAGCATCAGCGCTATCTTCGAACATTACAGTTGAGTCTGATGTTGCTCCAGCTCAGATTCCACAACCAAGTAAGCTGACTTACCTACCTCTGCTCTTACAGCATCATCACGTGCACCTTCGCACCGTAGCCAGAGAAATGTTTGCAGGCCTGCATGACATGCTGACGATCAGACTCAATAGGTCTGTTCATTTCGTTCTAACCTGAAAGTCATTTTTTTGATCAAAGAAATTAACTTAGTTAGGACAACTTTTTCTTTTGTCCTACGTTTGTTTTTTTTAAGAAAGGGGATGTAACGTAATGCCTTCATTCGTTGATCACGTTGACTTTGAATCATGTGACCATTTTGTGTGTAATTTCGCTTCGCACATGGTCACCATTAAAAAAGCTGTGTTGTGTTTTTACTAGCATTTTATGTCCGCTTCGGTTTGTTACTCACATGAAGCATTGGGAATGAGACTTCAAGATCTTTCCCCGCCCTAAAGTGAAGGGAAAGGTCATGGAAACGAGGTCAATCGCTGATTTAGTTTCTCTTCTGTAAAAGAACCGCCAGACGTTAAAGCCATAAACAAGACGTATACTGCGATAGTATCTAAAGCAATACAAAAAATCGTTTTAAAATGAGAAAGGCAATTGTTTTAACTACAATGTAATTGCGATATTCCATATACTTGACCAAAGTGTAAGAAGTTATGACACCTTCCCCCACCCATTTTCCGAGATTACAGCGCTCCACATGTGTCAAAGCGGTTGGCCTTCCTTCCTTTCAAAATCTCAACGGCCATATTGATTTTCCCATCATTGCCTTGTTTTCTACCTTCTTTAATTTGTAATTCTCTTTCTAGGTATCAGGACGAAAATACACAAGCCTTTTTCATGGCAGTGTCTGCTAATCGTTGGTTGAGCGTACGCTTTGATCTGCTATCTGGTGTGTTTGCCACGATTGTTGCAGTGGCTGCCATTTTGGCTTCGGAAAATCCTGGTAAGTAAGTAAGTTAGTCCGAACCCAAAATGGCACAAATCCTTTTATAGAGAAATATTATGAAGTTATTTTTCCTAAAGAATTTTGTTTCATTTGCTCATTTGCTTTTCATAAGTGCCATTTAAGATTCCTTTTTCATTAACGCAAGACTTTGCCCACTGTTTTCCCCGCTGAAAACATGGCCGGGTTCTGAAGTTAGTTTTTACATACAAGTTGAGCTGGAAATCGGCAGCTGTTTACCGGTTATTAGAGGAATGCACATCTGAAACGGATTTGAATTGGGGAGACAGGATGGCTTAATGGTTATCAACCGCTCCTTCCACCTCTGCCACCCACGCTCAACCCTGGCCTCGAGATCGTATATGGGCTGAGTTTCAGTCGATCTCAATCTGACTCCGAGGGTTTTTCTCCGGGTACTCCTGTTTTCCTCCCTCATCGAAATCGACTCTAGATTAAAAACATCGATCCGGATGGATAACGTCGTATAGGGATAACCTCTGGTATCTCTCCCTTTCATTGTTCATTGAAAGAATAAAGTTGGTATTATGAATAGATTTTGAATATTGATGGGTGCTAAATTATTTCTCACATTGTACATTAGTTTAGAAATTATTTCAACACAAAGGAAAGTAATAGGTAGAATATTACGCTGAATAAATAAAGGAATGGCACGTTCCCTACTGTCAGTTGATTGATGAATTAAGCGGATTCCGAGACCCCTCTTCTGTAAAAGAAGTAACTTATCTAGATCAGCTTTGTTAGCCTGTCTCCAAGAGCTTAAGCCAAAAGTAAGGTATAGATAAATCAAGGACTGATACATTTGAGTAAGGGTTCGCAAAGGCAATAGACGTCGTAATCTAGCTAACATACCTACAGCTTTGCTAACAACCGTAACGACAAGGTTAATTGGTGATTTCCAATTTAAATCTTGATCTTTCACAATATCTAGGTATTCCACACATTCCAGTTGGGTGAATCCCATTTTTTGTTATCCAGAATCATTATTTTTGGTTGAAATGAAAGAAACTTTTTGATAAGGGCGAAAAATGAACTTAAGATTGACTTCTTAATATTAAGCCTTAGATAAATAGCCGTTAGCCAATCTGAAAGTTTCATTAGCTCATCATTTACATTTAATTCAAGAGTTTTAAGGTCCTTATTCACGTAAAGTAAACTGGTATGGTCAGTAAATAATAAAAACTGAAGCAACTCAGAACAAATAATGATATCATTTGAATGTATAAATTATAAGAATAACAATGGTCCTAAACCGGATCCCTGCGGAATCCCACAAGGCATGTTTTGTTTGTCGGAAACGTGTTGATTGCGTACGAAAATTCAAGTACAAAGTAAACCAATCGCTAATAATTCCTCTTACGCCATAATGCTGTAGCTTCTGCAGCAAAATATCGTGGTTCACAGTGTCAAATGCTTTTTTGAGGTCAATAAAAATTCCACACGAAAACAATTTATGGTCCATATTACTCTGGATTGGGTTTACAATATAGAGTGTTGCATGTTGAGTCGCAAACTTCTCGAAAAACCATAATGAGAGGAAGTAAGAATGTTGTGGTTACTCAGGTACGGTTTCAACCGAAAATACACTAATTTTCGAAAAGTCTATTAATGTTAGGTAGTGACATTGATCGATAGTTATTTGGATCAGTCTCATCATCAGATAAGCAGGCATGACTTTCGCAAACGGGTATTTACCCAACTGGATATAAATGATTTCTGCCAAGGGACTGCTATTGATACTTTTATTGTTGGAGAAGAATAAAATACATATGTCTTGTTACTAGGAATCGATACTGTTTGGCTTTCAACCTCAGCTCGAGCCACAGGGGCAAAAAAGAATGACTTAAGATGTGTAGACAAGTATTCTTATAGTAATTAGCAAAATGACGCGATGAAGAAGACAGCTGTCTACCAAATTTTTGACCGACGGAAGCAAAATGTTTGTTAAGAATGTTACAAATTTTACCTGGATTGCTTGGTAGCCCCTCGTCTCTCACAAAGACTTCATTTGGGGTCAGTTTGCGGGGGATGGTATGGTCTGAGGTAAATCCTTGAAGAAACCAATCTGAGAAAACCTGGAAACAACAGCCAAAAGCCAAACATTTCCTCCCTCTTTATTTGTCAACTCGTTCTTCACAAATTGCTTTCAGTAACAGTAGGCTCTTCTCTTTCACAATTCCATTTAACTAGAAGTTCTTTGTTGTTGTTGTTTTGTTTTTGTTTTTTTCTTAGCCTTGGCGGGACTCGCTCTGACATACGCTCTGCAAGCAATGGAAAGCACTCAGTATGGTGTACGATCAGCTTCAGAGGTGGAAAACTTTATGACGTCAGTCGAACGGGTTATGTCGTATACTAAAATCAATTCTGAGCCCGGCTACAGCGCTGAGAACCGTCCTCCAGAGTCCTGGCCAAGTGAAGGAAGCCTGACCATAGAAGATCTTTCTCTGGTTTACTTTGAAGGAGGACCTCGCGTCTTAAAGGATGTCAACGTTCGTGTTTCTTCTAAGGAGAAGGTGGGAGTTGTGGGTCGCACAGGTGCTGGAAAGTCGTCCCTGGTATCGGCGTTGTTCCGCACGCCTGATCCCCTGGGAAAGGTACGTTAATGATCAAGACGAGTGATATTTAATGGTTTTAAAACAGCTTCTGGAGAGGTAAGTCCTTAAACACTATTTTGGGCACTGACATGATTGTTGGTGTTTCCTAATTTGTAAAGCTAGGCAAAATGTCAATAACATTGATTGTGCCGCCAGCACTAAGAACACCGATCAGTTTTCGTTCCATATATTAGTACTAGAACTAGGCAACTAAATTACACTTTTTAAAGATCACAGTCTCCTTCGAACTCTGTTATATATCTCTCAAAGTGTTTCATAGCAACGTTTGAAAATGTAGAACCTGCTATCATCTATTTAACAAATAGATTCCATATTGCGTGTGTCTGTTTTGTAATTCATCACAGATGACGTCGAAATGACGAAAGAAAAAAAGCCCACCTCTAGTGTCACTGATGTGCTTACCACATTTTGTTGTCTTCTATTGTCTATTACTGACGCTACATGGAGACATTTGACTTATATGTTTACATAACGCCAATAAAGAGTAAGCTCTGTCTAGGTATGATGGTTCAAAGAGAACCGAACTAGCGAGAAAGAGCGCGGAACTGAACAATGCCAAGAAAGGCGCCCGCGTGCACGAGAGGCCACTGGCTCAACCAGGAAACAACGGAGTGGCGTAATAAGTTTTTTTTCTATTTGATAGATATATTGAGCTATTGATGAAAATTTCACCTACGCCCTTGTTCTCTAATAGATCACAAGTGAGAGCCAATCAAAATGCGTGCGTTATTGAGCTTATTGTATAACATCTAGTAAGTCTTCAATTCCGCGGGATTAAACAAGTGCTTAGGTTTATAGGGACGAGAGGATACTTTGTTAACAAACCTTACTTGGCTTACGTTTTAGGTCTTAATCGATGGCGTGGATATAGGATCTATTAATCTCCAAGAGGCCAGAAGGTCCATGGCTGTTATAACCCAGGATCCAATACTTTTTGGAGGTACCTTAAAAAGGAACATAGATCCATTCTCAGAATATTCGGATCAAGACCTTTGGACCGCTCTGGAGGAAGTGCAGTTGAAGACGCTTGTTGAGGATCTCCCAGGACAGCTCGAATTCAAACTGAAAGAATCTGGAACAAACTTGAGCGTTGGTGAGAGGCAGCTGGTATGCTTGGCTCGTGCACTGGTGCAGAAGAGTAAGATCAT
>NC_090888.1:18098872-18108872 GCF_036669925.1 Montipora capricornis | reverse complement strand
TGCCTTATTGGATTGATGGTAAGCTTGGTTAGTCCACGTCAGATCGCAGATTATAGTGAGTAGCAAAAATGCAAGCGTTTTGAACTAAAACAAAACAATGGCGGCGTCTTGAAATCGTTTTCCAATATTTCTGAAGAAGATGTTGGCAACCTCATTAGCGGTGCTATTCCAGAAAAGACTAAAGCGGCAACAAAATAGGGAATGAAGATTTTCAATGGTAAGTGGGAATAATATTGTCAAACTTATTTACCATAAACGACTGATGCTTTCGTAAAGGATTTTATTCTTAGGCTAGTTGGTAATCAAGACATGTTTTCTATTCCCATCGAAGAAATGGAAAACGAAGAACCATATAAGAGTTTACAGGCTATTTTTCTTCGGTCTCAGGTATTATGTAAATTAGGAACGCTCCAGGGAGCAAATCTTTAATAAAATCAATAAAAATTGGAATAAATTGGAAGATGGTATGGAGTGGACTTCTACTAAAACAATTAGACTACTCGTTCTCATTTTTTATGAGTCAAATAGTCAACTCGGCACTACACGCCTCGTCGACTATCTATTGAATCATAGAAAACTAGCTCTTATAGTAGGCTGAGCTGCTAAGCACGAAAGAAAAATGAGAGTCGCACAAGGCGATAGCCGAGTGGACTCTAGCTTCTTGAGTGTTTAGCAACCTCCCGCGTGTAACTATAACTCGATGGCACACGCTGAACCGTTTGCTATTCGTTTTATAACAACCAGTTTGTGATATCCTTCTTTAAATGCCTCTTGCTCATTAATTCACTTATCCCAGAAATTCAAGTAATTAGATGCACGTTCATGCATGTCCCTTTAAGTCTAAGCATTTGCTACCCATTTCCAACACTAAATAAGGTAAAAGTGAAGGTTAACGTTATTCTTAGCTTAGCGTAAATGCAGCTGTTTATCCTTACCTGAGGAGCAGCATTCTGGGACTATTTGTGATCATGTTGAACCTGTCGATGCTGTGTCGAAGGTCTCAGTGGTACATGTTTCAGACAAGACAATGGAAGCAATACCAGTGAAGTGAGAGTTTAAAACACTGTTTATCTGCTGTGTTATCAGTGATAATTTGATAATGAAACAGACGATTTCATTGACACCAGTCTGCTTTTTTTTATTAGTGGGAAGTACATAGTTGAGTGTTTTCCAGAAGCCCTTTGCATTTTTCTTGTTATTTTCCAGTTTATTCTTGAAATAATAGGGAGAGGAGTATTTGACGCTTATTGAAACCCCCTTGCGTCTAATTATTTGTTTTTTTTCCGCTGGTTTGGGTAAAATATCCGCTAATGGGTTAAAACATGACATTTCTAAGTCAAAACAAATTAGCTCTACAAATTGTCCTCCTCCCAAGTTGCTAGAGCATTGCACGGGCATCGCAGAGGTCATGCATGGGTTGCAATCCCGGCGTTGAAGCAACCTGAATTTTTCAGTTGTTTATAAAAGGACAATTGCTTAAAGTGCTTCTGTGATAAAAAAAAAAATAATAACTTCCTTTGTTTCTTCAGATCTTGAAAGTGTGTTTGCTTAACACCTGTCTGGAAAAAATGTTAAGCTTTATTCTTATCTACGGGACGTTTACTTTGAGTTAAAGTTTTGGATTTCACGGTCCCCCATTACGAACGTTCAAGACTGACCGATTCGACCTCAGAGGGTTGGATCTAGGTATGACGTGCGTCCTTCCCTGGCGTGGCGACGAGAGGAGTAAAGAAAGCTAAGCGAAAACGGAATCCCTTCCTCGAACCGGCAACACAGAACATATATAAAACGCTAAAGATTATTTATTACAAAGCTACAAAAAAAAAAAAAAAAAAAAAAAAAAAAACAAGTCTATGTCACTTAAGATTTGAAAAATTAAAATATTCTAATACTAAATAATTTCACAGACCACTAGACGAAAATATGCATTGCATTCTTAAGGCTGGTTTTCACTTGCGACAGAGTCGGAGTCGGAGTCGTAATCAGAAGCGCAGAGCGATGCGATCTAGTGAAAATCAAACTGTCAGAGTCGGAAGCAGAATACCGATTCCGCTTATGACTCCGTCGCTTACGATCCAGTGAAAACTGCATTGTCGGAGTCGGAAGCAGAAGCCGATGAATAAACAAATCACAAACATCGATTCCAAGCATTGTGATTGGTTGGTTCTCCCGCTTCTGCTTCTTACTCCGACAATCTAGTTTTCACTTGATCATAAGCGACGGAGTCATAAGGGAAAATGGAAACGTTCTGATTCTTCCGACTCCGATTCCGTCGAGCTTATGACTCCGCTTACGACTACGACCTTTGATTTTCACTAGGTCATAAGCGCTGTTACGACTCCGACTGCGACTACAACTCCGACTCCGTCGCTAGTGAAAACCAGCCTTTAAACTAGTGAGGCTTTGACGTCATTTACGATCCAGCTCTCTCAAGATCTTAAAGATTGTAATGGCGAACAGTTAAACAGGAAAATTCTAGTTAAAATAAACGGTTGTCTTTTTAAAATCAAGGCTTAAAACTTGGGTACCTTAGTGTTTAGTTAACAAAGTTTTGAAATCGAAAAAAACAAAAAGGAAAAATAGATTAATATCTTATCATAGTAGCATTTTAAATTGTCGGAGGATCATTTCTACCTTTCGTAGCTTACCTCTAGAAGTTAAACTAAGCCAGGAGCTCATGGCTAGGAACATACAACTTCATAGCATTTGTGGAACTGGATTTTACAGACCGAGTTACTTTTAGATTGATCTTTCCGCGAAACCAGACTTTTTTTTAGCTAATCACAATCCTTGCATGAGAAATTATTCATCCATGGACTATTTTCCCATTCCCATAGTGCAATACGTTTTGGGGGGTTCTTTGCATAAAAATAATGTGACTTATTTACTCTTGGGACTGTATCGTGCTTCAGTCAACCGGATATCTATTGTTTTAATGCAAATAACCCCCCAAAAGGAACAGTATTTTGGCATTTTTGGTCACTCGCGTGCAAGCAAAATCTTATTTAATAACTCGCCTTATAAGCTCAACAATAAAAAAAAGATCCCATTACTGAATTGATATCCAGATAACATCACCCATAACAGTTACTATTGGTATAAGCTGGAAAGTATCGAGTGTTGCAAACCCACTTCTGCCCCATATACTACTCAGGTCACCGAAGTGTTGGCCAACGTACAGTACGTTCAGCAGATATCTGAGTTCATGTATCATGCTGCCTGGGGCGCTCCGTAACGGCCATGAGTATGTATTTACACCTATCTGAAGAAACGTTTGGGCCAAAATAGAATTCGACCCAGGTCTTTGATGCTCGTCGATAGTTCTGAGATGAGTTTTACTCTCTATAGAAATCGTAATGAGTCGCAAAATACTGTGATGGCGAGGCTCTCATTTCAAATTATACAACGCCATTCCAACGGCGCGGAGAACTGATAAAGGCTTGAGTGAAAATTACTGGCATGCAGAATAAAACTGCAACAGTAATCAGTTTTCTTTAGTAAACCAAAACAAGCAGGGCTGATTGAACGGTGAGGGAATATATTATCTAAAACCAATATTTTGGAAGCACTGCCTTTCTTGATCAAGGTTTACAAGCAGTGACTGTGGTTAGCAGAGACGTCACAATATGTTTGTATTGTTTCAACAGCCAATTATGTTCTGGTTGGCATATTAACAACAATGGGTGACGTCACGAGAAATGTCGCTTTAATAGAATTGGAAAAAAACGGAATTAATATAAATTTTGTGAAGAATTTAAATTTCGTGCCTGGTATGACGCGGCGTTTCGTCTCGGCCAAGAGACTCATCAGATACTTTTCGAATTCCAGCAAACTCGTTGAGCATCGCGCTCAAAGTCCCGTTCGCGAAGTCAAGATGTTAGCAGTCTGGCCTTCTATCACAGAAGGATTCCCAACCGCAAAGTTCACGAGTTATATGCCATGAAAAATTGATTTATGATGAAATATGTGGGGGATTGTTATGGATGGTTTTCACAACCATCACTACGGCCATTTTGGGATACCAGAAAAATAAACATTTTCTCCGTTGGGAATTGAAGTATTTTGTATTGTCTGGTGCACCAAAATGGCTGTCAAGTCACGTGAGTGAAAACCATCTATAGGGGGATCTTTGTATATAGCTATCGTTTCCCAATCAGTGAGTGAAGAGTAAAGTACTGATTACTGAAAGCGCATTGCATAATGAGCTATACCTGAAAATTTGGACCTTACACACCAGATAATCTCAGTGCAATGATAGCTTGAAAATTCGGAAATTTACAAGAAATGTATCGGGTCATTAGCGCGTTTGCTTCCCATGAATTCTTTAGTTTTCATGGCTAATAATTGTTTCGTTATCAAAGCTAAAAGGCTAAAAATTGGAGATTTGACATACAGTATAAAAGTTTCTTTTACCTTTGGAAGTCAATTTGTAAATAGCATAATACCTTCTGTGATCAAAATCGTACGTAGGCTCGATTGACCAGCCGTTTTGTGCGCCCGGCTTTCCTCCTCGCACACTACGGCTGGATCCCTGGTTCAGCCAATTGTATTTTCCACCAATGAGAAAGTCACCTGCCTGCCAAGTCTCTTATTTTTTGATTTTCAAGTGACATTATAATATGACGTCACGGACAGACGATGCAGACGAATGATCCAGCCGTTCGTTGGGAGGAGAATGTTAACCGCACTCCCAAAACGGCTGGAAATCGAGCCTAAATCGTATGTTAATGCGACAAAAGGCAAATAATGACGTAAACAAAAATTCCCTTACTAAAGGCCTCGAGTGCCAGGGCCAACGCTAAAAATAAGCAAACGTGCAGGCTCTACGCGACAACTAACTCGCATTGTCTTAGTAGAACGAATTTTTATATTTATGATGACAAAATAGCTCATTCATATAAATCAGGGTACATCAAGAGAAAATGAGGGGACAGAGAAGGAGGCTCCCAGTCCAGCCCTTGGGATATGTAATGTCCACGAAAGTTATTTTTAGACGAGCGGAAGTCTTCCGAGACGTCCGCATGCAGGCCAACCTCGGTCCGATGTTTGAAAGAAAATATATATTCATCAGCCTTCCACGTGCGCCATCATTTTCTCTTTTCACTAAGAACCTGAGAGCGAGGCAAGACTGCATACGGACGTCTCAGGAGACAGACTTCCGCTAGAACAAAGACTTCCACTCGTCTAAAAATAACTTTCGTGGACATAACATATCCCGGCCAACGCCTTGAGCCTCGCTCTCTGTCCCCTCATTTTCTCTTGGGTACATCTAATGTAGATCCATGCATGTAGTCTCTTCATGTTAAATTTAATATCTTCATATTAGTGATCAATAGCATTTACAGCTGTCAGTTAGTTGAGAAATTTACAAAAAAGAATTCCCTGTGATGGCGTGACGGTAGATTTAACATAATCGTCGCGCAGGACTACCTTAGTTAATGTCCTGCAACCCCAACATATTGTTCTCTTCAAACTTAACTTTTAAAACTCCGAAAAAGCAAGATATGGCACAAGATTTTAGCCAGATAACCGATTAGCATCCTGGTAGCTTATCATAACCTCAGTAAGTTTTTACGTCAGACCGCGAGACGCCGATAAGTGGAAGTCATTGATTTCTTAGAGAGTTAAAATGTAAAGACTAGATTACTTTTGACATTTGCCTTCTGTCGTTACGTGCAAAGTATACTAACATTACTCTTCTATATCCGTCAAGAAGACTGGACATTACTGTCATTACTTTATTTCTATAATTTAAATATATAAAAACAATTAGCATTTGCTAAACATTAAAAGCAAAAAGATTGCAATATTGCTACGATATTACTACTACAGTACGAGATCATGATAAACGGTTGTGAGCAAAATATATAGCGAAATACATAGCTATAATTAAATTTCAATGTTAAAGAATGGGCGTCAACATAATAGTCCTCAATCCCAAATACAGTTAGAAGTAATTTATCAAGTTTCTTTTAAAAACTCTTTTCGTTAGCTTACGCAAGTCAGGGTGTAGACAGCAGTTCCAAAATCTCGCACCAAACGGAGAGAAAGATTTAAGTTTTATGCGCAATCTAGGTTCCTAAATATAAAACTTCTTTGCGGAAGAGAAACGCGTATTATATGCATGAACATAAGATGAATGAATAAAAAACCAACGAATATTCCTAGGTGTGGAATTAGTAGAAACATCTCATGATGCCTTATGGCGGAATTTGTTTCAAAGTAGAGCATATGAATGGGGAGATTGTTCGAGGCAATAAAAAGAGCTGTTGTTGGAAAAGAAAATCAGACGAAGTGCACGTTTTTGCAAGGTTATCACGCTGAGCTGTCTGCGCCCAAACAAATATACCGTAGAGCGTGTAGGGAAATATCAGCGAGCGGTAGATTTGAAGAGGGATACTAGACAAACCTGCTGTAGAAGAACAGAAATTGATTTTATCAAACGAGTTGATAAAGGTCGAATAACCACCGCGAAAGGTTTAGAAAGCTGACGTTTCGAGCGGTAGCCGTTCGTCAGAGCGAATAGAGGAATTGTGGTTGTTGTAGGTTTATATGTGGGTAATTCCACGGTAATTGAGACATACACTTGTAAAAATTAGCATTCACTTAAAGGACAGTATAACTGTATATCTAGACTCATTATAAGATAGATTGTTATGAAATTGTACTTTTTGGTTGTCAGCGAAATGATTTGATGGCATAAATTATCATTAATTAATCAATTCAGCCTGTTTGGCTGTCACAGAGGGGACATGCACAAATGACCATGGTAAATCTATCTTCAGAGGAAATCTAGTAAAAACGGTCAGGACATTAACTTATTTACTTAGACTGTTTAAGTTAATGATTTTTCCCTGATTTTGTCTGAAGAAAGAGATCAAAGCCTTATAATGTCCAAAATTGAATTGTCCCCTCTGTGACAAAAATAGGGATAAAAATTATTATCTCTTCAAAGCAATTGGTAATAATTGTACAAAATTCTGTTAACAGTTGAAGTATGGGCTGACAAACTTACAAGGTGTGGAGGAGTTCTTCTATTTTTTTTTTCTTAGGATAGGTGTGAAAACTTTCAATGTCACGGAGGGGATCTTTTTGTCACAGAGGGGACTTTGTGTCACAGAGGGGACTGTTCTGTCACAGAGGGGACATTTTTTGTGACCAAAAATTGTCACGGAGGGGATCTTTTTGTCACAGAGGGGACTTTTTTGACACGGAAGGGACTTTACTGTCCAGAATGGACATATATTTCTTGGAGGAAGAATTATTATTTTGAAAGAGAAATTACTGCTATTGAAGATAAACTGTTTTAATCATCCATAATCTCCTCACATAAAGAACAATAATACTTAACGTTTTAGCCAAAATGTGCAGTTAATCAGTGGAAATATTGGATTTCTCATGAATTATTCGTAATAAAGAGCAGTTGTTGAGCAGTTCAAAATGAGTTCAAGCAAAGAGAGGACAAAGAAATACTGTACAGGGAAAGACTGAGGGAAAATGAAGAAAAGTATGAGGTGGTTAAAAGAAGGACAGAGAAAGAAAGAAAAACGATTATTTGAAGAAGAAAGCCAAAGAGAAGAAAAGAAGGCAAAGGAAAAAAAATAGCAGACTTGCATGATCAAGAAAAGAGGCAAAACTTGTAGTCAAGTAAGCCCTCAGACGTTTGGAAAAGCACTCAGTAGAGCAAAGAAGCACCTGCTAAAATGCCCTGAAAGAAAAGAGCAAGTGTTAGCAACGATTGTTCAAGATCTTTCCCCAAGAAAACGGAAGGCGGTCGTGGATTTGTGTGACAACAACTTTAAGCGAAGAAAAGAGTACAGCAAGGACAGAAAGAAAAGATGTGATGCTCTCACTGATGATGAGATACAACAGGTGCAGAATTTCTATTCAGCAGAATGCTTCCAGGGAAGAAAGATTATGTGTCTGTCAAACTAGTTGATGGTAAAAGGGAACACAGGCAAAAGAGGTTGCTAATATTGTTTAACATTGGAGAAGTGCATGAGCTTTTCAAGGAAGAAAGCAATGTTCAGATTGGCAAATCCAAGTTTGCAGAATTCCAGCCACCCCATGGTAGGTCATACCATCATCTGCATTTGACCATGAGGTATGCATTTGTAAGTATCATGGAGTTCAGGTAGGGAGGTATTACGCAGTTGACTATGTAACCACCTTCTATTTTGGAAGAGTGATTTCTGTAAATTCGTGCACAGCAAAGGCTCCACCACCTATGACTGGCCAAGAACTGATGATGTGGACAGGGTACACTGTAGTTGCATTTTTTATGGTCCTGTCTTACTTGTGGGCGATCACCCTTTTACTATTTCAACTCAGCGTGAGGTTGAGAAAGTGCACCTTTTCATTAGAAAGCAGCACAAACTTTAAGCAGTGCATGCTAATAAAGAAACTTGGACGAGTGGTAACATGAAACTGTCTGAAAAATATGCTGGAAGTAATCTTGACTGTACAAAATTTTATCACATTAGCCATTGCTAGTAAAACTACACCATTCATACAAGTCATGTTTGTACACAACGTGGAAGATCTGCATAGGTCCATAATTTTATATTCTACTAGCATGGTAAAATGTACACTGACATTTGCTTTCATAGAACAGTGTACATCATATACAATTGACTGTCTGGCAAGTTATGTTCAGAAGTTATTCTGGCCTTTTTTGATGTACGGCACTTTCATTCAATGAACAACTTACATTCAAAATCATCTTACATGATTGTACTGGTAGTTACATCTGTACATGCATAAATGAGGTCAATACTTTCAGGAAAAAAAATTATCACCTCAATTCTGTGTTCAGTCATTGTTGAGAGAGAGACACTTAAATTATTGATGTATCTGAGCTGTTTGTATTTTCAGATTATACAAGACTTTATAAGACTTCATGGAAGTTGCAGATTGGAAAGTGTCTTGTTTTTGTTAGGACAAGGTCTTAATGAGCCTTTTACAGTACAGTGTTGTCTTTTTCAATTGCCTAGCTTGTCAGAACCTAATATTTCTAAATAAAATAAAACAAAAATAATCAGAAAGTGACCCTGTTTGAGAAGGAATGCATTATTAAAAGAGTGTGCAACATTTTTACAGATACATGTATATATAATACACCTCAAGAAGGTTTTGGTTATAACACTAGACAAGTCTAGTATCATTGTTTTACTTAAACACTTTGCTACAGAGAAGATTGCAGGGTGGCTATTAATGACCGCTATCTATTAGACAAGAGGTACCCTCCGTGACAGTCCCCTCTGTGACAATAACCGTGATCATTCATTATTATCTGTGCTGTATCAGAGAGCAAGAATGTCTTTTGCATCAATGCAGTTTAATTGTTGATTAACATAAAATCAAATGTGCACTGAAGTGTTGTTGCTGCCGGTTTACATTCACAGGATTTTTAGCCTAGTTTTTAAATTTCAATTTTCTTTGGTTTTCTGGTCCCCTCCGTGACAGATTGAATAAAGGATTAAATCTTGCCAGATGTGACAAAAATAATTTTGAAAGGATTTGATAAAGAAGAGTCATCAGTTATTTAATCATTACAAGTCCACAGTGGACTAAACTAAATTTAGCAAAAGGAGCTATTTATAGTATTGTTTTCTGAGATGTCCCCTCCGTGGCATGCAAAATATTGTGGAATTACCCATGTAGTTATTGCCCCCTCAGTGGACCATCCTATGTCAAAGGAGCAGGTTTTGCAGTGAACATACATTTCATGACTTCTGTAATTTACTAGAATAAAACCAGAATCCGTATCTCTCACATTCATAAAATTTTAGTCCGAAGGTTTAATTTCTTGTTCAGTGATCACGATGAAGATCTCGGACATTCGCTCCACTTGCGCTATCCGTAAATTGGTGTTGGGTCATGCTCCACTTTATAGTTAACATCACGTTCAAGCACGCCTCGTTTGATAAGGTCTGCTACTGCCCGTTCAGCGGCTGTTGTGACGACTCTCATGTCCTGTGGAAATGCCACCTGCCCCATA
>NC_090888.1:18071372-18083872 GCF_036669925.1 Montipora capricornis | reverse complement strand
ATTTCTTCAACCCGCAACAAATGGCTTTGTTGCGGGTCAAGTTGATTAGGCAAGGTGAAAAACGCGAAACATCGACCAAAACTTGCAACGAAACAACGTTGCGCGACAAGTTGAGGGTTTTTGTATCTCGTATTTCGCCGCCTTTACACGTAGCAGATACAAAGCGCGGGAAAATGTGCACGCACGAGCTACGATTGGTTTTGGTTTCACTTCTGATTGGTTGCAAAAGTAGCGCAAGAACTTTGAACCAATCACTGAATTAAGTAATGCAAAACCAAAGTAATTCTTTAATTACTTTCGAAACTCAATTGAAAACCACTCTAACTGCTCTCAATTAGGTTAGTATTTCTCGCGATGTCTTGTATTATGGTGATCTTACTGTATAAAGTGGGAGGCGCAGTGGCCTCGTGTTTAGAGTGTTCGACTCTGGATCGAGTGGTCCGGGCTCGGGTCCTGGCCGGGAATATTGTGTTGTGTTCTTGGGCAAGACACTTTACTCTCACGGTGCCTCTCTCCACCCACATGTATAAATGGGTACCGGCGAAATGCTGGGGGTAACCATGCGATGGACTAGGATCCCCTCCAGGGGGGAGTGCAAATACTCCTAATCGCTTCATGCTACGGAAACCGGAGATAAGCGCCGGCCTGACGGGCCTTCTGGATCGTAAGCAGTGACTTTACCTTTACTGTATAAAATGCCTACCTCGTTTTGTATTTTTACGGTCCTTTTTTGCCGCTATGTTCGTTGTTGTTCTTGAACGACTCGGTTAAGTACAGGAAATCGTAAGAACGTGAGTGCATTTGTTGATTTATGGGCACGAGTGGTGTTTTAAAAGTGCTCCAAAATTGCACTCGCCGTAACTTTCAAAACATCACGAGTGACCATAAAACCACGAAATGCACGAGCAAGTTCAACAGATTTTTATTTTATTTTATACTTAACACAAACACTCCGTCGCTTTGTTTGCATATCAACTTCCGTATTGAACTCTATAACTCTATAAACTATTTATGCGTTCGTCATTGCCCAATCAGAAACGCGATATTTTATTGAGCATATAATAAGTCGTGTAAAACGTATGTCCAAAAAGTGCAGCTAACCGGACGCAAGCTGAATTTGTGTCGCTATAACTACCGTTTTTAGCAACACATTGTGACATTAATAATACAGACCTTGCATCTCGTCATCTTCCATTTCAGAACATATCTTTAGTTACCTCTAGAAGCTAAACTAGAGCTTACAGACTCAATAATAAAGAAACGATCTTATTACTGATTTGATATCCAGATAACGTCACCCATAACAGTCACTATTGGTCTGCACTGGAACATATCGAGTATTGAAAAGCCCATACCTACCCCATATACCACCCAGGTCACCGCAGGAACTGTTGTTGTCGACATCTTAAACAAAGCCGCTGAGGAAGATTCCAACAGTCCGTACAATAGATATGAGTCTACGTATCATGCTGGCTTGGGACGCTCCATAACTGCCTTGAATGGAGTCCAGCAAGCATGTATTTAGACATAGTTCAGCAAAAGGAGAATATGACGCAGGTCTTTGATGCTCGTCGATAGTTCTGTGATGAGCTTTTCTACTCTCTATAGCAATCGCAATGAGTCGTAAAATACTACGATTACCTAGCCTTGTCATTCATTTTCTCTGCGATCTCACAACTTCTATTCGCCTGCAACACCTTGTGGGCTAGACAACAAAGGAATTACATTTTCTTGAAGGTATAATGTTGATCCTTTCAGACCTCAAATCTTTGATTTCAGAGGGAGGGGATTTAGTTTGTTTTCACTTTATTTTTTGCAAGATTGTATGTTTTTGAAGAGTCTTTTTCTTGTACGGACGCTACTTAGGAAACAGTTAATCGATAAAGCCTTGGCCTTGATTATCACCACACTCTTTTGCATCCGTAACTCGACAGCGACATCTATTAGGGAGGGAGATGGAGAGAAAACTCGTTTTCTTTTCCTAAATCATAGGTAAGCACCTTTTTTGATTGCATGCACCACGAAATAACTTTGCCCATAATTTTTTGCCACTCTTAAAGCCTGAAGTTCTATCGCGATAATTCCTGGGGGTAGGGAACGGAGAAAGCGGACCCTTTAAAAAAAGAAGACTGTGAGGATGTCCAGGTCTTTCCCAATTGCGGATGCGCGGGTGCTAACTTTCATTTGTCTCTTTAGGATCCAGAGACTAACACCTATTGGATGATTCATGATAACAAAACAGGAAAGTACACCTCCTTTGGAGTGGATCAGTACAAGCCAGCTGATGACTCTGTCACAGTCTTCCCTCTCGCCAAACCAGACGAAAGCCACGAAAAAACTGAAAATTCAGCTCACAGATATTTGGGTATAGGAGCGCTGACTTTGAGCGCATTGGTCGCAACAGAACTGTTGTTAGTCTGGTAACACCGGAGGTTGATACCGCATTTACATTCGATTGGCATTTTCGAATGTAGGCCGCAAGCCCATAGAAATGGTAAAACTTCACAAAGAAAACGAAGATTTAGATATCCTGTGGGAAGGCTGTCTTGTTAGGAAAGAGGAAGAACGAAAGCGTTCATGAACTTCCTCTTCTCCGAGAGAGTCTGCCTGCATGGGAATGGCGACTGGAAAAGCTGCGTTTATTTGTATTGAGTGTCATTAAAAAGAGACTTAGTTGCTTGAATGCCTAATTTGGCGCAGAATTGGGTTGGTTGAGTTTATATTTTCCTCTTTTTTTTATTTTCTTCGAAGTGGCTGACACCGGTTAATCGATACCAACTTAGATGATGAGTAATGCCAAATTGTGTGGCCAAGACAAAACGTTTGTATGGTGATGATACGCCCACTGGTGTTCCCACCACATTTCTTTTATCTTCTGCAACACATTATTACTCGGGCTTTCCAGGTGAAAGACCCGAAGCTAAATTTCGGCTTCGTCTATTTTACAAAAAAGAAGTGGTTTTTTAAAAACATTTAACGATAAAAAATTGCGATAAAACACTTCGTAAAAGCATATTAAAAGTTTGCTAACGACGTTTCGACGTTTGGCTAACCTCATTATCAAGTCAAAAAGTGAAAGATAAAAATTGTTTAAATACTAAAAGGATAATAGGTGATGGAATGTTCTTTTAAACAAAGAGTTTTGCGGGAATGGAATCAGTCTTCGTGTTGAGACTAGGATTGCGCTCCTTGATGAAAGTCATCGCATAGACAAGACAGTCAAATTTTCCTTGGGGCTTTTTTAGAATGCGGA
This sequence comes from Montipora capricornis, assembly GCF_036669925.1. Taxonomy (NCBI): domain Eukaryota; kingdom Metazoa; phylum Cnidaria; class Anthozoa; order Scleractinia; family Acroporidae; genus Montipora; species Montipora capricornis. The sequence continues at coordinate 18,080,619 of NC_090888.1, read as the reverse complement.
ATTGGTTTTCTTTGAGGAGGCTTGTATGCCCATGAGGTGTCGAAAAAGTGCCAACTGAGGAAAATTTGTTTGTCCTCCCAAATTTTGCATAAGCATTGTTTCCAGTTTCTCTTTCAACTGACAATGGTCCCAAGAGAAAACAAGGACAATTCTTATGCAAAATTTGGGGGAACAAACAAAGAGTATTATGGTATTTTCCGAAATGGCCTATTTCACCCTTAACCCTTTTGTCCTAGTCAGGCAACTCTATGCTTGGTAGTGGTGTTCACACTTTGCATTACAATACACAGATACAATTTGGTTTTATTTTCCTAATACTAACTCAGAAACAGCTTTATTATTATTATTATTATTATTTTGATCCCACAGGTTCTCAACTTGTTTTTAAAAAGGTTTTCGTACATTATAAAATGTTTGTTTATTTATTTAGTTGTGTTTTTATTTCTTTGGATATTGATATTTTTTTAGTTTCTGTCAATTGACACCTCACGGGATTTTTCCCTGGAAACACCCAAAAGAACGAATGATTTGTTTACCTGATGGGATATTTTCCTGGATCCATCCAAAAGAACTAGTGATTTATACACATAATGGGATTTTTTTTCCTGGTTCATCCAATAGAACGAATAATAATTATTTATACACCTGATGGGAATTGTCCCTGGAAAAACACAAAAGAACGAATGATTTATTTACTTGATGGGATTTTTTCCTGGTTCCATCCAAAAGAACGAATAATTTATACACCTGATGGCATTTTTTCCTGGAACCATTCAGAAGAACGAATTATTATGCTCCTGCAGTACACCCTGTATCAGAAGCAGCACAATGTCACTTGGACGTCCATGTTTTTTTGGGCCATTGCCCCTTCTTTGGCTTCCTACTCCCCATCTCGTAGTATTTTATTGCATCGGGCGTTTTCCTTGTCATACTGGTTCTCAGATCGACTCCTTCACATATCTTGTGCCCAGATCATGTGTGCAGTTTGGGTCGTATTTGAATTCTTTTGTCGTAAGCACGGCAGACGTTTACTGGAGACTTTGCAAATGTTTGGAGAGAAGGGAAATTTTTGCCAGCTTTTTTTTTCTTTTCTAATGAAGAACTTAGTAAGATCTATGACTGGTTAATTGCTAACAAGCTATCATTAAATATAAATAAATCTAACTTTGTTATTTTTTGACTGAGACAGAAGAATCCGAACTGTCAAGTAAACTTTATAAAAGGTGTTTGACCAGCATACTAATAGCTATATCTCTTTGGAGCTCAAGAAGTTCATCAAATACTTAGCTGTGCTTATCGATGAAAATCTTTCATAGAGTTACCATACCGCTCATATTGCATCAAAAATAAGTAAATCAATCGGTATTATTTCTAGGATAAGGCTTTTTGTACCGCTGAGTACTTTTACACCATATCTACAGGTCACTCATTCAACCATACTTAATGTATGGTATAGTAGCTTGGGGTAATGCTGCAACAATTCATAGAACTAAACTTTTAACCCTTCAAAAACGAGCTCTTCGCCTAATGCATTTTGCTGATGACAAATCTCATGCAATACCTTTCTTCCGGCATTTCTTCTCGTCTTCTTCCTTTAGATATGCTCTATATGCTCTATGATGATGCACGACATATCAAACAACTTGACTCCTCCTAATATGTTTAACCTATTCAGCCCATCAAGCTGATATTCATCCTTACGAAACAAGATTATTGCAAAGAGGAGATCATTTTCTTTAACGTTCGAGAATAGATATTCAAAAACGATCTTTTCAAGAATTGGCGTTAAAATTTGAAATAGCTTATCTTCTGAAGTGCGCCAGATGTCAAAATTCAACTTCAAAAATAATGTTAATGATATCCTCTTCCAAAGACTACTAAAATATATATGGCGCGCCATCTGTAGCAAAATTACGTTTCGATAAATACATGAGAAAGGAAACAAATTAGTTTCGTAATGTAATACGTTTCGAAATGTAATGTAATATGTCGAAATGGGTCTCGAAAGGTAATGAGATACTTTCGAAACGAAATGTGATTCTTTCGAAAGCCGGTTGCCATGGCTATAGCATGTAACATGATAGTCGCCATGCTATGGAATGGAGTGTCGTCATAGTCGTCTTATATGACGTATATCACGTGCTATTCTTAGCTTGGCAATTTATACTGCTCCATAAATTAACATTTAACATTGATTTCACGACATGACTTGTCGACTTGCAAGGTAGAGTCTTTCAAAACTGATTTCACATGAGGTGTGAGCACTCCCAACAACAACACTGAGACTACTAGGGGGTTTCATCGAGTGACCAACTCGACTCATTGTAGCCAGGATTAGTTATAGACTGAGAACCAACAGATACAGTATGTAAGCTGCTGTTCTTGATTAAAAAACACTGGTAGGTACTTTACAAGAGACAACTTTAACAGTACATTTTAAGACAACAATAGTTTCCATGACAAGAGTCAATGTTGAGCATCAAGACAGCTGCAATTCTCAACTGAATTCAATCTCAGGTGAAATTCAGGAGTCAGCTTTACCCGTATGCCCTTTGACTCAACACAGAACAGACAAGTATGCTGCCAATTGCTCTACTGAAATCTGTTACACAAAAAGGTAACTTTCAGGAGCCAGCATCAACCAGACATCCATTTACATGTACCAGTAAGTTATTACACTCGACATTGCACTCAGTAAGGACAAATAATTCTATGTGCATAATCTTCACAATCCAATGTCTGTGTCAATGTGTTATGATTTGAACTGTTTACACTGTAGAACCAAAATAAAGAATTAAAAATTGCCTGACTTGAATATAAACATTCATTCCTTGGTTTCCATCTTCTTCCCTTGGATGGAATGTTTCATGCAACACCACAAGTACATGATCTGGAACATGTAATGAGATTGGAGGCACCTCTACTCCGGATAAATCATTATCATCCCCTTGTGGTAAGGGTGCATTTGGGTAATCTCCATACATAGCCAGATCAGCAGGCATACTGTCATTGATGACCCCTCTAACACCAGAGTAATTTTATTGGATGAATGATGTTGCAAAATGCCAGAAATCCACAACTGATGTGGGGATAACCCATGCTCTGTGGAAAGTCCATGATTATTGAACATCCACAAAGTGTACTAAAGCACTGTTGATCCTTGGCATGTAAACATAATGCAATGAAAATATGTCTATATCGTTGTTACGATTCAGCACACCAATATGTTCCAAATGCAAAAATATATTTTTGAAAATGTATAAAATGCAGTGAACCACCTCACGCCACAATCTCTCAATCCTTGTGTTGTGAACACTTGGCCCTGGGATAAAACTTCCACGACTTTCCCCTCTGTAATGAATCATGACATCCCCTACAGCCACATTTTCTCCTCCATCATCGGCTGTGACACGTGAAGGCAGACCCCACACATTAATTGCTTCTCTAAACAATGACAGCACTGTAGATGCCCTGTTATTGCTACTGCACCTTAGATAAACAATTAACTGGGAGTAACCGTCAATACCCCCATGGATCACAAATCGCCAGTGGCGTAATTTTAGGTTGCTATCTATGTGCCAGAGAAAATTAGGATGTGGCACTCTGTAAGGTGGAATCTGCTGTGCCCAGCGGCAGGCTCGACCAATAGGATCAAGGTTGATCAGGGCATCTCGCACCCTCCATCTCTGGAGCCAGATACCACGTCGTCTAAGTGCACCTTGCATGTAGCGCTCCCCACAACGAGGCATTGACAAAAGTTCTTCTTGGACCATTTGTTGCAAGTCTCCATCTTGAATGGGAGAATATGTTAGAAAAGAAGGTGGTATATCAAGATCATTGGCCCTTCTTCGTATGGTCCATCTGGAAACACCCAAAATGCTTGCAACATTGTTCCAAGAAAAATGACATGAACGCAAAAACATTATCTGTTCACTGGATATTTCATAAGCTGGACGGCCAATGGCACCAGTATGCTGGATAGGAGCCCTATAGCAGTTAGGAGTGAAAACTGGCAATCTCTCGAACAAATCTTTCATCAACTCTAGTTCTCTGGCAAGATTTCTAATGTCATTAACTTCACTTTGTGAAAATTGAGGAGACCCTTCAATAAAAGTAAGGACCTGGTGCATGTGGCGAATCGAACCACCCAATCTGAGAAGCAAAAATTCTGCAGTCTCCCTATCCAAAGGAGTACTGTTACACCTATCTATTTCTTGCAACAGTTGCAAAATAGATGACACGAACTGCTGCAATTGCCTGTTGGCGTCTTGCCTGATCACAAGAAAAAAAAAACATCTTCCGTTATAAGCTAAATAAATATTTCAGCTTAAAATATAATGCACAGTATAACCTATTAAATTATTTTTGGTATCACGACATTTAAATTACAGACTAACATGAAAGGGAGAAACTTTGCACGGGAGAATAGGTAAAAAATTGAACGACCACAAAACCACCAAGAAAGAAAACCACTCAAACCTTTCCACATAAATCGCAGTAAACAACAGAAACAGGAGAATCTTTGGCGGCGTCATTGCGTGCATGTAAAAGCCAAGTTGTACCATTTGAAGATGCACGAAATGCGTTTAACGGCGTAGACCCGTCGAAGCGGCAAAAAAAACTTTGGAAGAATAGGGGACAAGTGAAAGAAAACAGTAGAATAAAGTGACTATTAAGGCTGATATTTGCGAAGTTGAAAGACTTCTTTTAAGTTAATCACGACAACCAAACCAAAATGTCCACTTCTTTGGAGGAAAGTAACTTGGGGAATAGCACGTGATATACGTCATATAAGACGACTATGACGACACTCCATTCCATAGCAACAGACTCTGGTGACGGAATGTACATGGCGACTATCATGTTACATGCTATAGCTATGGCAACCGGCTTTCGAAAAGAATCACATTTCGTTTCGAAAGTATCTCATTACCTTTCGAAACCCATTTCGACATATTACATTACATTTCGAAACGTATTACATTACCTTTTCGAAACTAATTTGTTTCGTTTCTCATGTATTTATAGAAACGTAATTTTGCTACAGATGGCGCGCCATAAAATATGATAACTACATTGATGTTTCGATAATATTGGCAAATTTCGACGCCTCAGTTTAGTATGTCATGTAGTTAGTCATTTATTTATTCATTTCAAATTACTTTTTTCATGTTTATTTCTGTTATACTGTGCAAGTGTTAAGCTCTTCTCCACTGCACTAACTGTATTCTACAACCAATTTATTTTTTTATTATGTGAATGTGTAGTTATGTATTTGTAACCATTTTATCTGGAATATATTTGTAAGCACTGCTCGCCTCGACTAGCTTTTGCTAACTGCGAGCATTGCATAACATTGTGATATTTTCATGATATAAAATACATAATAAAAACTTAGAAACTGAAACTGTTCACGGATCTCCGAGTTTCGCAGTTTGACAAACTGTATTATCTTTCTTTGCCCTTTCTGTTGCTGGAGTTCTTTTAAGGAGGCTATACCACTTCTTGGTGATCTGTCAAAGTGCAGGAATTGTCCACCCTTAATGAATTCAATGAATGTCAGTAACGAGGTGACTGGGTTGTGTCAACAATATTGATTTCCAATGTAAAAAGAGTGGAAGAAAGGAAAGGAAAATACTGTTTGTGGTATTATTTGTTGGTGGGAATAAATCGTTGATATTCGTCGAGAATTATCGAAAGGGTATAGCATTACAAAAGCCCCTAATTATAATTAAATATAATTGATCTGTCAAAGTAGAGGAATGTTCCTCCCACATCATGATTTAAAGACTGGGGACGAAGTCGACAAGCGCTTTACCTTAGTTTATTCCTTCAAAAACAGAGCACCCACTGAGAATCCCGAAGCAAAGGAGAAAGGTACGTTTTTAGTAAAAGGTAATATTATGGTTTATCGCACACTTTTTGTTTAGTGATCATAAAAAAAAATTTCAACAAAAAATGCTTGGTCCAATTCTTGATCCAATCAAAGGAAGAGAAAGTAAATGAATCGCATCTCCTGGCTCCACGCGCACTTGTAAAAGAATAGAAAAAACAAATTCAGTTTTAAAACATTACTCTATTTGATTAAAAACTTAAACCTTCGCATCGACTTTATTACTATACTCAACTTTCAGAACGAATTGGATGTTATTATTATGCAAGTAAGTGGCGGGGTATTCATCAGATAAGCTATACATTTTTCTATTTTTTACTTTTCTGACTGCACTTTTAGTGTAACAAATTTTATTCTTACTGATTTTAGTCTTTAAAAATCTATATTTGTGAAAAAGCAATCGTTGTGTTATTGTAATAGGATGACGTGGCCACTAACTGCGAAACCGCAGCTGGCAACACAGGCCCTTCATGTACCTCGAACCTCTGAGAGCCTACTCGCAGGCTAGTCTTCGTTGAATAAAAAAGCCAATTATTATCCACAATTTTTGCAAAAAGGAAACCGGACTTGTTTTTCTTTGTTCAACCCGTTTTGTGTTGGAAGTAGATATTGTTCACGCACCGTAGTGACCTCTTCACTGACACCCATTGAATTAATGGATCCGAGTACGTGATGGAATTTGTCATCCCAATGGCTTCATGATACGAACGCAACTTTGAATCCTTATCATATTCAAGCGATAAAAAGAAAAACGAAGAGATACCATGGGTGTTGACGTCCTTTAAAAATAACTCTATGACCCAAAAGGAAAAGGATGCCAAAGCAAAGCCGATTGCACTTAGAGAGACCCACACGTCCAGCACAAAGAGCCGATCTGCAACTAACCTGGAATAGCTAAATCAATTTGATTCTTGTTGCAATAAATAAATAAATCATGAGAAGAATTAATTGAATAAGAGAATTGTTCGTTTTTAGAATTTCTTCAAGAAACATGATTTTCAGTTATTTTGAATAGGGATGTTTAATAACTGTAATTTGTCACTTATCTGCTGCACTTCTGGTATTCTATTTGTAAGTTTCCGTTACTCTAGTGAAAAAATTAATATTTAGAAACCGAAGGAAGGAAGTGGGTTGAAATATCTATTACCCCAGGCAGTGCACGTCATATTTTAGGAAAGGGGAAATGAGTGAATCAAAGGGAATTGGTCCAAGGAGCTATCCTTGAGGTACACGACAGGAAGTACCTACGAAGCTAGAACTTAGGTACATTTTTCATAGTGACTATCTACGGGCGAATTTCACGATAGCCTCCGATTTAAAGAACGTCATATGCATGGCAATAGCTTTCCACGTTTAGAAGTCATAAGACTCAAGTCTTTTGCCGCCGGAACCTTGGAGGCAGCTTTCTAATCGGTTATCGGTTCCAGTATTCATACACTTGTCCATTAAGTCCCAACACTGCAAAATTATTAGAAATCAAAGAACTGTACTATGCACTTACCTGTTAGTCTAGAGCTATAGTCCTGTGTCCTCACCGCTACACTTGAGCGACGAACATGATCAACCCAACACAGTTCTTTTCATTATTTACTTTTGTATACTGAAAAGTCAGAATTGATATCGATGTATAACAACCAAAACTAATCCTAACCTGACATTACTTTTTCTCGAGGTTTAATTTATCTAACCTAGTTAAAATGAAGATCACTAATTTAATCTTTAAAAGCGGATTCAACCTGAGACCGGGTTTTACTTGCAAACATATACCTTGCAACTGGGCAAATTTATGTAATCCTATCAAATCTCGACCCTTCCATTCACTGTTAGCAAAAAAAGTAATGTTGCTGAAAAATTTAAATACATACCTATTATAAAAGAAATTGTAAGACCTTCCAATTACTTTACTGCAGAATTCTCCGCGCTTTTAATCAAGATCATAAATTTTACAATTCTCGTTATTCCGATGCTGTTTCCGCCAGCTTTCTTGCCTACGTATACTTTTAAGAAAAGACTTCAACCTATTAATTTGTAAGAATTATTAATGTATAACGCAGTTCAGTGTTTATTGTTTCCTACGAAATTCATGTTTGTTAAAGATCTGGAGTGCAATCTGTCTACTTTTTGGCCTTTTATCCTATTTCATCTCTTCCAGTTTTCGAGTGTCTAATTAACTCAGTCGTTGGTTAGTTAGAATAGATCCATTCTAGGTCATGTTACTGAGGAGGTCTTGCCCAAGTTCGTTCAGAATGATTATGCGTCTCCAGTATAAAAACGGACGTGACAATGCTTCGGATGTTTTTCCTGATGTTCAGTCCTCTGTGACAGTCACGCAAAATCAGATTGTTTCACAATTTTGGCATCAAATCGGTTGAATCATTTTTGGGAGATGGGAAGATCCGTCAACCCAAAATGAATGGTATTCGGTTTAGGATTTCTCGGAATAATTGCTTTCATGTTTGGTTTTATATAGAACTTCATTGAAATTCGTCTCATGCATGATTATTTTGAAACTCGGAAAACCGTGACGTCTAAAAATAACAATATTTCTGCAATGTTAATTGTATGTATAGTGATAAAGCAAAGTAAAACCCACAATAGGATACTATAAATACTTATAACAGTGTTCACGGATCTCCGAGTTTCGCAGTACGAGTTTGACAAACTGTATCATCTTTCTTTGCCCTCTCTGTTGCTGGAGTTCTTTTAAGGAGGCTATACCACTTTTTCGTGATCTCTCAAAGTGCAGGAATGGTCCACCCTTAATGAATTCAATGGATGTCAGTAAAGAGGTGACTGGGTTGTATCAACAATATCGATTTCCAATGTACAAAGAGTGGAAGAAAGGAAAAAGAATCCTGTTTCTTTTTTGCATCAATTGACAAACGGTTATTGACAGTTTTATTCTGCGAAGACTAGCCTGCAAGCAGGCTCCCAGTGGTTCGAGGTACATGACGATCATGCTTGACTGCTGGAATGCGCAGGCTAATCAAAGGCAAAAAAGTGTTGTCACATGCGGTTTCACAGTTAGTGGCCACATCTTCCTATTATCTTAGAGACCCACACCTCAAGCACAAAGAGCTTATCTGCCCAGCTGTTTACCTAAGTATCCTGGAGTAGGTAAATCAATTCGATCTTTGATGCAACAAATAAATCACTAGAAGAATTCATTTAACAAGAAAATTGTTCAAAATTTAGGAAGTACCTTTGAAGATCATTATTAACACTTACAATTTTAAGTTATTTCCAATTGAGTTCTTTGAAAACGTCAGTTTTGAGTGAGGCTGGGGAGAGAAGTCAATCAATGAGTCACTAACCCAAAAGAAACAAAAATGTCACACCCGGAAGTCGACCAAT
>NC_090888.1:18050913-18061872 GCF_036669925.1 Montipora capricornis | reverse complement strand
ATCGCAATGAGTAGTTTGAAACTACTACGATTTACCTACCTTGTCCATTCATTTTCTCTGCGATCTCACCACTTCTATTCGCACTGCAACACCTGTGTGGGCTAGACAACAAAGGAATTACATTTTCTATGAAGGTTAATACTGTTGATCCTTTCCGACCTCAAATCTTTGATTTCAGAGGGAGGGGATTTAGTTTGTTTTCACTGTATTTTTTGCCAAGATTGTAGGTTTTTGAAGAGTTCTTTTCTTGTACCGGACGACTACTTAGGACAGTTAATCGATGAAGCCTTGGCCTTGATTATCACCACACTCTTTTTGCATCCGTCAACTCGGACAGCGCGCACATCTATTAGGGAGGGAGGATGGAGAGAGAACTCGTTTTTCTTTTCCTAAATCATAGGTAAGCACCTTTTTTGATTGCATGCACCACGAAATAACTTTGCCCATAAGTGTTTTTTGCCACTCTTAAAGCCTGAGTTTCTATCGCGATAGTTTCCTGGGGGTAGGGAACGGAGGGGACGCGGGACCCTTAAAAAAAAGAAGACTGGGAGGATGTCCAGGTCTTTCCCTAATTGCGTGATGCGCGTGCTAACGTTCATTGTCGTCTTTAGGATCCAGAGACTAACACCTATTGGATGATTTATGATAAACAAAACAGGAACGTACACCTCGTTTGGAGTGTGCATCAGTACAAGCCAGCTGATGACTCTGTCCAGTCTTCCCTCTCGCCAACCAGACGCAAGCCACGAAAAAACTGAAAATTCAGCTCACAAATATTGGGTATAGGGGGGGGGGAAAGCGCTCGACCTTGAGGCGCAGTTGGTCGCAACAGAACTGTTGTTAGTCCTGGTAACACCGGAGGTTAATACCGCCATTTACATGCGATTGGCATTTTCGATTGTAGGCACCGCAAGCACATAGAAACTGGAAACACTTCACAAAGAAAACGAAGATTTAGATATCCTGTGCGAAGGCTGTCTTGTTGGGACAAGAAGGAAGAACGAAAGCGTTCATGAACTTTCCTCTTCTCCGGAGAGAGTCTGCCTGCATGGGAATGGGCGACTGAAAAAGCTGCGTTTATTTGTATTGAGTGTCAGTAAAAAGAGACTCAGTTGCTTGAAGTGCCTAATTTGGCGCAGAATTGGTTTGGTTGAGTTTATTATTTTCCTCTTTTTTTTATTTTTTCTTCGAGATGGCTGACGCAGCGTTAATCGATGCCACCTTAGATGAATGAGTAAGTAGCCAAATTTGTGTGGTCCAAGACAAAAAGTTTGTGTGGTGATGATACGCCCACTGGTGTTCCCACCACATTTCTTTTTATCGTCTGCAACCACATTATTACTCGGGCTTTCCAGGTGATAAGACCCGAAGTCTAAATTTCCGGCCTTCGTCTATCTTTACAAAAAGAAAGCGGTTTTTTTAAAAACATTTAACGAGTAAAAAAATGGCGATAAAACCTCTCGTAAAAGCATAATTACACAGTTTGCTACCGACGTTTCGACGTTTGGCTAACCTCATTATCAATTACAAAAAGTGAAAGATAACAAATTGTTAAAATACTAAAATGGATAATAGGTGAGGGAAGTGTTCTTTTAAACAAAGAGTTTTTTGCGGGGAATGGACATCAGTCTTCGTGTTGAGACTAGGATTGGCGCTTCCTTGATGAAAGTCATCGCATACGACAAGACAGTCAAAGTCTTACCTTGGGGCTTCTTGTAGAATGCGGAATTGGTTTTTCTGTTGAGGAGGCTTGTAGCCCATGAGGTGTCGAAAAAGTGCCAACTGAGGAAAATTTGGGGGTTTGTCCTCCAAATTTTGCATAAGCAATTGGTTTCCAGGTTTCTCTTTCAACTGACAATGGTCCCAATGTGAGGAAAACAAGGACAATTCTTATGCAAAATTTGGGGGAACAACCAAAGAGTATTATGGTATTTCCGAACATGGCCTATTTCACCCTTAAACCCCTTTTGTCCCTAGTCAGGCAACTCTATGCTTGGTAGTGGTGTTCACACTTTGCATTACAATACACCAGATACAATTTGGGTTTTATGTCCTAATACTAAACTCAGAAAACAAGCTTTATTAGGATTATTATTAAAACTTATTTTGATCCCACAGGTTCTCAACTGTGTTTAAAAAGGGTTTCGTACATGATAAAATGTTTGTTTATTTATGTAGTTTGTCGTGTTTTTATTTTCTTTGGATATTGATATTATTGTTTTAGTTTCTGTCAATTGACACCATCCCGGAGATTTTTCCCTGGAAACACCCAAAAGAAACGAATGATTTGTTTTACCTGATGGATTTTTCCTGGATACATCCAAAAGACCACTAGTGATTTATAACAACATAATGGGATTTTTTTTTTTTGTTCCTGGTCCTCCATCTGACAAAAAACGAATAATAATTATGTATTATACACATGATGGGAATTGTCCCTGGAAAAACAACAAAGAACGAATGATTTATTTACTACTTATGATTTATTTTTTCCTGGTTCCATCCAAAAGAACGAATAATTTATACACCTGATGGCATTTTTTACTGGGAACCAGTCAGGAGAACGAATTCTTACTGCTCCTGCATGTACACCCTGTATCAGAAGCAGCACAATGTGCAACTATGGACGTCCATGTTTTTTTGGGCCCATTTGCCCCATTCTTTGGCTTCCTACTCCCTCCTCTCCCTCTCCCCCAACCACGCACCATGTCGTAGTATTTTATTGCATCGGGCGTTGCCTCCTTGTCATACTGGGTCTCAGATCGACTCCTTCACATATTCTTGTGGCAAAGATGCATGTGTGCCAGTTTGGGGTCCCGTATGTGGAATTCTTCTGTCAGTAAGCACGGAAGACCTTTACTGGAGACTTTGCAAATGTTTGGAGAGAAGGGAAATTTTTGCCAGCTTTTTTTTTTTTCTTTTCTTGAAGAACTTTCGTAAGATCTATGGACTGGTTATTGCTAACAAGTTAGTTAATCATTAAATATAAAAAAAAAATCTACTTTGTTATTTTTCGACCAGACAAAAGATCTTCAACTATCAAGTAAACTTAAAGGTGTTTGACCATTATACTAATAGCTATATCTCTTTGGAGCTCAAGAAGTTCATCAAATACTTAGCTGTGCTTATCGATGAAAATCTTTCATAGAGTTACCATACCGCTCATATTGCATCAAAATAAGTAATCAATCGTATATTTCTAGGATAAGGCTTTTTGTACCGCTGAGTACTTTACACCATATCTACAGGTCCTCATTCAACCATACTTAATGTATGGTATAGTAGCTTGGGGTAATGCTGCAACAATTCATAGAACTAAACTTTAACCCTTCAAACCGAGCTCTTCGCCTATTCCTTTGGTGATGACACTCTCATGCACTACCTTTCTTCCGGCATTTCTTCTCGTCTTCTTCATTTAGATATGCTCTATTTTAAATCTGTGGCTATGATGATGCACGACATATCAAACAACTTGACTCCTCCTAATATGTTTAACCTATTCAGCCCATCAAGCTGATATTCATCCTTACGAAACGAGATCTTGCAAAGAGGAGATCATTTTCTTTAACGTTCGAGAATAGATATTCAAAAACGATCTTTCAAGAATTGGCGTTAAAATTTGAAATAGCTTATCGTCTGAAGTGCGCCAGATGTCAAAATTCAACTTCAAAAATAATGTTAATGATATCCTCTTCCAAAGACTACTAAATATGTATGGCGCGCCATCTGTAGCAAAATACGTTTCGATAAATACATGAGAAAGGAAACAAATTAGTTACGTAATGTAATACGTTTCGAAATGTAATGTAATATGTCGAAATGGGTCTCGAAAGGTAATGAGATACTTTCGAAACGAAATGTGATTCTTTCGAAAGCCGGTTATGGCTATAGCATGTAACATGATAGTCGCCATGCTATGGAATGGAGTGTCGTCATAGTCGTCTTATATGACGTATATCACGTGCTATTCTTAGGTTGGTAATTATACTGCTCCATACATTAACATTAAACATTGATTTCCCGACCTGACTTGTCGACTTGCAAGGTAGAGTCTTTCAAAACTGATTTCACATGAGGTGTGAGCACTCCCAACAACAACACTGAGACTACTAGGGGGTTCTCTCGAGTGACCGACTCGACTCATTGTAGCCAGGATTAGTGATAGACTGAGAACCACAGATACAGTATGTACCTGCTGTTCTTGATTAAAAAACACTGGTAGGTACTTTACAAGCGACAACTTTAACAGTCATTTTAAGACAACCATAGTTTCCATGACAAGAGTCACTGTTGAGCATCAAGTCAGCTGCAATTCTCTACTGTATTCAATCTCAGGTGATATTCAGGAGTGAGCTTTACCCGTATGCCATTTGACTCAACACAGAACATACAAGTTTGCTGCCATTTTCTCTACTGTTATGTGTTACACAAAAAGGTTACTTTCAGGAGCCAGCATCAACCAGACATCCATTTACATGTACCAGTAGTTATTACACTCGACATTGCACTCAGTAAGGACAAATAATTCTATATGCATAATCTTCACAATCCAATGTCTGTGTCAATGTGTTATGATTTGAACGGTTTACCTCTGTAGAACAAAATAAAGAATTAAAAATTGCCTGACTGGAATATAAACATTCATTCCTTGGTTTCCATCTTCTTCCCTTGGATGGAATGCATGCAACACCACAAGTACATGATCTGAAACATGTAATGAGATTGGAGGCACCTCTACTCCGGATAAATCATTATCATCCCCTTGTGGTACGGTGCATTTGTGTCATCTCCATACATAGCCAGATCAGCAGGCACTGTCATTGATGACCCCTCTAACACCAGAGTAATTGGATGAATGATGTTGCAAAATGCCAGAAATCCACAACTGATGTGGGGATAAACCATGCTCTGTGGATAGTACATGATGATTGAACACCACAAAGTGTACTAAAGCACTGTTGATCCTTGGCATGTAAACATAATGCAATGAAATATGTCTACATCGTTGTTACGATTCAGCACACCAATATGTTCCAAATGCGAAAATATATTTTTGAAAATGTATAAAATGCAGTGAACCACCTCACGCCACAATCTCTCAATCCTTGTGTTGTGAACACTTGGCCCTGTGATAAAACTTCCACGACTTTCCCCTCTGTAATGAATCATGACATCCCCTACAGCCACATTTTCTCCTCAATCATCGGCTGTGACACGTGAAGGCAGACCCCACACATTAATTGCTTCTATAAACAATGACAGCACTGTAGATGCCCTGTTATTGCTACTGCACCTTAGATAAACAATTAACTGGGAGTAACCGTCAATACCCCCATGGATCACAAATCGCCAATGGCGTAATTTTAGGTTGCTATCTACGTGCCAGAGAAAATTAGGATGTGGCAATCTGTAAGGTCTACGTGGAATCTGCTGTGCCCAGCGGCAGTCTCGACCAATAGGATCAAGGTTGATCAGGCATCTCGCACCCTCCCATCTCTGGACCCAGATACCACGTCGTCTAAGTGCACCTTGACATGTAGCGCTCCCCACAACGAGGCATTGACAAAAGTTCTTCTTGGACCATTTGTTGCAAGTCTCCATCTTGAATGGGAGAATATGTTAGAAAAGAAGGTGGTATATCAAGATCATTGGCCCTTCTTCGTATGGTCCATCTGGAAACACCCAAAATGCTTGCAACATTGTTCCAAGAAAAATGACATGAACGCAAAAACATTATCTGTTCACTGGATATTTCATAAGCTGGACGGCCAATGGCACCAGTATGCTGGATAGGAGCCCTATAGCAGTTAGGAGTGAAAACTGGCAATCTCTCGAACAAATACTTTCATCAACTCTAGTTCTCTGGCAAGATTTCTAATGTCATTAACTACTTCACTTTGTGAAAATTGAGGAGACCCTTCAATAAAAGTAAGGACCTGGTGCATGTGGCGAATCGAACCACCCAATCTGAGAAGCAAAAATTCTGCAGTCTCCCTATCCAAAGGAGTACTGTTACACCTATCTATTTCTTGCAACAGTTGCAAAATAGATGACACGAACTGCTGCAATTGCCTGTTGGCGTCTTGCCTGATCACAAGAAAAAAAAAAACATCTTCCGTTATAAGCTAAATAATTATTTAATCTTAAAATATAATAACCTATTAAATTATTTTTGGTAACACGACATTTAAATTACAGACTAACATGACAGAGCGAAACTTTGCACAGGATAATAAGTAAAAAATTGAACGACCACAAAAACCACAAAGGAGATAACCACTCAAACCTTTCCACAAAAATCGCAGTAAACAACAGAAACAGGAGAATCTTTGGCGGCGTCATTGCGTGCATGTAAAACCCAAAATGTACCGTTTAAAGATGCACGAAATTGTTGAACGGCGCAGACCTGTCGAAGCGGCAAAAAAGCTTTTGAAGAATATATGACAAGTGAAGGAAAACAGTAGAATAAAGTGACTATTACGGCTGAAATTTGCCAAGTTGAAAGAATTCTTTTCACTAAACCACGACAACCAAACCAAAATGTCCACTTCTTTGGAGGAAAGTAACTTGGGGAATAGCACGTGATATACGTCATATAAGACGACCATTACGACACACCATTCCATAGCAACAGACTCTGGTGACGGAATGTACATGGCGACTATCATGTTACATGCTATAGCTATGGCAACCAGCTTTCGAAAAGAATCACATTTCGTTTCGAAAGTATCTCATTACCTTTCGAAACCCATTTCGACATATTACATTACATTCGAAACGTATTACATTACCTTTTCGAAACTAATTTGTTTCGTTTCTCGTGTATTTATAGAAACGTAATTTTTCTACAGATGGCGCGCCATAACATATGATGACTACATTGATGTTTCGATAATATTGGCAAATTTCGACGCCTCAGTTTAGTATGTCATGTAGTTAGTCATTATTTATTCATTTCAATTTACTTTTTTCATGTTTACTTCTGTTATACTGTACAGGTGTTAAGCTGTTGTCCACTGCACTAACTGTATTCTAAAACCAATTTATTATTTACCGGTATGTGTATGTGTAGTTATATATTTGTAACCATTTTATCTGAAATATATTTGTAAGCACTGTTAGCCTCGACTCGCTTTTGCTAACTGCGAGCATTGCATAAACATTGTGATATTTTCATGATACAAAATACATAATAAAAACTGAAACTGAAACTGTTCACGGATCTCCGAGTTTCGCAGTTTGACAAACTGTATTATCTTTCTTTGCCCTTTCTGTTGCTGGAGTTCTTTTAAGGAGGCTATACCACTTCTTCGTGATCTGTCAAAGTGCAGGAATTGTCCACCCTTAATGAATTCAATGAATGTCAGTAACGAGGTGACTGGGTTGTGTCAACAATATTGATTTCCAATGTAAAAAGAGTGAAAGAAAGGAAAAGAAAATACTGTTTGTGGTATTATTTGTTGGTGGGAATAAATCGTTGATATTCGTCGAGAATTATCGAAAGGGTATAGCATTACAAAAGCCCCTAATTATAATTAAATATAATTGATCTGCCAAAGTAGAGGAATGTTCCTCCCACATCATGATTTAAAGACTGGGGACGAAGACGACAAGCGCTATACCTTAGTTTATTCCTTCAAAAACAGAGCACCCACTGAGAATCCCGAAGCAAAGGAGAAAGGTACGTTTTTAGTAAAAGGTAATATTATGGTTTATCGCACACTTTTTGTTTAGTGATCATAAAAAAAAATTTCAACAAAAAATGCTTGGTCCAATTCTTGATCCAATCAAAGGAAGAGAAAGTAAATGAATCGCATCTCCTGGCTCCACGCGCACTTGTAAAAGAATAGAAAAACAAATTCAGTTTTAAAACATTACTCTATTTGATTAAAAACTTAAACCTTCGCATCGACTTTATTACTATACTCAACTTTCAGAACGAATTGGATGTTATTATTATGCAAATAAGTGGCGGGGTATTCACCAGATAAACTATACATTTTTCTATTTTTTACTTTTCTGACTGCACTTTTAGTGTAACAAATTTTATTCTTACTGATTTTAGTCTTTAAAAATCTATATTGTGAAAAAGCAATCGTTGTGTTATTGTAATAGGATGACGTGGCCACTAACTGCGAAACCGCAGCTGGCAACACAGGCCCTTCATGTACCTCGAACCTCTGAGAGCCTACTCGCAGGCTAGTCTTCGTTGAATAAAAAAGCCAATTATTATCCACAATTTTTGCAAAAAGGAAACCGGACTTGTTTTTCTTTGTTCAACCCGTTTTGTGTTGGAAGTAGATATTGTTCACGCACCGTAGTGACCTCTTCACTGACACCCATTGAATTAATGGATCCGAGTACGTGATGGAATTTGTCATCCCAATGGCTTCATGATACGAACGCAACTTTGAATCCTTATCATATTCAAGCGATAAAAAGAAAAACGAAGAGATACCATGGGTGTTGACGTCCTTTAAAAATAACTCTATGACCCAAAAGGAAAAGGATGCCAAAGCAAAGCCGATTGCACTTAGAGAGACCCACACGTCCAGCACAAAGAGCCGATCTGCAACTAACCTGGAATAGCTAAATCAATTTGATTCTTGTTGCAATAAATAAATAAATCATGAGAAGAATTAATTGAATAAGAGAATTGTTCGTTTTTAGAATTTCTTCAAGAAACATGATTTTCAGTTATTTTGAATAGGGATGTTTAATAACTGTAATTTGTCACTTATCTGCTGCACTTCTGGTATTCTATTTGTAAGTTTCCGTTACTCTAGTGAAAAAATTAATATTTAGAAACCGAAGGAAGGAAGTGGGTTGAAATATCTATTACCCCAGGCAGTGCACGTCATATTTTAGGAAAGGGGAAATGAGTGAATCAAAGGGAATTGGTCCAAGGAGCTATCCTTGAGGTACACGACAGGAAGTACCTACGAAGCTAGAACTTAGGTACATTTTTCATAGTGACTATCTACAGGCGAATTTCACGATAGCCTCCGATTTAAAGAACGTCATATGCATGGCAATAGCTTTCCACGTTTAGAAGTCATAAGACTCAAGTCTTTTGCCGCCGGAACCTTGGAGGCAGCTTTCTAATCGGTTATCGGTTCCAGTATTCATACACTTGTCCATTAAGTCCCAACACTGCAAAATTATTAGAAATCAAAGAACTGTACTATGCACTTACCTGTTAGTCTAGAGCTATAGTCCTGTGTCCTCACCGCTACACTTGAGCGACGAACATGATCAACCCAACACAGTTCTTTTCATTATTTACTTTTGTATACTGAAAAGTCAGAATTGATATCGATGTATAACAACCAAAACTAATCCTAACCTGACATTACTTTTTCTCGAGGTTTAATTTATCTAACCTAGTTAAAATGAAGATCACTAATTTAATCTTTAAAAGCGGATTCAACCTGAGACCGGGTTTTACTTGCAAAACATATACCTTGCAACTGGGCAAATTTATGTAATCCTATCAAATCTCGACCCTTCCATTCACTGTTAGCAAAAAAAGTAATGTTGCTGAAAAATTTAAATACATACCTATTATAAAAGAAATTGTAAGACCTTCCAATTACTTTACTGCAGAATTCTCCGCGCTTTTAATCAAGATCATAAATTTTACAATTCTCGTTATTCCGATGCTGTTTCCGCCAGCTTTCTTGCCTACGTATACTTTTAAGAAAAGACTTCAACCTATTAATTTGTAAGAATTATTAATGTATAACGCAGTTCAGTGTTTATTGTTTCCTACGAAATTCATGTTTGTTAAAGATCTGGAGTGCAATCTGTCTACTTTTTGGCCTTTTATCCTATTTCATCTCTTCCAGTTTTCGAGTGTCTAATTAACTCAGTCGTTGGTTAGTTAGAATAGATCCATTCTAGGTCATGTTACTGAGGAGGTCTTGCCCAAGTTCGTTCAGAATGATTATGCGTCTCCAGTATAAAAACGGACGTGACAATGCTTCGGATGTTTTTCCTGATGTTCAGTCCTCTGTGACAGTCACGCAAAATCAGATTGTTTCACAATTTTGGCATCAAATCGGTTGAATCATTTTTGGGAGATGGGAAGATCCGTCAACCCAAAATGAATGGTATTCGGTTTAGGATTTCTCGGAATAATTGCTTTCATGTTTGGTTTTATATAGAACTTCATTGAAATTCGTCTCATGCATGATTATTTTGAAACTCGGAAAACCGTGACGTCTAAAAATAACAATATTTCTGCAATGTTAATTGTATGTATAGTGATAAAGCAACGTAAACCCAACAATAGGATACTATAAATACTTATAACAGTGTTCACGGATCTCCGAGTTTCGCAGTACGAGTTTGACAAACTGTATCATCTTTCTTTGCCCTCTCTGTTGCTGGAGTTCTTTTAAGGAGGCTATACCACTTTTTCGTGATCTCTCAAAGTGCAGGAATGGTCCACCCTTAATGAATTCAATGGATGTCAGTAAAGAGGTGACTGGGTTGTATCAACAATATCGATTTCCAATGTACAAAGAGTGGAAGAAAGGAAAAAGAATCCTGTTTCTTTTTTGCATCAATTGACAAACGGTTATTGACAGTTTTATTCTGCGAAGACTAGCCTGCAAGCAGGCTCCCAGTGGTTCGAGGTACATGACGATCATGCTTGACTGCTGGAATGCGCAGGCTAATCAAAGGCAAAAAAGTGTTGTCACATGCGGTTTCACAGTTAGTGGCCACATCTTCCTATTATCTTAGAGACCCACACCTCAAGCACAAAGAGCTTATCTGCCCAGCTGTTTACCTAAGTATCCTGGAGTAGGTAAATCAATTCGATCTTTGATGCAACAAATAAATCACTAGAAGAATTCATTTAACAAGAAAATTGTTCAAAATTTAGGAAGTACCTTTGAAGATCATTATTAACACTTACAATTTTAAGTTATTTCCAATTGAGTTCTTTGAAAA
>NC_090888.1:18025913-18040913 GCF_036669925.1 Montipora capricornis | reverse complement strand
CGCTGCCTCTAAACCCACAAATAATCGAAATAGATCTTTGCTTTCGTTGTCCAGCTCGTTTGTCCCGACGCGCAGGTTGAAAACGCGATATCCGTAGGTTGACAAGAAAGAGTACACCAAAGGTCATAGCCGAGTGGTTTCATAATAGTGAATAGTGAAATCGCTCTTAACGTTTGCCTTGATTAAGTAATTGCCATCTGCGTCCAAAGCATGCCCTCATAGGACTTGAGCTGTTTTTGGTTCAATGTTAAAATAGATTTAGTCAAAAAAAGTTCCTAAGTTAAAAATCAATTTCAAGAGCAGTCGAATGCACGTGCTGCCTGCTAGGCGCGCATGCTCTCTATATCATTTCGTAACTACCTTTAACCTTCTAGGATCTTTGTGACGGAATAAGTGGTAAACCATTCTTTGAAACATGCCACAGCCTACCGAGAAGCAAAATCCAAGAGATGCTGCAAACTGGCTGTCAGTCATCTTCTTCTGGTGGATGAATGACTTGTTGAAACTAGGCAACAAACGACCACTGACCGACAACGATTTGTTTCCTCTTCTCGAAGATTATAAAGCTGAGGTTCTCGTGGAGGACGCTGAGAAGTACTGGTTCAAAGAATTAAAAAAAAGCCAATCCGGGAAAAGGAAACCACGCTTATGGAAAGCAATGACCAGCCTTATTCCCTGGAAATCAGGTCTTGTGATGATCATTTTGAAAATCCTAGAGTCGTTAAGTAGTGCCTTACAACCTCTCTGCCTTTGGCTGGTGCTAAAAACCTTGAACGATGGACCAAATCAGGACTTGAAGTTTGCGTTCATGTACGTGGCACTTTTAGGAGCGACAAGTGTAATGAAAGCTTTAACGACATATCACTATGACTACCTCACTGAACTCTGGGGATTAAAAATGAAGGTGGCGTTAATCGGACTTGTATATAAGAAGGTGAGCTTAGTCATTATATGAATTGGGCTTGATTTTATACTTAAGGCGGGTCGAAAGATTAATTATATTCTACAACACCGTTTCTCTTAATGGCAATGATATGGTACCATAGGAAACGCTAATAATTGCTTAACAAGAAGTACATATTAATGTGACGCAAAAATTACCATGCCAACAAAAGAACCATCTAGAAACACCCTACATTTTGTGTTTAAGCGCTTGTATCGCGAAAACGAACTCGGTGACCCCCATTTATTATTATTAAAAAGTGATTCAAGACGAAACTTTCTGCAAAGTTTAAAATGAACCTCTGGAGAGGATTCAGAGCTACGTTAAAATTTTTCAATTGTGAAGGTGGCTATGGATCTGCTCCAGAGAATTTTTTTTAACTTTGCAGAAACTTTTTTCCTAGCGTGCTAATCACTCTCCAGCAATAAAATATGGGGTTGCCGAGTTCGTTTTTGAGATATATGCGTTAAAAAAAAAAAAAAAAAAAAAAAAAAATATATATATATATATATATATATATATAAAAATATATATATAAATTACAAAAATATAAAGGACGAGGCATAGATTAGGTTACCTAGAGTCATCTAGTCTGGACACTTGAGCAAAGGCATCGTATTAGACAACCTACATTGTAGCGGACTGTTTAGAATATTCGCTTTTTAAATCGATTCTAAACTTAACGGAAGCGGCAAATAATTAAACCCATTTGATAAACTATTTCTAACAACCTGTAGAACTCAGCAGGTTCATACATGTCCAAATAAAATTCAGGTGCGATGAGGGAGAGTCTAACGCTCTTTAGCTTTTTCTTTTTCTTTGCTGTTCCACAATCAGAATAGGGAGAAAGCGATTCAAAATTAGCTTTATTCTCAGACGGTCCAGATCGCTTGTGTCACGCACTCTTCTCCCTTTCCCCTCTGGTGGACAATGGCTGATACCACAGGTAACCCAGGCTCACTGTGTGTGCCACATTGGTAAATATAGAGAACATATGAGGCAAAGTTTAGGTCTGGAAATTTGCAAGAAAATGGAAATAAAAATCGATGAAACTTACCATGTGGTGAGTTGTTGTTGTCTTTAATACGTACACGAAGTTTCGGGAAAATGGTCCCCGTTCACCTTCCTTCATAGTATAGAGACAAGGTAGGAGACGGAAGCCAGCGTCGGGACTCCGATCGACCCAAAACAAGCACGATTTTTTCCACCAATCCAATCGAGTTTACCATTTTCTTAAAAGTCAGGAATTTAGGGAACGTAAATGGCGGAAAACCTAAAAGGATTTCAGGGTGCTGTTGAGAAAGTTTGCCAAATCTTTGGTGTGGAGAAACTTTTCCCCGAACAGATATATGCTCCTAAAGCTTTTATTTAAAAAGAGGGTGTCTTTTTAAACTTGTCAGAAACCGTTGTCCTCGCAAAGTGTCCAATTCAAAATGGCAGTGAACTCGGGACGCTTGGTGACGAGTATAATAAGTCCCCCTGGAGGGAATGGAGTCCCAGATTGCTCAGTGAGTTTTGTTTTTAGCAATTTGGGACTCCACTCCCTCCAGAACTTACTATACTCGTCACCAGGCGTCCCGGGTTCAGTGCCATTTTGAATTGAACACTTTGCGAGGACAACGGTTTCTGGCCGCCATTTTAGCAGGTTAACTTACAAGTTCTATGGAGTCTGGTGGCTTCGCGTTGCTACCTGGAGATGCTTCAGTGGATTCATGGTCTAGAGAAATTCATGTTCCACGAGCCTGGCGTGTTTATTTAGCGACTGGATTCGATTTTCGCGAAAAAAATCGTGCTTGTTTTGGGTCGATCGGAGTCCCGACGCTGCCTTCCGTCTCCTACCTTGTCACTATACTATGAACGAAGGTGAACACATGGTAAGTTTCATCGATTTTTATCTCCATTTTCTTGCAAATTTCCAGATCTAAACTTCGCCTCATATGTTCTCTATATTTACCTATGTGGCACACACAGTGAGCCTGGGTTACCTGTGCTGATACAATACTCTTCATCCACAACAATTCCTATCAAATTTTGTCCGATGGCAACATATTTCGCCAGTAGCCATTTCCGAGTAAAGACTCCGGCGAAGAATACACGATATTTACAAACTTATCGTTTCCTATAGACCGAGGTCTGACGCTGAGATTCCGAAGAAAATTCGCCTGGTTTTCCGTTAGGCTTACGAGTCGTGAAATGACAATAATTATTGGATTGGATGTAAATCCGTGATTGAACTTCGAAAGTTTGGCGTGGACCAAGGGAGCCATCTGAAACACCAACGACTTTCCGAACCCCGCTGACAAGTTTAAAAAGACACCCTCTTTTTAAATAAAAGCTTTAGGAGCATATATCTGTTCGGGGAAAAGTTTCTCCACACCAAAGATTTCGCAAACTTTCTCAACAGCACCCTGAAATCCTTTTAGGTTTTCCGCTATTTTAATTACAAAAATTTTACGTTCCTTAAATTCCTGACTTTTAAGAAAATGGTAAACTCGATTGGATTGGTGTAAAAAAAACAGTAGAACCATGATGACAGGAACATGACCTTGAATAAAGTCCATCAGACGGGAAAGGGAGAAGAGTGCATGACAAGAACGACCCCGACCGTCTGAGAATCAGGCTAATTCAAAATTAGCTTTTCAGGCAATTGGGTTCTTCTCCTTCCCACAAAATATACCAAGTACATTTTTTCTTTCTCACAGCTTCTGTCACTAAATCGTTGTAGCCTGGAGTCCACGTTGTCTGGGAACATTATAAACCTAGTCTCGAATGACGCACAAAAGATCGAGAAGTCTTTAAACTGTGTTGGCGTTATGTTGTTAGCGCCGCTAGAAATTGTAATCAATGTGCTGATCTTGTGGTACCTGAATGGCTGGAAAGCCCTCCTTGGCGCTTCTTTTCTCATCGTCTTAGTCGCCGTTCAAATGTTAATGGCGAGAAAAGCCGCAAACCTGAGAAAGAGAGCGGCCACTTTTACAGACAAACGGCTCGTAATCATGAATGAAATCATCTCTGGAATACGAGCGGTGAAGATGCATGCTTGGGAGTGGAACTTTAGAGACATCGTCCATCATCTCCGCAGGTAATATACTAGCCAGAATAAGTAGCAGTTGTGTTTCCACCACAAAAACACCTTGTCGTTTTTGGGCATAAGGTGGGCCAGCTGTCTTGAGATTTCGAACAACCGCAGCCAACTAAAAGATTAATAATTCTAGGGAACAAAAAAAAAAGTTGTTTGACTGTGTTTCGGATGTAAATAATGCACCTGTCACTCACTGTAACCCCCCCCCCCCCCCACCCCAGAAAAACATGGAGCATGGGTGGGGTTTGTGGGTTTTTCATTTTCCCAAGGGGGTGGGGGATTAATTGATTTTTTTTTTGCGTTGCCTTCCCAGAGAGGTGCGGGTTAGTACATTTTGGCCTTTGCTTTTCCCTATGGGGTGGTGGGTTAGTATATTTATGTCCGTTGCCTTGTCCGAGCAAGAAGGAGTAAGGGCACTTAAATAACCGGTTGGAAAGGGGTCAGAATATGCACAGTAGGAAGTAGCAAGGATTGACAGGCCTACACAACTTTTGTACCGTATTTTCGGTCTTCGACCTCTTTAAAGCTTTGCTCTAACGAGCATGTCTTTTCATGATTTTTCCCTATGAAAAGATATGAGTGGTGGTTCTTTGAAAATTTGCCATAGAGAAGTCTGTTTTTGTATGAAGTGTCAATTTTTTAATAAAACACGTTTAAGATTTGACACTGCCGGGTGATACTGTGTCACAAATGGCAAGATGCCTTTAGGGATTTCATTCCTTTACTTCAGCGCTGATTCCCTTTCTATGAATTTGATGTCTGATAGGAGTGCCTCAATCAGACGTTTTGGATAGCCTCGATCACGGAGACGTGATTTGAATTTGTAAATGTTCTCTTCAAAAGTTGTTAGGGTTAGGGTTAGGGTTAGGTGGGTGGCTGGAGGAAAAATGAGTGAACTGAAAGGTTTAATTCGGCTTGAAGAGTGTTTTTATATCCAGAATGGATTGATTTTGGAAGCGTTTGCCTTTTTATACAACATTGTCTAGAAATGTGGCTTCAGTGTTTGAGATCTCAGCCGTAAACTTGATGGTAGGGTGGTGTGAGTTTGCTTGTGTGATGATCTTGTCTATGTCCGGTTTCGCTGGAAAACTGCTGGAAACACTGCAAAAAAGAAGTTTTCATAAAACGTTGCATTTTGAGGCTAAAACGAACGATTTGCACAATTTTGCAATGTCACTATAATTTAATTTTTTTTATTATTGTGTTATGATAAACGGTAGGATGTCAGCAAAGCAGAGATAGACAAGTTCATCCGCCAACCGTCAAATTTACCTTGCTGATTGAGACACTCCTATCAGACATCAAATTCATAGAAAGCGAATCAGCGCTGAAGCAAAGGAATGAAATCCCTAGAGACATCTTGCCATTTGCGCCACAGTGTTTCAAAGAAATCCCCACAAACTACATCAAAGAAATGCTAAGAATCATACTCAAAGAGAATTCTTTCCAGTTTAACGGAAAGAACTATCTACAAATCCACGGTACCGCCATGGGTAGTAAAATGGCCGTTGCCTTTGCAAATATCTTTTTGGCCGATCTTGAGACACAGATTCTAAGCAAAAACGTCATAAAGCCAATTATTTGGAAGCGATATATTGACGACATTGGCTAAATGACGTTTTTGCTTAGGATCTGTGTCTCAAGATCGGCCATAAAGATATTTGCAAAGGCAACGGCCATTTTACTACCCATGGCGGTACCGTGAATTTGTAGATAGTTCTTTCCGTTAAACTGGAAATTCTCTTTGACTATGACTCTTAGCATTTCTTTGATGTAGTTTGTGGGGATTTCAGGGTTACCTTTGTTAACGTTTTCGTATGCTTTGCATCATGTAGTAATTCCTTCTTCCTGTGGGGGATTAATTGATTTTTTTTTTTTTTTTGCGATGCCTTCCCAGAGAGGTGGGGATTAGTTCATTTTGGCCTTTGCCTTTCCCTATGGGGTGGGGGATTAGTACATTTAAGTCCGTTGCTTTGTCCGAGCAAGAAGGATTAAGGACAATTTAATAACCCGGATGGAAAGGGGTCAGAATATAAACAGTAGAAAGTAGCAAGGATTGACAGGCCTACACAACTTTTGTACCGTATTTTCGGTCTTTGACCTCTTTAAAGCTTTGCTCTTACGAGCATGTCTTTCAGGGATTTTTCCCTATGAAAAGATATGAGTGGTGGTTCTTTTAAAGTTCTCGTATGCTTTGCATCCTGCAATGGCGTTCTACGGAATCCTGCAAGAATGATGCGCGCACGCATCATTTTCGCATCCCGGTAGGAAATAGAGTTTTAAAGCAACCATGAAACAAATGAGGCCGCAATTCCTACATCCCTTCTACGAGTGGACCTGGTCTCAGGAGACTCGACTCTCGCCTGGTAAACAAGTTTTTTCGTACGAGTGACTTATAAATCCAGTTAACACAAACGATTCCGTACAACTTTAGCCAAACAGTCTAACTTTTGAATGGCCTTTTTACGCTTTTAACTCTGTGTCTGGTTTCGCCAAACAATATACTATTAAAGCGCACAGTGAATTTTTGTCAAATTTGACAATATATGAATAAACTCAATTTTTAGAATTTAAAAAAAAAAGGGACTTCTTCTAAGGGCGTGGGTTATATTTCTTATACATTTTTTCTAATCATTTTTCTTTTCTTTTCCGTAATCTGTTTACAGGAAGGAGATGGCAATAATTCGTTTAAAAGGCTTAATTGTATCAATGTTACTTGTTCTGTTTTTCACAACACTTCCTATCGCCACCCTGGTTTCAGTAACAACTCTGATATTGACTGGAACTCACTTGTCATCATTTGCAATATTCACACTTCTTCTAAGCTTTACAATATTACGATTCATATTTTGCTACAACGTGGCTTTCACCATGCTAGTTGCTTCGGATGGTAAGGTAGCACTCAATAGAATACAGACATTCCTGATGGAGAAAGTAACGGAGTTCGAAGGAATCGGAGAAAACAACACCCACGATCAAAATGATAGCGGCAACCTTGCGGTACGGAATTATAAAAGTGAAAAGAAAATGAAAATGACTGTCCAGGTAGCCAGTTACAGACAAAGAAATGACTATTTGAGCGCAGCAAAAACGTGTACTGGCGACTCTCCATCGAAAATGGATCTGGTGACACCAGGATTATTCGCCACTAGCACAGAGCCTTATATCTCAATTTCCAAAGCGTCCTGTACTTGGAACCAAGAAATCTTGACTAACACATTGAGTGACATTACTCTTAATGTACACAATGGTAACCTGATAGCGATAACAGGGGCAGTCGGAAGCGGAAAATCCTCTCTATTAACAGCTATTCTTGGAGAACGTCCCCTACATAAAGGATCGATATCGTACCACGGAAAGGTAGCCTATGTTCCTCAAATACCTTGGGTATTTTCTGGCTCAATACGAGAGAACGTCTTGTTTGGATTGGCTTTTAACGAAGAAAAGTTTCAACAGGTTGTTCACATATGCGAGTTGACGAGAGACTTGGCGAACTTCGCAAATGGCGACCTCACGGAAATCGGGCAGCGGGGTGTTACCCTTAGCGGAGGTCAGAAAGCACGAGTGGGTTTGGCTCGTGCAGTGTATTCAGACGCTGATATTTACCTGCTTGATGATCCACTGAGTGCAGTCGATACTAAAGTAGGAAAAAAACTTTTTGAGAGTTGCATACTAGGCCACTTATCGGGTCATATTCGTTTGCTGGTCACACACCAGTTGCAATATTTGAAAGATGTGGATCGCGTTCTTGTGATGGAGAACGGTTCAATCATTCACCAAGGGAAGTACACTGAAATTCTAGACGTCGACCAGGGAGCGTTTGGGGGAGTAGCAAGATTTCCCGAGCAATGTGAAGATGGACCTGGACTTGCAAAGAAAGTCAGACTACAGAAGATTAATGACAATGGGATTATACAGAAGGAGCGGGAAGGGCCATCGATCCCCTCAATCAATGCATGCAATATTCCTGGGATTGCTCAGCAACAAACCCCAGATATGAAATTGATTAAACCAGTCCAAGATAATAAAGGGATGATCGATACTCAGCAAGATTCTTCAGTATCGATCGTTGCAGGCTCGAAAGGATCATCAGAAGGTAAAGATAGTGAGGCATTTAAAGGAGAAGATAACAAAGCGTTCAGACCTGATCCGCAACCGAAGAAGGAACTAATTCACCAGGAACTTTCTGAGCCCTTTGAGAATGGTCCTGGTGTTAATGAAGACGAATTTCATGATAAAGGTATGGCCAAGAAGTCAATGAATGAACCTTCCGTCTCATCTGTAGCAGGAGATCCAAACGTTTATGTTAACGAAGCCCTTACACATGATTTTGATCCACCCATACGGAATACAATAGTTCTGCGTACTACTGATTCTCTAGCAGTCTCAAACATGAGTGAGGAGTTAGTGGCCGATCCTGAGGAACGACCAATCCTTGATTTAAAAGAAGACGAGGAAACCAAGAGTATAGGAACTGTGACCTTTAGACTGTACTGGAACTATTTTAAGGAAGGACTGCCTGTTTCCGGGATAATACTTCTTGCAATTTCCCAATTGTTTGCACAAGGTAAGGCTGATTCAATAACTTGAAAATTATTTTTGTGACACATACTATATTACGACCACTCAGTAAGATGAAACACTCGTACAATCGTTTTATTGCAAGAACGTCTAATTTTGGGGCTGAGGCTGAACCTTCTTATTTTTTGTTTGGCGATTTGAGCATGAAAACTTTCTTGACATTTTCCTAAGGCGCTCTGTCATGCTCAAAACTGAGTACAAATCTAAACTAGTATTTTAGATCACACGTACAACACATCTGACAACCTACTGAAAGCTTCAAACAACAAAGAACTTCAATGGTTATTGACAACAAAACAACATCTTTATTGATGCAAAGACGTTGTTTAGTGTTTTGAAGTTTGACTAAAATAGCGTGACACTATCTCTTAAAGTAGTGTAGTGTACTAAGTTCAGCTACAAACTGAGTTGCAGAATACCATGCAAAACGGAAACCACATTGTTGTTGTTTAAAAAACGCCCCCAAGTATGTATTTGAGTTAATTGTCGTGTTAGACTACATTTATTTTTCTTTTACTTATAACTGATTCTCAGCCTGGGTATGTACTTAGTATGTTCTTAAAATTATGATTATTCTAAGCCTGAACGTTGTTATAAAAATGTTCTTATAACAAAAAGACTGTATTATGTGTTAAAGAATTTATGGCTTGGACAATCGTGAGACACTAGCATAGCAAGCAGAAACTTGATTTTTCTTTTGGTTTTGGTACGGTATAATTTTACAGTAAAGGGACAAATTTTGCAAATATATTTCAAAGTAAAAAAGCTTTCAGCAAAAGGTGTACTGTGTGTTTCGATTTTATTCTGATAATTAGTATTAACACAGTTATTGCTGTCGTAAAGAAATAATTGAGGATAAACGTTCCCTACACGATTTAATGAAGGTCGTGTTTGCAGGAAAGATATTCCACTTGTAGAAAAGTTGAGAAAACCTTAACGGGTTCCTACCATCTTTTGCGTGATGGTGGAAAACACAACTCCCTCAACAGATTTCGGAGTGGATAGAACGTTCACAAATCCACATGATTGCCAACTAAGCTCCATCTAAAATTTGAATGAATGACCACCGGAACCCTTGCGCGATTTAAGTTCTCACCATTGACACTCCTTTCAATGACTTTTTCTTCAATTTTACTAATATGAACACTGTTCCAGTTTGCCTCTTAGCTCCAAATTGGTGGTTGTCTAGAATAGCCGAGATGTCATATGACCAACAGATGGCGACGACCACCCATGTCGTTTATGGTAGTTTAGTGGCGGTGGCCCTTGTTGTCATGACAACGTCGTCTTTCTTTTTTTACTACCTCCTCCTCAAAGCGGCTGAAAAACTTCACAGTAAAATGACGGTGGCGACTATCAAGGCACCTGTAAAGTTTTTTGATTCGACCCCAGCTGGGCGTATCCTGAATCGGTTTTCCAAAGATATTGGTTGTATGGATGACGTATTGCCACCGTTATTTCTTCAAGCTCTTACATACTGCCTCTTCTCCGTCAGCGCTATTCTGGTTCCAGTTGCAACAAACTACTGGCTCTTCTTGGCCCTTCTCCCAATAATTGGAATATTTCTTTACTTTGCACGTTATTATTTGAGGTCCTCCAGAGATCTGAAGAGAATTGAAGCGATCAAATGCAGCCCTGTATACTCACACATCACGGAAACAGTAAATGGCCTGGAAATAGTGCACACTTCAAACATGAGGAAGCCCTTTTTGGAAAGACTAAAAAGGTTAGTCATCATTAAAGCGTTTGATTCATTTAAGAGTGTATAGGTAACGAAATACGCACATGACTTCAGTAAAAACAAGCATTTCCCCAGACAGAGCAGGGAACTCCTTGTCTGAGGGCTCGTTCAAACGTTTACGTTGAAAATAATTTAACAACTAAATAAGACAAAACGAAACTGGTTTTACGATTTGACAAGCTTACAACGATGACTGCAGCTATTGACAATCAAACAGATCATGTTTTCTCGTGATGTGCGGTCTGACAACCGACGGTAATTGAAGTCAACCATTTTCTAGGGTCTGCATAGAGGTTGTCAGTTATCTGTTAAACCTTTCCCCCTTTGTCTACTGTCAGTGACATTTCGTGCTTACCCAGTCAGTCCTGAGTGTAACGTAATGCTTTAATTCGTCGGTCACGCAATGACCTTGACTTTAAATCACATGAACATTTTGTGTTCACTTCGCACATGGTCACATAACATTTCACAATTATTCGCCGAAGGGGAGGTGAATATCGGTGAATAAAAACCGAGACGAAGTCGTTTTGTTTAGCCATGACGAAAAGCAATCAAATAAAGAAAACCAAACAAAACAATCTAAAACGCGTTAAAACAAGAAGAGGAGGAAAAATGATAAATATCCCCTAACATAGGTAGTTTCCAAGAAGAGTGTACCACTATACTGCGTACTTAGGTTACCAGATACCATCACGGTCGTGCATTTTCCTTTAAAAACAAGAGTGCCAAATGAACTTCCGACTGGAAATCGAATATTCGGAATCATCTTTTTGGATTGAAACCGGCGAAAAATGCAGGAAGAAACACAGGCGCCTCAAGCTCAGTGTGAGCATTGCCGACAAAAATATAAGGATTTGTATGAGAATCCCAGAGAAATGTTGGCAAGCCTGCATGACATGCTGACGATCAGACTCAATAGGACTGTTCATTTCGTTCTAAGCTGAAAGTCATTTTCCTGATGAAAAAACTGCACTTAGTTAGGACAACTGTTTCTTTTGTCCTGTGTTTGTTTATTAAGAAAGAGGATGTAACGTAATGATTTCATTCGTTCGTCACGCAATGATCGTGACTTTGAATCGCGTGACTATTTTGTGTGTAATTTCACTTCGCACATGGTCACCATTAAAAAAGCTGTGTTGTGTTTTTACTAGTATTTTATCACCGCTTTCTGTTTATACTGCGATAAATCCTAAATCAATACAAGAAATTGTTTTAAGGAGCAGTCGTGGCTCAGTTGGGCTTGTGCGCGGCTTTCGGAGCGAGAGGTCCCCGGTTCGATCCTCCGTGACTACAACGTCTGTTTCGACTTTCCTCTGATCCTTGTAGGTATGGCTTTAAATACCCGTGTGAAACGGAGAAATGACAGAGGGAGGGCTTCCATTGATACCACCCTCGTAGCTGAAGGAACTACCGACGTTAAATAAAGTTACTTTACCTTTAATATGAAAGGCAATTGTTTTAACTGATTGCGATATTCAATATACATGACCAAAGTGTAGGAAGTTATAACTCCTTCCCTGACCCATTTTCCGAGATTACAGCGCCCCACATGTGTCAAAGCGGTTGGCCTTCCTTTCTTTCAAAATCCCATCGGCCATATTGATTTTCCCATGGTTGTCCTGTATTCTACCTTCTTTAATTTGTAATTCTCTTTCTAGGTATCAGGACGAAAACACGCAAGCTTTTTTCATGGCAGTGTCTGCTAATCGTTGGTTGAGCGTACGCCTTGATCTGCTAGCTAGTGTGTTTGCCACGATTGTTGCAGTGGCTGCAATTTTGGCTTCGGAAAATCCAGGTCAGTAAGTTAGTCCGAACCCAAACTGACACAAATCCTTTTATAAAGAAATATTGTGAAGTCATTTTTCCGAAAGAATTTTGTTTCATTTGCTCATTTGCTTTCCATAAGTGCCATTTTATTCCTTTTCCATTAACGCGAGACATTGCCCATTGCTTTCCCCGTTGAAAACATGGCCGGATTCTGACGTTAGTGTTTACATACAAGTTGAGCTGGAAATAAAGAAAAATGAAATTACCTGGAAGTGCTGGGGATTCTCCAAATAAAGACAGCACTTAAAATTACTTTACTGCTTATTTCCTCATTTCCAGCATCCAACCGTTTATTTATATTTTAACAACGAAAAACGAAAAACGAAAAATACCTACTAGATGAATAATCTTCACAGTTCATATATTTCAACAACAACAGAAACAATAATATTTATTACAACACTTCACATGAGGATTAAATAATACACGTCCCACCCAAAAATAGCATAGCTAATCGAGTTGGGTGGGAGCAAATATAAATAGCATACTAATTTAGAGACATTACATTATATTCTGTTTAATAAGAAATAACAAATGCAATTAAAGTAAAATTGTTGCAAACACAAGTACACAAGTAATAACCCGGCAAAAATAAACGAATAAAATTATCAGGAGTACAAAAATCATCACAAATAAACAAGAGAAAATGAGGGGACAGAGACGGAGGCTCAGGGCGTTGGCCGGGATATGTCATGTCCACGAAAGTTATTTTTAGACGAGCAGAAGTCTTTGTTCTAGCGGAAGTCTGTCTTCCGAGACGTCCGCATGCAGTCTTGCCTCGCTCTTAGGTTCTTAGTGAAAAGAGAAAATGACGGCGCACGTGGAAGGCTGATGAATATTTATTTTCTTTCAAGCATCGGACCGAGGTAGGCCAGCATGCGGACGTCTCGGAAGACTTCCGCTCGTCTAAAAATAACTTTGGTGGACATGACATATCCCAAGTGCTGGACCGGGAGCCTCCCTCTCTGTCCCCTCATTTTCTCTTGCAAATAAAGGTATACAGGCAATAACGTAAGCAAAATTGACGGTGGCATCGTGAAAGAAGAAGGAACACAAATGCGATTACAACAACAAAGTACAGAGAATGGAAAGGGAAAGGTAAGGAAGAAGATAGAAGGGGAAAGCAGTGAAATCTAAAATGTACTCATTTGCTTGACAATTAGTCCAAAATCTTGATGAGCATACTGTGTAACTTTTTTTTGAAACTATTTTTGTTTAAATCTTTTAACACGCTTGGAGCATTGTTCCATAGCCTCCTTTTGAACCTAAAGAACGAAGACTTTCTTGTCTCTTGTCTTGACTGCATTATATAAAAATAATCGGCAGCTGTTGACCGGTTATTAGAGGAATGCACGTCTGAAACGGATTTGAATAGATTTTGAACATTGACAGGGGCTGAATTATTTCTCACATCGTACATTAGATTAGAAATTATTTCAACATAAAGGAAAGTAATAGGTAGAATATTACTTAATAAATAAAAGGAATGGCATGTTCCCTACTATCAGTTGATTGATGAATTAAGTGGAGACCCCTCTTCTATAAAAGAGGTAACTTATCTAGATCAGCTTGGTTAGCCTGTCCTCAAGAGCTTAGCCATAGGTAAGGTATGGATAAATCAAGGACTGATACATTTGAGTTAGGGTTCGCAAAGGCAATAGACATCGTAATCTAGATAACATACCTACGGCTTTGCTAACTTTTGTAACGACAAGGTTAATGTGTGATTTCCAATTTAAATCTTGATCTATCACAATATCTAGGTATTTCACATATTCTTTACATTCCAGTTGGCGTATCCCCTTTTTGGTTACCCAGAATCATTACTTTTGGTTGAAATGAAAGAAACTTTTTGATGGGGGCGAAAAATTACAAAGTTTCACTTCTTAATATTAAGCCTTAGTTTATTAGCTGTTAATTCAAGAGTTTTAAGGTCCTTATTCGCATAAAGTAAACTGGTATCGTCAGCAAATAATAAAAACTGAAGCAATTCAGAACAAATAATTATAGCATTTGAATGTATAAATTAAGAATCACAATGGACCTAAAACGGATCCCTGCGGAACCCCACAAGGTGTGTTTTGTTTGTTGGAAATACTTAATCAGAGATGTCTTGTTTGCGTACGAAAATTCAAGTATGAAGTAAAACCAATCGGTAAGAATTCCTCTTACGCCATGATGCTCTAGCTTCTGCAGCAAAATATCGTGGTTCACAGTGTCAGATGCTTTTTTTAAGGTCAATAAAAATCCACACGAAAACAATATTTGGTCCATATTATTAGCTATTATTCTGGACTGCGTTTACCATATTGAGTGTTGCATGTTGAGTCGCATGTCCTTCTCGAAAACCATAATGAGAGGATGTAAGAATGTTGTGGCTATTCAGGTACGATTTCAACCGCAAGTACATTAATTTTTCGAAAATTCTATTAAGGTCAGATAATAGTGAGATTGGTCGATAGTTATTTGGATCAGTCTCATCATCATAGTTAAAAGCAGGCATGACTTTCGCAAACTTTAATTTCGAAGGGTATTTACCCAACTGGATAGAGATATTTATGATTTCTGCCAAGTGACTGCCATTGATACTTTTAGCGCACTTAAATAAAATTGTTGGAGAAGAATATAATCCATATGCCTTGTTACCAGGAATCAATACTATTTGGCTTTTAACCTCAGCTGGAGTCACAGGGGCAAAGAAGAATGACTTAAGATATGTAGCATTCTTATAGTAATCAGCAAAATGACGCGATGAAGGAGACAACTGTCTAGCTAATTTTTGGCCGACGGAAGCAAATTGTTTGTTAAGAATTTATGTTACTAATT
>NC_090888.1:18010913-18013413 GCF_036669925.1 Montipora capricornis | reverse complement strand
ATCTAGAGTGACAAAGAATTGGGCAAAAGGCAAGATAAATAGACACTATTAGCTTACATGGCTTAGAGCCCGAGGAATTTGGAAACAGAAAGCCTTTGATCAAGGTCGTCGTCAACATATGTGTCTTTGGCTTGCACGGACTTCCAGCGACCGTGTCGCTGAAACACTCTGTCACTGACACCACTGTTAGCTGCCATAGTCGCGCCACCCGAACGCAGAGAGTGCAGCCCGAACTTGGAAGGGTCGGCCCCAATGGCCTTCAAATCCCGCCTGAAAGCTTCCCTCATAGTACTGTAACTAATAGGCCTATCGGGGGCTTTCAACTTACAAGAATCCTTTCCCTTGGAAATGGGTCTAAAAATCAGATCCCTGGAATCTGGAGGAATTTGAAATTTCGAGAGATACCTTTTAAGGAGCTTGACAGGACACGCACCACTAGGAAGCTTGGAAATAACTACCTCGTCTCCTCGACGAAGCTGGTCGTTCTTACTTTTGGGGACTTTAATAACCACGAATCCCTCATTAAAGAAAACGTCATTCCTCCTTATCCTGGAAACATCGTCGAACCTGAAGAAACCGGCAAATGACAAAATATACAAGGTAATATTGCGCAGCTCAACAGGGTTGTCAAGGTTAGAACGGCTAATAATGTCATGAATCACACTAGATGAAACGGGCTCCTTGCGGTTAACGATAGCAGTACCAAGAAGCCTTTTTGAAGCAGACCTGGTGGCCTCGACAATAGGGTTATCCGTGGGAGAAGGGATACCAGCCATACTATGAGCCCACTTTATGCCATAAAAGGCAGAATCAATTACACTAGGGGAATGGGATTGCTCGATAAGGTGTTGTAAGTACAATGCAACATGAAAGGGTTTAGCGGGGAAAACATTCCCGTCAAACATACTAATGGCGAATTGCTTCCACTTGCGGTAAGCACGGTAGTACAGCAATGATGTACTGGTGGCCTTCGAGGACAGTACTGTCGTCTTCAGCCTGTCAGCTAACCCCTGCACGGGACCGTTAGGCAGAGCGTCCTGATCAAAGTCCCAAAAACCGGATTGGAAGATATCTAGAAGATACAAAAATAGGTGAGAAATACTGAGAAAAACCAATAGCAGAAATAATAGCAAACAGACAAGAGACGGGGAAAATGGTAGGAATAAACAAACATAAATGTAACGAATAAATAAACCCTTTATTGCATGGAAAGTATCTCACCACGCGGTGGGACCAAACAATAGCCTACATGAAAACCAACAGGCAGCTCACGCAAAGCCGTATAAAAACCAAACTAGAATAACATCTAATTACAAGAGTCACACTTTCCATAAGGCAAAGTGCAAAACCCCTCACGACATAAGGGGGGCCTAGGATGGCGAAAGTCGACTCGCAGAGTCACAACCAAATCAAGGGGTTTGGTGCCAAAAAGGGAATTACGGGCTTTCCCTTTGACAAATAATCCCTGGAACTTGGGTAAGTAGACCCAGTCAATGACGAACCTGCTCCAGTGCACACCATCTGTTGCGCAGACGTTCCAGAAGAACGACGACTTCCATAGCGGCAAAATTAGGGTACCTCTAGCAAGACACACTTCCATGTGTTTGAGAACTCTAACGATTAGGCAAACAGGTGGACAGAGCCAGTTATTGTCGTATCCCCAGTCCTGGGAAAAGGCGTCAACTGCCTCACAGCCGGGCTGAAAAACCGGGAATTAAACCTTGGCAATATGGAGTTGTAACTACAGGCGAACCTGTCGACGGTATGTGGACCCCAGTAATCATTAATACTTCGAAAAATAGAATCATTAATAGCATAATCGTCGAAATCAACAATCTTGCTGATGGAGTCGGCTCTGACATTAAGATCCCTAGGGATCCATCTAGCATCAAGAGAAATGCGATACTTAAGGCAAATCTGAAAAGCTTCAAGAGCTAAGGCCTGCAGATCCAATTTCCTGCTGCCGTTGAGAAGGATAGACTCAACGTTCTGGTTGTCTGAATACCAGATGACCCTAGTGTTGGACAAACGCCCTGCAAAGGCCTCCAAGGCGAGACAAACGGCCTTAAGTTCTCTCCAAGTAGAACTCTTCACTTTTTCCTCAGGTGACCTATTCTGATGGAAAACCAATTCGGAATGGGACTCGACAAACGCGCCACAGGCTGAATCGGAAGCATCGGAGAAACTAACTCGGAACGGAAGCGATAGTACCCCCCCCCCAATAAACTCTACCGTTGAGGGAATCTACATTGTTAGCCCAAAAGTTAATTTCCGAAAGGGAATCCTCCGACAAGAAAACCTCGCTATCCCAGGATAAAGCAGAATTCACCACTGAAAAGAGATGCCTGGTCATAATACGGGTGACTGACCCAACGCAGGAAGAAAGTGAAATAATCTGGCCCGCAACGCTGGCGACACTTTTAACGTGAACCTTGCAAACAGACTGTTGCGAAGACAAAGCCTGCAATGACCCGAGGTCGGAAGTCAATTTCACGATGCG
>NC_090888.1:18000913-18003413 GCF_036669925.1 Montipora capricornis | reverse complement strand
TCTTTCCTTGTCACATTGATAATTGTTTGATCGGATGATGTTCACGTGATCGCGTGGTCATTACTCGTGATCAGTGTCATTAAAAACTGATGGGTAGAGATAGGAGGGGAAGAATGGAGCCTTGTGGAGTTGATCAACAACGTTTTATCCTTCCTGGCCGATATCGCTTCAAAGTACAGGACTAATACTACGAGACAAGTGAAGACCATTGAGAGGGAAATTTCTCACCACAAAAAAAATAACCCTAGAAAGGACTTTCCGATTCGCAATTAAACCTGTCTGGATCTTGCAGTTGCTTCGTTCCACACCCATTTTCAAAGCTCACGAAAGCAGGAAGGTTGACTCTTCCTAAGACTCTGTATCTGAATAAGGATTGGTAAGTTAATGCATAAAACTTAACATTCACGTAGATGTCAATCTGGAAACGATTTATCCTTTAATAAAGCCGAATCTCTTCGATAGCGCTGTTTATACATCGTTTTTAAATGTGCTAACACAATGAAGCAACTTTGAATTGATTACTTGAAAGTATCGATTTTCCCGTTATTGTATACATGGCTGCAAAGGCAGCGGATCGCAGAAAAGGCTTTCTTTTGAATATGGCACCCTTAACTCCAAACTCGTTTTTGTCGGTAAAATCTTAAGAATTACATTTGTCGATAAACACGATTCAATCTCGCGAAATTTGATATCCCCAATGGGGAATTAATTTATCACTCAGTTTCTGGGAATAAGCTCCACCAGGGAATTTCCCTTGGGGCGTCCATTTTTCAGTACCGTTGACTTTGCTTCCGCTTCGCACCGGATTCCAAGCGGGCTTCCTTGATGTATCTAGACTGCGTTTCAAATTGTTTGAAGATCGTTTCATTCTCACCAATCGAGCTGATACGGTTTACCACGGCTCGTTTCCTAGAATTGTGTTTGTCTCTAAACTTTCACTTTAATTTAGTATCGCATGACCGTGGTATGCATAATGATGTCATTGTTTTTTGATTGAAACAAAATACTTCGACAACGCCTCCTTCACTTTCATTCTCACAGTCGGTTTAAAGGCTTCCGAGATCTGGCTGTTCGCGGATTAAAGACCGCCATGGAAAAAGGAAAACATCCACTACATTTAGTGCAAGGTAAGGATGTTTAACCAACAAATTTCCACTTCTGGAGGAACTGTATCAAGAAATGCCCTAATTCTACAGCACAATGGAAACAAAAGCCCTTTGTTTTCTCTTCCGCTGAATAAAACGCACCGAGACTCTGCGTTGAGGAGCGTTTATTGTTGACGTAAAATTAAGCTACACTGGGCAGAGGAATTAAGACAATTTTAGGTGAATTTTCACTTAGAGGTACCCAAGAGATGAATCATAGCCCCTGAATTATTATTTTGAATATGGCACCCTTAACTCCAAACTCGTTTTTGTCGGTAAAATCTTAAGAATTACATTTGTCGATAAACACCATTCAATCTCGCGAAATTTGATATCCCCAATAGGGAATTAATTTATCACTCAATTTCTGAGAATAAGCTCCACCAGGGAATTTCCGTTGGGGGGTCCATTTTTCAGTACCGTTGACTTTGCTTCCGCTTCGCACCGGATTCCAATTGGGCTTCCTTGATGTATCTAGACTGCGTTTCAAATTGTTTGGAGATCGTTTCATTCTCACCAATCGAGCTGATACGGTTTACCACGGCTCGTTTCCTAGAATTGTGTTTGTCTCTAAACTTTCACTTTAATTTAGAATCGCATGACCGTGGTATGCATAATGATGTCATTGATGTTTGATTGAAACAAAATACTTCGACAACGCCTCCTTCACTTTCATTTTCATAGTCGCTTTAAAGGCTTCCGAGATCTGGCTGTTCGCGGATTAAAGACCGCCATTGAAAAAGGAAAACATCCACTACATTCAGTGCAAGGTAAGGATGTTTAACTAACAAATTTCCACTTCTGGGGGAACTGTATCAAGAAATGCCCTAATTCTACAGCACAATGGAAACAAAAGCCCTTTGTTTTCTCTTCCGCTGAATAAAACGCACCGAGACTCTGCGTTGAGGAGCGTTTATTGTTGACGTGAGATTAAGCTACACTGGGGAGAGGAATTAAGACAATTTTAGGTGACTTTTCACTTAGAGGTACCCAGGAGATGAATCATAGCCCCTGAATTATTATTTTGAATATGGCACCCTTAACTCCAAACTCGTTTTTGTCGGTAAAATCTTAAGAATTACATTTGTCGATAAACACCATTTAATCTCGCGAAAATTGATATCTCCAAAAGGGAATTAATTTATCACTCAATTTCTGAGAATAAGCTCCACCACGGAATTTCCCTTGGGGCGTCCATTTTTCAGTACCGTTGACTTTGCTTCCGCTTCGCACCGGATTCCAAGCGGGCTTCCTTGATGTATCTAGACTGCGTTTCAAATTGTTTGAAGATCGTTTCATTCTCACCAATCGAGCTGATACGGTTTACCACGGCTCGTTTCCTAGAATTGTGTTTG